>NC_141613.1:31279532-31879532 GCF_047967505.1 Dipteris shenzhenensis
TTCAAAGTAAATCCATGCAAGCACTGTGGCAAAAACAACCATAGTGAGAAGTTTTGCAGAGACAAAGCAAAGACAGAAAATGCAAATCTACTTACAGTGAATGAGCCTCCACAAGATGAGGCATCCCATGAAGATTATGCATTTTAAATCATCTCTATGTATGCTCCAGATCTCTCTTTTTATGTCAAGGTACTCAGCCTGGATAGTCCTCCAAAATGAATGCAAATAAACTATTGTGTTTTGTGTGTTTTGTAAACACCTCTGGTCACCTTATGATGTAGGCCATGTGTATGTTTTGTTCCATGGTACCTCTTGCAGACATTGTGTGCATGTACATGCAAGGGAGATAACCATTGGAAGGTCTGTTTGTATCCCTTTCTGTTTACCTTACACCCAAGGGAACTCTTGCTAGCATGAGAACCTAGCCATAGATTTATCCTTGACCACCATGAGATGGCATGAGAAACTATGAGACTAGATGTATCCTTGACATAGCCTGAGGCATTTCCTTGAGGGGGGGTTTGTTGGGATATCTCAAGGTGTATGCCTCAGGCACACCTTATGTTTCTATGTGTGAGTGCTAGAGGCATAGTTAGGTGCCCACAAGTACAGTTAGGTGGTGGAAAAGCCACATAGGATGATTGAGTGAATCTAGGAGCAGATTGAGGAGATGATTGTGGAGCTTTGAGGTCATCAGTGATGTCAGTGACCTTGTATGAGGTGCCTACTTAAGGACCTCTTTCTTCTTCATTCTATAAGCAAGTATTCTGAGTTTGTGTCCACTCTACTCTTTCTTTTCAGTATTCCAACAACTTGTTCATTATCCATTCTAACCACAAGCCCTTGTCAAATTTAATTTATAATTGTGCTAGTGCCACAAAATAACTCAAACTTCAAATTATAAAAAGTAAAAAATATTAACACTAAAGATATTTGAAAATTTATTATCTTAAATTTTAAAGTTGGTAGATTGGAATGCTCTAGAAAAAACGTGATGTGGTATGATAGACTTCTTGCAACTACCTCCATAGCATTCAATTGTGTAAATCCATGGTAAAATGGAAGTCTTGTAATATTATGGAATTGGTCGTGTTATGTGTGCTCTAAAAGTGAAGACACTTAAAAGAGACAAAATTTGGAATTCTTCTAATATTTTTGAATGTCACATGTTATGTGTCCTCTAATGTATGAGACAATTTAAATGAAGAAATCTAAGGCCACTCTTCTAGCTTCTTAGAAATTTTCTTTAAAAATGTTGTAATTTTTTTAGCTAAAAGCTTAAAGGAATGGGAATTAGCTTGTCATAAATGTATGATACAAAAGTGGCGGATGTAAATATATAACATAGAAAAGTTTGTTTTTCACTAACTAGCAATTGTTTTGGGGAAAGTCTACCTTGAGCATGCCGTACATAGTTTTATTTAAAATTTGCATGGGTATGGAAAGATTAATGGAAACCACATGGGTCTAAATACCTAGTGTGATGTTAACCTTATAGCTATAGAACAAGAAACCACACCTTCACTCCTATCACTAATAGAATTTGGTTTTGTTACTCTACCACTTTAGATAAGAGATTCAAATTACTATTTCTTAACTCCAAATTTTTGCACAATCATAAAGATCTTAAAAATCAAAGACATTATCATTGAATGTTGCTCTTTCCTTTTATATGAATTTGTTTGTACTAAGATATTGGCACAAACTTGTTTATAGGAAGATGAGAAAGCTCGATTGGTACAAGAAACAGGTTTGGAGTTGAAACAAATCAATAATTGGTTTATTAATCAACGTAAGCGTAATTGGCATAGTCACTCAACGACTACTCAAACAAGTTTTGAAAAAAGTAAGAAACCCTCTCATGATTCTCTCCTTTGGATTGTATAGTATGAGTATGTGTATTTCAATAGAGGTCTACAATGACAATTTTGTCTATCTAGTGAAATTTTGTACTTTGTTTACTCAATGTGTTAAAATTTTCAAAACAAGGAAAGGAGATCAAATGTTTCAATCAACCTTGACCTTAAAATATGTATTTTAACCTTTTATTCATGGTATTTATATTTTTTACTTCTTTATCAGATGATCCATATCATGGGAGTGTTGTGGCTATGCAAGCATCTAACACCTCATTGAATTTGGGTTGTGATGGAGATGAGATACCAATAGATGCACAAATTTAAAGGGAAATTTCCAAGTTGTGGCTAGTTTTATAAAAGCTTTGTAAAATTATTATTTTCTCTTTGTACATTAAATGTATAAAATGTAAAGATAATAATATAAAATCATATTCAAGTGACTTCATTTCTTGGCATGTATATAGATTTAAAAGTATAAGTTCCTTTAATGAATTTTATTTCTTTAAGTTTCCAAAAAAATATTATGATTTGGGGATGTCTCATTAGGTTCATATTGAGCCCTTAATGTCTTAGGATATTTTGGGATATGCTGGTGCATATGACATCCTTGGGGACTACACTGCTTGTGAAGCCCTACATATCACGGGCATTCAAAAGGAGTTTAAACTCACTCATCACTCAAAATTTCCCCCTAATAAAACCACCCATCTTTGCATATGAAGTAATGGAGTTTTCCTAATGTGGAATTTAAAAATGTCATATTATTGTAATCCTATTAAACATTTTCCTCAAATTGAATTTAAAATCCCTCCTTTTGAATGCATGTGATACACTAATATTCTATGAGGTGACCCCCCTAGATAACATCACAACATAAAAGTATGTACACGACATAAAACCAAGATTAGGTTAAACATGTACACAACATAAAACCAAGATGACTTAAACCATGTACACAATATAAAACCAAGATGAGGTGAACCTCCAAATTGCCTTATTTCTCACCATGCATCATGCATGACTATCAAAAGAAATGCATGGTGGTGCCTCTATCATATGTGTGTTTCTCCAGGGGGTTGAACTGTCCCAGCCAACGGTCATCACTAGGCATGAGGGTCTAAATCTCGGGTGGAACCAACCAACCGACTGGAATCGCTCCATCTATCTCTGTGCGTCTCACCTGAGCTCCACGGGCACCTCCAGCTACAACTGCTAGAGCAGCGGTATCCAAGTGTCTGTACGTGTCCCTCCAAACTCGAAGGGACCGGGCTGGCCCCCACATCCAGCCGTCCCACCTGATGTGTGATCTCTCCCCCAGCTGAAGGCCCTCGGCATCTCTGACCTGGTCGTTCTAGATGAGTGGCTGGCGATCGATCTCCTCCTGACAGCTAGGAGGGGACTGAATGAGACTGAGGCGGAGCCACCTCCAAACCATGACAAGGCTACGAACGAGTGGGGAGCGGGGCTGAGTGAGCAGGGCAAAAGTGAAGATCCACCTGAGGGACGGTAGCCACACTTCACCTCGGCGCGGGACACAAGAACCGCCGACCCCCTGCTGAAGTAACATCTTCCACGTTTGCCCCCCGAGGGTCAAACCGTGAATAACTAACTTGCCCAGTAGGGCCTGACTCTGAAGCTCACGATCGATGACCCCCAGGCCACCCTCAACCTGTGGAAGAATGAATGTCTGCCAGGGAACCTTGGCTCTGGTATCTCTGAGACCGCCGTCCCCCCCAGACCACAGGAAGTTCCAGTCCAACCTCCTAAGCTATGCCACGCTGGATCTCGAGAAACACCAATAAGAAGCCACATACCATGCCATGGCTAGGAGAACCTGGTTGACTACAAGAGCACGACCTACGAGAGAGAGCTTAGCAGTGATCTAGAAAGCCAGCTTCCGTCGAATGGAATCTAGCACTAGGAGAAATTGCTGAGCTGGCGTGATATCCAAGCCGACCTGAAAGCCGAGATATCTAGCTGTCTGTCCCTGCAGGATCCACCTGAAACCCAAAAACCTCCCCCACTGTGAGCACGCCCTGGGATTTGTGAGAAAACCAACTGATTTGTTCCAGTTGATTTTCGCACCGGCTGTCGAGCAGAAGACCTCTAGGGCCAGCCTCACCCTCTCCAGCATCATCTCATCATCCTGAACATAGAGTGTTGTGTCATCTGCATACTCCGAATCCAAGAGCCTCGTGTCCTCCCTGATGGGAAGGCGAACACCCCGGATCCCGGTTGACCCCGCTCGAAGGTAGTATGTCATGGCCTCGGCGAAGAAGAGAAACAGGTAAGGAGCAAGGGGGCAATCCTGATGCACCAATCTCTCCAAACGAAATCGCTCTCCCATCCTGCTGCCGATGATGACCCTACTGGAAGCCGTCCTGTATAATGCTAAAATACCCTGTATCCATCCTGCTGGGAACCCTAGTCGCTCCAGAGTACCCTCCAAGAAGGACCAGTCCACTCGATCGTAGGCCTTCTCAAAGTTGAGAAGTAGGATGGCTAAATGTGACCCGCTGTGCTGAGCCCACTCCGCCGCCTCTGAGAAAGTGAAGACATTATCCAAGATACTGCGATCCTGGACAAAGCCTGTCTGAGTGTCATGAATGAGGTCAGGAAGTAGAGGCCGAACTCTGGCGCTGATCATCTTGGCAAGGATTTTATAGGAATTGGAGAGGAGAGTGATCGGGCGCCACTGATGGATCTCCTGTCAATCTCCTCCCTTTGGGATGAGGTGAATCGGTCCTGAGGAGAGGCTCTCTGGCATATATCCGCTGCTGAAAATCCTCTGGAGGGCTACTAGGAGGGGCTGATGGATCTGATCCCAGAAGGAGGTGAAGAAAGCGTGAGATAGCCCATCCTCGCCAGGGCATTTCTGCCCATCGATGGCCATCAAGGCCTCCAACATCTCGTCAGTAGTGAACGGTGCCAACAACGTCGCCTGCATGCTGGGCTAAACCAGGGCTGGAATATGCCTCCACACCTCCTCGCAGAAACGTCGAGTGCGAGGGGCAAGCTGCTCCAGCTAGAAAAGGGTCCTGTAGAAGTCGGTAGCCAACCCCAAGAGCTCACCCGGATCAGTAACGATGTGTCCCTCTGCTGTCCTCAGACTCCGTAGCTGATCACCTGCTGCTCTCTGGCCATGCGTCTTGAAGAACTCCCTGCACATCCAGTCGCCCTTCCGAGCTCATAATGAGAGGGAGGCGTGATAGGAAAACTCTGAACGGCGCTAGAGAGTCTCCTCAAGAAGGGCTCTGGCTCGAAGGGCCTAGATTCGAAACTCCTCTGAGCCCAGGGCTGCCTGCTGGAGTCGCTAAATGGAAGCGAGGTCCCTACGAAGAGCTCTCTCTCTGCCCCACCACTCCTGTCGAACCTGAAGGGCTGCGAGCTGGAAAATCTGGCTAGACTCCTGCAAAGCCTGTGCCACCGAATCAACCAGATCCATGCACTCGCCCCAATCTCTGTCCCAAAGGCTACCGATACTACTGCGCATGTCCTCCCTCAAGAAGATGGAGTCGGGGATCCGGCACAAATGGGGAGGAAGGGACTGAGCTGCCGAATCTAATGATTAGAGCATAGGCACGTGGTCGGAAAATGTCGTCCCTGGCACTATACCCGCCTGACCGCCTCTGCTGATGGCCCAATCACTGACATAAAATCTATCCAGTCTCTCCAGGAGTCTGCCTCCTTCCCTATGGAAGCCCCATGAGAAGTCCAAGCTCCTGTGCCAATTGTAGAAGGACGGGTCTCTCCAGCTATCCCTACCTCCTATCACGAAGATAAAGGAGTCCCAAGCGGACTGCTCTGCCTGAGCCATACCTGTAAACTCTGGTCCTCTGCCCTGCTGGTCCTCCAAGGTCTCCAGATTGTTGAAGTCACCTCCAACAATCCAGGAATCCATGTCTGGGAGAATCCCTGTAAGTGTCCTCCAGAAGGTGGCTCTGCATCGGAGGTCTGTGGGAGCATAGATGTTGAGGATCCCTATTTTGGAACCCTCCAACTCTAGGCCTACCCAAAGGGCACGGCCTAAAATCAACGTACCATGACCAAAAACTCCCTGGGCTAACTGCTTGCACACGGAAGTACAGACACTGCCACTCCTCCCCTGTGCGCCGATCGAGGGCTCCCAATAAGTGTGAAAGCGTCCAGGGAGAATCTTCCCGCAGCTACAGGAATGAGCCACAGAAAGCTTGTGCTCCTGGAGCAGAAGTATATCCAAGCAACCAATCACTGCTGGCTGAAGTTCTTGTCTCAAGATGAGCTTCCTAGGACCACGGGTGCCAAAAGAATGAAACCCATTCACATTCCAGGAGACAAGGTGTAGGCTCATGGTGAGGACTGGTAGGCTGTGAACAACTGTCTGCTCACGGCAGATGTCGATGAAGAAGCTGACATGTCATCGGAGTGGAGGCACTGATGCTTATGAGAGGGTTTGGAGGGGGAGGCGGGATCATCCTGCCCATTCTTCAACACCTTTAGCAAAGGCATAAGGCCTTTAGTACCATGAACAAATGCTTTCTCGAGCCAACTCGAGATCTCTAAAGTAGTCATCCTATAGAAGGCTCGGAGTTTCTGAGGGGTCCAGGCTCTGACATCCTGGGGTAGGGGCCACGACAGAGGGGGCCTGAGGATCACAATCAATCTGAAGCGTTTGGTGGTGCAACGCCACCACAGGCGCACGTCACCCTCGGACCACTGAGTCTCGAGAAGCTGTCCACCAGACGGGCCTATCCAGGAGCAAACCTGAGCGTGCGTCTGCTCTTTGAGAGCCTCCTAGACCGAGTCGTCTGTCCAAGTCTCGATGCCGTCGCTGAGGAATGTGAAAGCAAAGCTAGGGCCATCCCTCGGGGCCAAGGCTGCGATCTTCCCATCCGCCCCTTTACGGAGCAGGAAGATACTGATGTCAAGACAAGCAGGAAAGGTCCCAAGGTCAGCCACATCCAAGTAGTCCCATGGGCCAGATCTGTAGAAGTCACGAGGAAGCTCTCTCTCCTGAAGCTGAGGCCCACCAGAGTCTGCAATTGAGGGGCTAGCAGACAGGGAAGACTGCTCCAGTGGTGGTGTAGATTTAGGGTGACCTGCCTGTGGAGGGGAAGGGGGAGGTGGCTGGGGGGTAGGCAACTCAGATTCCACGGAGGCGACTAGCAGGGGGGTGGAGGGGGGGGAGTGGGGGCTACCCGCGACTGAGGAACCATCGGTACAGTTGACACTGCAGGAGAGCTAAGAGAGGCGGGGGGGGAGATGGGGCTGCACCTGGGACTGGGGCGGAGAAGGAAGAGGAGGAGACTAAAGAGGAAGAGGCAGGGGCTGATGCTGCGGGTCGGGAAGAGGGGGGTGCACCTGGGGAAGGGGCTGGGACTGAGTGGAAGGGGGCTGGGGAGCGGAAGAGAGGGGGACCTGAGGCTGTGGAGGGCAGGCTACCATCGAAGAAGAAGCTCTCCCAAGACCTTGGGGCGGCTACCTGTCAGATCTCTGAGGCGCTACTACAGGTTGGGTAACATCTACCTCCTTGCCTTTTTCGGAAATCTTCTTATTCTTTCCTCTTTTCCTTCTGACCTCAGTCCAACCGCCAGCTATCTCTGGACCGGACTCCGGCTGCCTCTGCTCCTCCTGACGTGGCTGCTCGGAGGGGGAGGGAGGGGGCGGAGGGGGAGGGGGCAGGGGGGGCTGAGAGGAATTGGAGAATCGTGGACAAATAGTAGCCAGGTGCCCAAAGCCGTGACACCTCAGGCACTGGCTTGGTTGTCCTGTGACTACCACGCTCTGGGTAATGCTACCGGCATCTGTCATGATCTCAATCACTGCAGGGAGAGATGCAGGGTCCGCCACAGCCACACGGACTCGAGGGGCTCCTATCGTAGTAACCGCGTCGGTGAAAGTGTCATGCATAACCCAGCCAAAGTGGGAGCCTAGGTCCCTGACAATTGGTCGCAGCTCAGCAGTAAGGCCTGGAAAAACTAGCGTCACTGGGTGGCGAGGTATGCGGAAACGAGCATCAAAATCTGCTGCACTGAATCCACGGTACCAAGGGACTATCATAATGATCTTTTCATCCACGGATGTGGGGGAACCAGCAATCAGGTTGCTCACCGCTTTCCCAGTAGAGAGTTTAAGCCAAAAGATGCCCCTTCCCATAAGGGCCACCTCCTCAATGTGGCTGTCCTCTAACATGAGAGTGGACTGGACAGTCCCTGATGGCTGATCTGGAGGGGGAATGTCCAATGACTCTGCCATAGACAGAGGTAAGGGCAAAGTCATTGGCAACCTCTTGTACCTGAGACAATTGTTGCTCTGTCAAGATAACGTGGTAGGCATCTGGAGAGGGAGGGTCCGACTGGGCCTCTAGTTCTAGGCAGGGAGCCGCCATACCACCAAGACAAACTATGAGACCTCCGATGAAGAAAAGGCTGCCACCCAAAAAAGGGGGGGGGATAGACGAGGGGGGTGGAGCCTGGGTGTGATGAAGAAGGATGAGGCAAAACGGGACCAAGCGAGTCGGGCGGGGGAAGCGGAGGCGCAGGCGGCGGCGGGGGCGGAGGCGGAGGGCAGAGGCGGGAGTGAAGGCGGGGGGCAAAGGTGAGGGGGAGGGGTGGCGGTGGAAGCGAGGGCAAGAGGCCGGGAGGCGGAGGGGGCGGGGGTGGAGTGCGGGGGTGGGAGCGGAGGATGGAGGGCGGGGGTGAAGAGGCGAGGGCGGGGGACGACTGAGGTGGGGCGGGACAGGGCGGAATGGCAGGGGGGGCGGGGCGGAAGGGCGGGAGGGGCGAGGGGGCAGGGCGAAAGGGCGGGCGGGCAGGTGGGGAGCGAGGGGCAAGGGGGGAGCAGGTGGAGAGCGCAGCGAGGGGGGGCGAGGGGTGAGGGGGGGTGGGTGGAGAACGAGGCGAGTGGGAGGGGCATAGCGAGGGAGCGAGGGTGGGTGGGGAGTGAAGCGAGGGGTGGGGGAGGGCATAGCAAGGGGGAGAGGTGAGGCAGAGAGGTGAGGCAAGGGGGGCGGAGGGCGCAGCGAGGGAGTGAGATGGGAGGTGGGGGGTTGAGGCGAGGGGCGGCGGGGGTTGAGGGCAGAGAGGCGAGGGGGTGAGGGCAGCCGAGGCGTGGGTGAGCAAGGGGAAGTAGAGGCTGCGGGAGGGAGGGAGAGTGCTCGCAGGGGCTCCAAGGAGATGCCCTTTACAACTTTGTGCACTTTGTGGCTAAGTCATTCTGACATGGACTTTGAAGGCATGACATTCAGGTTGCTAGGGCCTTGAGCAAAGTGGACTTTCCTCCAACAACCTTTTCCTATGATTGGTCCCTTGCATTTCCACTTCCTATTCTTCCTGAGGGCTTCCTAGCTGATGGGGAACCAAGTTTCTCTACATGGTCTCCCTTTGGGGATCATCATAGCCCAACAAATCTCTAGACCCACCATCAACATCCAAACTATTTTCACGACCTTTAGACTTGGCTTTTGGCAACTTGTTGTTTGGGGTATGCCTAGCCTCCATAAAACCATCATGTTGAATACCTTGTGACTCACCCTACATAATTTACTTCGATTTTCCCTTTCACCCCACAATCTTCTAGGGCTCACCCTCTACATTCCTCGCAGGTGAGATCTACTTATCCAAGACTTGACCTTTACCGTCATCCCCAGGCGACTTGAGTAATTCCAATTGTGAATCCATGGTTTGTGCCTTCTTGTCCCCAGCAAAGTGATCCCCCTCCCTCTTTTCTTTTGATGCCAAGTAAAAATTTTTGCTCTTCCAGGAAATTTCCTAGCATAGAGTGAATTGGCCCTATAGATGTAGCATGATTTTGGAAATGCTCCGAATTGAACTTGTTGTACCAACACCTTGCCATCATTGTCTAGGGTTTCCTAGCTCCTAATCCATATAATCCAAGCCTACCTAAGGTGTGAAAGGGATTTTGATGAGTTGGAACTAGGACTACTCTTCCCAATGAGGAGGCAATCCTTTATACAAGGATAATTGATAGATTATGTAGTTTGATCCAAGCAGTGCATTCCCTAAATAAAAACTGATCAATGCTGAATAATGGACTCAAGGCAATGGCCAAAACCATTGCACCAGCAAACATGAACATCATAATCCACAACCTACTACGACACTAGTTTGAGGGGTTGTTTTATTGGGAAAAAAAATTAGTTGAGGAGGTTTTTAATACCCCTTAAACGCACGTGATACCTAGGATTTCTTAGTGGTTCATGAGTGAGCCACAATTGCCTTGTGCAAGTCATACCAATTAGGCAAAGCACCCTAGATGGACTGAGTGCGAAAACCCGACAAGATAGAGATGGGAAACATAGTAAACCACTTTTAGGTACTACTTTGTGCCAAGTAACCTCATGGGTTTAAGTAGCCCATTATGTCTTTTCCTTTGATGAAAAGAGAGGACCAATCATCGTGTACAGGCATCATTGACACATGGTAGTTCTCTTTTAGACATTTCGTTGTGCCAGATGATGGGGTTAAGAAGTCACAAGTCTCAAAGGTATAGATCCTAGATGAACCTTTTGCATAATTTAGTCACAATTGAAGGTCTAGAGATAAGGTGCTAAGTCGAGCTTAGTATACAAAGCTAGAATGGCATGGAGAAGTTACCTAGCTAGAGATATGTGTGTGATTGCATTGATCCTCATATATTTTTCAACCATCATATTTATTTTTGTGGCATTGACACATGGAGATATCCGATGCAACATAATATTGACATGGTAGTAGCTGGGAATTTGAGTTCAAGGACGTTCCATGCGGTCATACATCTTGGCATAGGAATTAGACTCATAATGTCTAGTTTTATAACAGTAGTTGTAGTATTTGTTGGATTAAGAAAACAGTCTAGCTTGATCTTTTGGAAATTTGAACGATTGTAGAAGGGAGTTTGTGAAAAACTCTAGCTTTTAGATATGGCATAGGTATTCTCAATGACATTTCTTTCTTGTGATGCTACTAAGTGCATTTGTAGGAGTCTCACTATATTATTCATGCTGCTAAGAGTACTTGATGAGTGATGAGCATGCATTGTTGAAATCAATTCCATGTTTGTTAGAGAGAATGGTGATAATGCTATCATATTTCTCCTATTGAATAGTATGAAGGAGATAAACTATAAGCTGAGACCACAAGATTGGGACTCCAACAATAGCAACTTGATTTGCTATGTCTTTGATAGAGTCAATATGAGAAGTCCTCGATGTGGACATCTTGTACTTGAGTGCATGTAATTTGGTCCTCAAGTGAAGAGTCTTGATGATGGATTTATTTTCATAGATTTTCAATAAGTGCAACCATACATTGTGGGATGTGGGTAGCTGAAATACATTAAGCATAAGAGAGTTAGGAAGTGTAGATACAACGTAGTAATGGTGGGCAGTTTGTCCTTTTTTATTCAAATAGTAGAGGAAGTTTTCCATTCATCAAATTGAAGCTAAGTGGTTATCGATTTGCCATCTTCCCACATGGGTTGAGTTGAGGTGGGAGAATTTCCAAGGACAATGTCTTGAAGATCATCCCCTTTGATAACTATTCGTATCTTGTCTTTCCACATTGGAAATCCTTGTCCATAAAGAAGGGGGATAAAGTGTTGGCCAGATATGTATGTATTGATTAACACAATAGTTTACATTTGTGAGAATGCCTGGGGGGCTTAAAATCCAGCACTAAGAAAGTAGGGTAGCCGAATAGATATAACTTTATCTTGAAATCTTGTGGTGGTGAACATATGAGCACGTAGTGTCTAGCAACTAATGAATTCTCTTTCTCAAACAGTTTGTGAAATACTTAATTTGGATTGGTAGGCATGGTGTCGAAGAAAATAAAATTGAGTTCCATGGATTGTGAGCTTCTGAAGAGATGATTAGTTAATGAGAGAGCCGATTGTGATCTTCTGCTTCTGGTTGTTCGATGAGATTATAGCAAGCATGGATTTGGGTTATGTGAGTATGAAAATAATACTCAAGATTAGGTGCTACGAACTGCCTAAAGAAGAATCAATCTAGATAAGAGTATGACGATGTGGAAAAATAATACTCAGGTTGAAGTGCTACAAACTGAATAAATCTAGATAAGTACGATCAAGTGTCAGGCTACCAAACATGGTGCTACAATCTGCTGAGAGGAAAACAATCAAGATCAGCCAATGTACATATTGCAAGCAGTCTGATGGAAAAACATCTTCCAAGGAACCAAAGGACACAAGATGCCATGAATGAGGTGGTCAACAAATGTTTGGTGATATTGGCTACAAGATAGAACAAGTTAAGTGACTAGAGAGATAAGGAATTAATGATACTAGGAGAGATAACAAAGGTCAGCAAACAAGGTACTATGAATTTCCAGATGGTTGATGATATTGTGAATAGCCAAAGGAATCAATGAGAAAAGGGATACAAAAGTATAAGGTGTTGCAAACTACCAGGAGAATAACTAGTTGCAATGAGGCAAGGTACTACAAGGCACCAGAGGGTGCAAGATGGTACTTCGATTGATGCAACATAGTAAAGCAAGGGATGGAAGATGCTAATTGCAGTCTGTTGGGGGTATACTACTGAGAACTTGGAAGTAATGTTAAGTGGGCCATATAGGTAATCGTGATTTAGATCACTTCAATTGAGAAGTACGTGAGTGGAAAGCAAAAATACATGAGTAGGCTAGTGTCTTCAACAGAGGTGATGGATTTGCATAGATACAGCGATGAATGTCATAGTGCAAAAGAAGTAAAATCTCACAAGAGTATTGAAGACCTATTTGGATGAGTCGTTTTGGTCATGCTTTGTCTACTTGGAGCTTTTGTTTGAATGAATCTCTATTGGAGTTCATAAACCTACAAACCAATGCTTGTGAGATGTATACTATTGTTTTGATTACAAAGGAGAAATACACATTTTTTTGAGAAACAAAGAAAAGGTTCCTTCAAATATTCAAAATATAAGAAGAGAACAAACTATATCTTGTTTCCAAACCATCCCTTGCTTTTGCAATTAGTTGAGATAGAGTATTGCAAGGGGATCACTTCTTATTCCAAAGGTGGATATGTCCATGCCATAATAGAATTATTTTGCACGTTATGTCCATACCATAATGCAGCAACATGATTTCGTAGGTTATAGCTACACCATAATAGGTTATAGCCACTAGAACATACTATCGAGGGCACACAGATATTCACAAGTTATATCCATGCAATAACACACTATCAAGGGCTATGTCCATGCCACATCATAACAACATGCTTTGGCCATGCACAAATAACTTATCCCCTTTGGTCATGGCCACCCCATAATAGTTCATCATGATCATATACACCTATTTCCATATATGTAGAGGGAGCCTATTCAAGGGAAAAACCTAGGTCTAATACCATCATGAGAATAGTGGAGAGAGAGAGAGAGAGAGAGAGAGAGAGAGAGAGAGAGAGAGAGAGAGAGAGAGAGAGAGAGAGAGAGAGGAGAGGAGAGACAAGTGATTTCTCCCAAAAGTGAGTTATATTCATCATGTCCCACAAATTATACAAGTGAGACCTTGGCTAGGTTTAGGGAAAACAATAGATAGATCTAGGCTATGTATAGCTCCAACATTGAAGTACTAAGATCAAAATATTACATTAAAGGCTTGTTAATCTAGAAGAGTCTAAAGATCTACACACAACACAAATAGATACAATTGGTATAAAGTTGAATCAGTGATGATTTTAGAAGAATCCACATGCACATTCAATATCACATCCCAATTTCATGCATGTAAGATGGGTGTCTTTTATACACCTAATTTCAAGTGTTAGGAAATCCACTTTTTTATTTTCATCCCTAATAAACTCATTTCTTTTTGCAAGAGCTAATGTAAGGGTATCACCATGTGCAAAGTTTTCTATGAACCTTTTGAAAATATTTTACTTTTCCTCTAGATCCATAGGAATTTATTATAGAGGCTCCAATGGATCAAGATTGAAGTTTTTCTTTAGTGAGATGATCTATCTTTGTTTATCTTAATAGCCAACTCCTCATTTGTTCAATCACATAAGGCCTTTGTTGTCTTAAGTCATGATTGGCCTAATACCATTGGGTAGGCATTATCTACTTTGATTTGGATGACAACAAAGGTTACTCTAAAGTAGTTAAATCAGTCATTCAAATGCAATCTCAGGGGGGTCACTATGTATAAACCCTCTATATCATGTGCGTTCAAGGCCTATATTTAAAATTCCTTACCTGTAAATTTTTTCATTAATAAAATGTACCCCTTTTCTATACAAATCTGTAAATTTTTTCCAAAACTATTTTAAATAGTCCCTTATGTATATTTATTTCTGTAAATTTTAGAAATAAAAAATATCCTTCTGTTGAACTCACGTGATAGGGTTACATATGATGAATGAACCCCCCGAGAATGCAATAAAGGGTACTCGAAAGTAGGTAAATTAATAATTTAAATGCAAGAAAGGGTACTCTAAAGTAGCTAGATCAGTAACTGATCGGCCTAATACCATTAGGTAGGCATTATCTACTTTTCTTTAGATGCTAAACTTTCCATTGGGTATGCATTATCTACTTTTCTTCAGAGGACAACACAGGTTACTCTCAGTAATCTAAATGCAAACTCTCTCTCTCTCTCTCTCTCTCTCTCTCTCTCTCTCCCTCCCTCCCTCCCTCCCTCCCTCCCTCCCTGCCTCCCTCCCTCTCTCTCTCTCTCTCTCTCTATCTCTCTCTCTCTCTCTCTCTCTCTCTCTCTCCCCCCTCCCTCCCTCCTGTGGGGGTTAAAGGTCACTGTGCCTTAACCTCGGTTATGTACAATACTCAAACACATATATAAATGAATGAAAAAGAAGATTAGGGTGGTTCTGCACCCACCAAACTTGTGTGGCTCTCTCTCTCTCTCTCTCCTTCTTCCGTTCTTGCTTCCGTTGAGAGCACTCTCAACTAGTATCAGAGCCCGGGTGATCTAGCTGAGCGTGCGTGAATGCTTGGAAGCTCAGCAGCTCTGTGGGAGGAAGGAGAAGCTCTGTGGGAAGCTTTGTGGGTGACTTTACTTGCATCCGAGTGTGCAGAGACCTTGGAGAAACCTTTGGAAAAGTCACTTTGGCTTTGCGAAGTGGTTTTGAGAGCTTGTTAAGAGCTTTCAAAGAAAAAGTCGTTTTTTGAGCTTTTCCCTGTTCCGTTTGATGACAGAGACTCCGTATTGACTTGTAGAGGCAACTATTGCTTGCTTTTGGTGTCCACATTACTTCAGGAGCCTGGAAACATCTTCATTCCTGAATCTGGGATCATTTCATTGGATTTCTGAGTCACTGTGTCAGTTCCTGCGTTTTGTGCCTGGGTGCTGGAACTCAAGTTTGGAGCAACCATTTGCAGATCTGTCAGTTCCGGTGGACTCAAGAGGTCCTAAAACTTCTATGTTGCTCATCATTTGCACTCCGGTGGAGTTTACAAACAGCTCTGTTTCAAAAAACGTTTTTCAATCCGTGTGTTGGACCCAGTGATTATGACCACGGTTTCCAAAACCGTCTATCCCATTGCATTCTGGACGCCCAAAAACCCCTACCTATCAGTTCTTGCATGATTCGGTGGAGGATTTTCAGAGTTATAAATCTCTGTGTATTCGATTTCGTCTCTCTATTATGCATTTTTCATAGTAAGTTTTTGAAACCTTAGATTTATGCCACATGGCAGTGGATAAGTGTTGACTCCCATTTGTCACTCATCGGTTGGGATTTTGGAGTTCTGGCAGAAGAGAGATATTTGCAGATTTTTTTGCTGAGTCCGATTATGCAATGGCGCCCATGTTTTGAAGCATCTCAGGTTCTATTTTCAGTAGCGCTCATTACCGTGGGACTATGATTTCTTGAGCATACCTTATGCAGATCTCTCTGGTTGCAGTGTGCGCTCATTTGTGGTATGCATTGGGTTGCAATGGATAATTTATAGGCCATTTGGATGCATTGCGGTCCTTGTTGGATGTGCTGATAGGCCCAAATTACCTTGTGGGATGCTATTTTTTATGGACGCTTTGCATATGGATGCTATTTTATGCTGAGGGACAGCTTTGACACATTGTTAGTGATGCACTGATAGTGCTATGCTCTCTTGGATGAGATATAATTGATGCATTGCCAGTGGACGGTGGTTATGCTTGAGTCATTTGGCACTTATTGGCATTTTCTTTTGGGCCAGATTTGCTCATATGGATGCATAGTATATGCACATGAGTCAGATGCATCTTTTGATGCTTTGAGCTTTGAGTTTTTTGTGATATTTCAGTCTATTGTGGCATACACATTTGGGTGCACCTGGTATTTGGTGTGATTCTCTCTTGCAGGGACTAGCATTTGGGATTTTGTTTCATTTGCATCATGGCATCCTCTTCCATGCCTGAAAAGGAGTTTTTCAGCATTAAAAAGTTTGATGGGACAAACTTTTCTTTGTGGAAAGAACAAATAAGGGATGTGCTTATTCAAAAGAAGTAGATTAAACCCTTGGCAGGGATTGAAGCTAAGCCTGCAAATATGTCTGAGGATGATTGGAATGAGTTGCATTAGCAAAGTCTACTATTAGACTTCATCTTGCAGAGTCAGTTTATTTCACAGTAGTAAATGAGCAGACTACAGAAGATTTGTGGAAGAAACTGTGTGCCACTTATGAGAAGGAAACTGCCTCTAATAAAGTTTACCTCATGAAGAGGTTGTTTGAGCTGCAGATGAAGGAAGGGGTCTCCATTGCTTCTCACTTGAATGAATTCAATATTATTTTCAGCCAACTTCAGGCTCAGAAAATGAATTTTGATGCGGAGATTAAGGCAATATTTCTCTTATGTTCATTGCCATCCTCATGGGATACCTTCCGTACAGCTGTCAGTAACTCTGCACCTGGTGGAGTACTGAAATTTGATGATGTTGTGGGTAGCTTGTTGGCCGAGGAGATTAGACGGAAGTCTATGGATGGCACCAAGCAGGATGCAGCCTTAAATGTGCAAAGGGGCAGATCACAGTTCAGGGGGAAGTCCCAAGAAAGAGGGAAGTCTCGTAGCAAATCCAGGGCACGGAACATTGAGTGTTATCACTGTGGCAAGAAGGGCCATATGAAAAAGGATTGCTACAAGCTGAAAAGAGAGCAAAAGGATAAGAAAAAGAATGCAAATTGGGGTGCAAATCAAAAGGAAGAGAGTTCAAGGGAGGACAAAGGAAAAGTGAAGATCGAGGAGATCAATGCAGTCACACATGATAGTGACAATGATGTTCTCTTCATGTCTACTTTATCTGCAGAGTTGCTTACCACTTCAGATGATGCATATTCCCAGGATTGGATTTTGGATTCTGGTGCTTCATTCCATGTTACTCCCCATAGGGAATGGTTCTCCACTTATGATAGTGGAAAGACAGGTTGTGTGCATCTTGGAAATGACTATGCATGTGACATAGTGGGAGCAGGTGACATAAAGTTTTCTTTTGCAAATGGGTCTGCATTTGTTTTGAAACATGTGAGACATGTGCCTAAGCTGACCAAGAGTCTTATTCCAGTGGGTCAGCTAGATGATGCTGGTTTTCACACCACTTTTGCTTTCAAAGTTGGAAAATTTAGAAGGGCTCTTTGCTTTTGGCCAGGGTTGCCAAGTGTGGGACTTTGTATCCCTTACATGTATCAGGGGTATTTGATCATGTTGTTGCAATAACCGAGCAGCCAAGTACTTCTTTATGGCATTGCAGGTTGGGGCACATGAGCCAGAATGGAATGAAACTCTTATGTCGTTTGCGTTATGTACCGCATTTGAATTTCTCTGATTTTAAATTTTTTGAGCATTGTCTCTATGGGAAGCAGACTAAATCAGCCCATAAAAGAAGGGGAAAGAAAGAGTTTGAAATGCTTGATTTGGTGCATTCAAACGTATGTGGTCCCATGTCTACATGGTCATTAGGCGGGGCTGAATACTATGTGACATTCATTGATGATGCAACTAGGAAAGTGTGGGCTTATGCTATAGCTCGGAAGAGTGATGTGTTCTAGGTATTTCAGAAATGGCTGGCCTTGGTTGAGAATCAGTCAGGTAGAACGCTTAAGGACTGACAATGGTGGAGAGTATCTCTCTCATGACTTTCATCATTTCTATGATACTCATGGGATTAAGAGGGAGCTTACATCCCCTCGTACTCCAGAGCAAAATCCAGTTGCAGAAAAGATGAACCGTACCATTCAAGAAAGGTTGCAATGCATGCTTTCCAATGCAAGTCTTTCTGGTGGTTTTTGGGCTGAGGCAATGAAGACTACAGTGCATGTGATCAATAGATCACCTAGTAAGAGTTTGGATGGTGGTATTCCTGAAGAGGCATGGAGTGGCAAGAAGCCCTCTTACTCTCATTTGCATATATTTGGGTGTGAGGCATATGCACATGTGCCAAAAGAGCTTCGAAAGAAGCTAGATCCTAAGTCTAGGAAATGCATCTTTCTCGGTTATGGTGAAAGTGGAGAGATGGGCTATTGTCTCTGGGATCCAGAAGCAAAGAAGATCATACGCAGCCATGATGTGGTCTTCAATGAGAAGAAGATGCATAAGGCACCCATGAGGGATGTGGAAATGAGGAGAATCACTTTCCAGGATGTGAATCCACCTGCATATGTTGATAGACAGCAAGCTGTCCATGCACCAAATGTGCAAGAAATGGTACCACCAAGTACTCCCACAAGTATACAATCAAAGGTAGATGATGGATCATCTATTGGTGGAAATGATGAGCCAAATGTGGCTGATATTCAGGTGGGATAGCAAGCTGAAATGCCATTTCTAGAGTGTCTAGACCGCCTGATAGATTCGTTCCAGGGGTAGACTATGTGATGCTTACTGATTGCGGGGAGCCTTCTTGCTACAGAGAGGCTATGATGCGTGAGGATCAACGCAAGTGGGAGTATGCTATGCAATCAGAGATGAGTTCACTTATGAAGAATAAGACTTGAGACTTGGTTTCTTTGCCACATGGAAAGAAAGCATTGCCATGTAAATGGGTCTAACAAATGAAGGTCACAGGTGATGATGTGCCTAGGTACAAGGCCCGTTTGGTTGCTAAAGGGTTCAAGCAAGAGAAGGGTGTGGACTTTGATGAGATATTCTCTCCGGTTGTGAAGATGACCACACTTAGATGCATGCTTGGACTAGTGGCAATAGAGGATATGGAGCTTATGCAGATGGTTGTCAAGACAGCTTTCTTGCATGGGGATTCGCATGAGGAAATTTACATGGTTCAGCCGGAAGGCTTTGAAGAAAAGGGCAAAGAGCATGTAGTTTGCAAGCTGAAGAAGAGTCTCCATGCTCTTAAGCAAGCACCTAGAGAATGGTATCAGAAGTTTGATGCTTTCATTCGGTCCCATGGTTTTAGAAGGAGTGAAATTGATCACTGCCTCTACACTAAAAGGGCTAAGGATAATAGCCTGATAATCTTGGCACTATATGTGGATTATATGCTATTCGCTAGCAAGAATACTTATGAGCTAGATGCTTTAAAGGCCAAGTTGCATGAGGCCTTTGATATGAAGGATTTGGGACTTGCAGGTCATATTCTTGGTATGCGCATCATGCATGATCGGAGTAGGAAACTCCTTTGGCTTTCACAAAAAGAGTATGTTACAAAAGTATTGCAGTGTTTCAATATGGAGGGGGGGAAGGCAGTGAGTACTCCATTGCCTCCATATGTGAAACTGAGTCATACAGATAGTCCCAAATCAGATGAGGAGAGGGCCATGATGGCCAAGGTTCCTTATGCATCAGCAGTTGGGAGTCTTATGTATGCTATGATAGCTACTAGACTAGACATTGCATTTGCAGTGGGAGTTGTTAGCCGGTATATGGCTAATCTAGGAAAGAGGCATTGGGAGGTAATTAAGTGAATCATGAGGTACATGAAGGGTACCAACGAGATGTGTATCTGCTTTGGTAAAGGAGACATGCGTGTACTTGGGTACACAGATTCAGACTATGCAGGGCATGTGGATAGTAGGAGATCCACTTCTGGTTATGTGTTCACCTTTGTAGGTGGTGCAGTGTCGTGGATGTCTCGCGCACAGAAGTGCATTGCTTTGTCTACCACAGAGGCTGAGTATGTTGCACAGAGGGTTGCAAGGAGGCTATATGGCTTGATCGGCTAGTGGGAGATTTGGGGATTCATACAGGTGTACCGACATTGCATAGTGATTCCATGAGTGCTATATTCAGTTAGCACGGAATCCGGTCTTTCATGCAAAGACCAAACACATTGAGGTCAGGTACCATTTCATCAGGGAGGTACTTGAGGACAAGTGCATAGAGCTTGTCAAGGTTCATACAGATGATAACCCTGCAGATATGCTGACGAAGAGTCTACCTAGTCAGTGGTTTGAGTATTGTCGTGTATTGATGGGCATTGGATAGTATGCTCACTAGTTGTTCTCCCTTAAAGGCACATTGTCCTTTAAGTGGGAGGTTTTGGGGGTAAAAGGTCACTGTGCCTTAACCCCGGTTATGTACAATACTCAAACACATATATAAATGAATGAAAAAGAAGATTAGGGTGGTTCTGCACCCACCAAACTTGTGTGGCTCTCTGTCTCTCTCTCTCTCCTTCTTCCGTTCTTGATTCCATTGAGAGCACTCTCACCTCCCCCCCTCCCCGCCCCCCCCCCCCTCTCTCTCTCTCTCTCTCTCTCTCTCTCTCTTCTCTCTCTCCCCCCCCCTCTCCCCCCCGCTCTCTCTCTTTCTCTCTCTCTCTCTCTCTCTCTCTCTCTCTCTCTCTCTCTCTCTTCTCTCTCTCTCTCTCTCTCTCTCTCTCTCTCTCTCTCTCTCTCTCTCTCTCTCTCTCTCTCTCTCTCTCTCTCTCCCCCCCCCCTAGAATAGTTGTACCAAGGTCTTCCCTTATAATGTTTAATTTTCTCCTATATGCCTTGCATGCGTTAAAAGCTAAGAAGTGCCTTTATCTAAGTAATATCCACTCCCAAGTACCTAGCTATTTCTCCTCTTGTTCTTATCAACAATATATCTACCAAATTTTAAAGTTGGTAGATTGGAATGCTCTAGAAAAAACGTGATGTGGTATGATAGACTTCTTGCAACTACCTCCATAGCATTCAATTGTGTAAATCCATGGTAAAATGGAAGTCTTGTAATATTATGGAATTGCTCGTGTTATGTGTGCTCTAAAAGTGAAGACACTTAAAAGAAACAAAATTTGGAATTCTTCTAATATTTTTGAATGTCACATGTTATGTGTCCTCTAATGTATGAGACAATTTGAATGAAGAAATCTAAGGCCACTATTCTAGCTTCTTAGAAATTTTCTTTAAAAATGTTGTAATTTTTTTAGCTAAAAGCTTAAAGGAATGGGAATTAGCTTGTCATAAATGTATGATACAAAAGTGGCGGATGTAAATATATAACATAGAAAAGTTTGTTTTTCACTAACTAGAAATTGTTTTGGGGAAAGTCTACCTTGAGCATGCCGTACATAGTTTTATTTAAAATTTGCATGGGTATGGAAAGATTAATGGAAACCACATGGGTCTAAATACCTAGTGTGATGTTAACCTTATAGCTATAGAACAAGAAACCACACCTTCACTCCTATCACTAATAGAATTTGGTTTTGTTACTCTACCACTTTAGATAAGAGATTCAAATTACTATTTCTTAACTCCAAATTTTTGCACATTCATAAAGATCTTAAAAATCAAAGACATTATCATTGAATGTTGCTCTTTCCTTTTATATGAATTTGTTTGTACTAAGATATTAGGACAAACTTGTTTATAGGAAGATGAGAAAGCTCGATTGGTACAAGAAACAGGTTTGGAGTTGAAACAAATCAATAATTGGTTTATTAATCAACGTAAGCGTAATTGGCATAGTCACTCAATGACTACTCAAACAAGTTTTGAAAAAAGTAAGAAACCCTCTCATGATTCTCTCCTTTGGATTGTATAGTATGAGTATGCGTATTTCAATAGAGATCTACAATGACAATTTTGTCTATCTAGTGAAATTTCGTACTTTGTTTACTCAATGTGTTAAAATTTCCAAAACAAGGAAAGGAGATCAAACGTTTCAATCAACCTTGACCTTAAAATATGTATTTTAACCTTTTATTCATGGTATTTATATTTTTTACTTCTTTATCAGATGATCCATATCATGGGAGTGTTGTGGCTGTGCAAGCATCTAACACCTCATTGAATTTGGGTTGTGATGGAGATGAGATACCAATAGATGCACAAATTTAAAGGGAAATTTCCAAGTTGTGGCTAGTTTTATAAAAGCTTTGTAAAATTATTATTTTCTCTTTGTACATTAGATGTATAAAATGTAAAGATAATAATATAAAATCATATGCAAGTGACTTCATTTCTTGGCATGTATATAGATTTAAAAGTATAAGTTCCTTTAATGAATTTTATTTCTTTAAGTTTCCAAAAAAATATTATAATTTGGGGATGTTTCATTAGGTTCATATTGAGCCCTTAATGTCTTAGGATATTTTGGGATATGCTGGTGCATATGACATCCTTGGGAACTACACTACTAGTGAAGCCCTACATATCACAGGCATTCAAAAGGAGTTTAAACTTACTCATCACTCAAAATTTCCCCCTAATAAAACCACCCATCTTTGCATATGAACTAATGGAGTTTTCCTAATGTGGAATTTAAAAATGTCATATTATTGTAATCCTATTAAACATTTTCCTCAAATTGAATTTAAAATCCCTCCTTTTGAATGCATGTGATACACTAATATTCTATGAGGTGACCCCCCCTAGATGGCATCACAACATAAAAGTATGTACACGACATAAAACCAAGATTAGGTTAAACATGTACACAACATAAAACCAAGATGACCTAAACCATGTACACAATATAAAACCAAGATGAGGTGAACCTCCAAATTGCCTTATTTCTCACCATGCATCATGCATGACTATCAAAAGAAATGCATGGTGGTGCCTCTATCATATGTGTGTTTCTCCAATGGGTATGAAACTTTGCACAAGACTTAATCATATTTTATTTGAGGCCCATGTGGATCATCATAAAGATCGTATATCATTTTGCATGGTTGGGCATGTATTATTCAATATTTCTTACTACACATCATTCATGGTGTCAAATTTCTACATTGGGGTGCTTCTATCATTTTGTGTGCCTCCATTGGGTATGCTACTTTTGATCAGAATGAATATCACATAATTGAAGTACTCTATAAATTTTCATATGCATGAATGTCATTTGCATTGTTGGGCAAGCATCTCTCTCTCTCTCTCTCTCTTTTTAAAATCATTCAAAGGTTTTAGGTTATTCAAAGTAGAGTAGCTTTTATTTATAATTTTTATACATCTTATAAAGGACACGGTGAAGATCATTTTAAAATCATTCAAATGTTTTAGTTTATTCAAAGTAGAGTAGCTTTTATGTATAATTTTTATACATCTTACAAAGGACATGGTGACAAAGTTTATTTCTAGGATGGAGGTGATTTTATGTTACAAGATAGAAGTTGTTGCATTTGCAACTATCCATGATCATAGCAATCCAAATTCCATTTGCCATTTTAAAAGACTTGGTGAAGATAAGGTGGTTGTTATTGTAACAAGGATTCTTAGCCCCCATGTTGAGTTGAAGCATAAATGCAGAGATGTGGAAACACTTGGAGATGTTATGCCCTATAATACATCAAACAAAGCTTTTATCACGTAGGACAAAGATGAGACTTATCTAGAGTGGGAGATATTGTACAAATGAAGTCATTTGCAAATTAAGGTGTAGCAGAAGGAAATGTCTTAGGCTTTGAATAATTTCCAAACATGAGACATGAAAGTTAGTCCCTATGGTATGGATGATCCCTAGTATGAGGTAGGCAAGATTATGTGATGGGGTATGCAATTTCTGAGGATAAAGAGGAGGCATATGGCTTTTTGCGATAATGACAATATATATTACAATATGGAGTAGTTACAACTTAAGGAAAGGTTCTGGAGTGGATGAAGTCAAGCACACTGAGAAAGAAAAATGCTCCAATAGTGATGCTTTATTAGGCATGGATGAGCTCATGTATATTAACAAACATGGTGAAAGAAGTTAAGGAGTTACAACAACAATGCAAGGTGTGCCAATCAATGATGGTCTCTTAGGGGTAGATGAGTTTCAAGATAAAGATAAACATTTTGAAAGAACATTTAATGCAAGTGGTTGTATTACTATGACAACAATGCAAGATGTGTCAATGAGTGATGCTCTCTCTAGGGTAGATGATTTTGAATATTCTCAACACTTCTAGGAACATTTAGTACAAATCGGCCTGGTAATATTGATAAACTTGGTGTACAAAGTCATGGAGTTGCAACAATCATGCAAGGAGTGTCAATGAGTGATGTTCTCTTAGGGGTAGAAGACTTTCAAGATTCTCAACACTCTTAGGGGTAGAGGACTTTCAAGATTCTCAACACTCTCAAAGGGCATTTAATGCAGGGATGAAACCATCAAAATATTATGTGGTATTTGACTTTGATTGTGAATTAATGAAGAATGCAATATATCATGGATGCAAGAAGATAGGATCAATCCTCTCATGAATGGAAAGAGAATTTTCCATAATGCATATCACATTATTACTAGATTATCACATGGCACATGCTGGGATTTAGTTGGTAAGGCCAAAGAAGGACATAAATTTAGTATTCACGATAACAAAGGAACATCCAAAACAATTAAAATGGCACATGCAATTTTGGAAGACTTCATATAGGAAAGTGCTTTGCCTCAACCCCATTTATCTTGCAAGCTTCTTAATGGTGAAGAAGTGACTAAAAAGAACCTTCCAATGGGCTTGAGGAGAAAAGAATTGTTTGACTACATTGGAAAAAAATAACTAGAAAGAGGGCAAAATTTTGGACATGTCAAAATCCCAAAGAAGCAAAATATGTCAAAGTGCACTGTGTGATGATTTAAAATGAGCAATTCAAAGTGCACATGGTCTAGAGCAAAGTGAAGCATACAAAAAGACGTGGGAGTATCATCATGGACTTATTTGGCATGCAAGACAAAAATATGCATTTTGGAAGTAATGAACTATTTTGCATCTAGCCAAGTACATGTCTTGCATTTTGGATGGTATGGTTCAGAATACAATAACATTGCCTTAGTTTTTGTCCACTCCACCTAAGGTACAAGGAAGACACTTTTGAAAGATGCATCTATGTGGAGTGTTAGTGCATGGATTTAAGCTTTTTGAACACATATGTATTGATTCCTTGCATCCAAGTGATACCAATCAAGTTATAACATCCATGATGTAAGAAATTCATAGTGTGCATGCAGAGAAAGGTCACTTACCATAGATTTTGAGGCTATAGGTAGATAATTGCTAGCGAGAGAATAATAATATCTTCATGTTCTCATTTTTCTCAATGTTTGTTGGGATTTTGACATGTTGCTCAATGATATCAGAGTTAGAATCATAGTCTCAAGAGAGCTAAAAAGCACAGACCTGTAGATAATAGATGAATTGATAATGAGATGTGGGAGGCAAATTGGTAGTCGAAAGGAAAGTACAGTTTGCTCTAATCTCAAAAGAATGTACGATTCAAGATTCATTATTCAACCTTTCATACAAAAGGTGGTGATTCTCTCAAAGGTCATAGCAATCCACATTACTTTGGTTTTTTTTTAAGGATGAAAAACTAATAATGCATTGGAAGCTCTATTCTATTGACACAAAATGGGAACTTGAAGATCCTTGTAGTCTCTTAACTTCAATTTCGAGCAAAGAAATGCATCCAAAATGGGCTCCTGTACAAAGAATCTACCAATAAATCAACATTGGAAATAGATGGCTTGCAATCATTTATCAAATGGAAAAAAGAAATGATGGTAAAATATCCTTTGGGCAGGCAAAAAATATAGTGGTAATTGAAAAAACACAAGAATTAATCGAATATATTAGACAAATGTGAAAAGGAAATGCTGAGAAAGAATGCAATTCATTTTGGTCAAATGTTGGAAATGCCTTACATCCAACTCTAGACTTTGGAAATGAGTTTGAGTCATTCCTTGGACACTTCCATTTGCGGACCAACCAAAGAAAGAGAGCACTTATGCCAGAAGTAGATATAGACATCGATGATTTTGTTGCAATTTGATCTTCAATTGATGATTGTGAGAATGTGAAATTTTGGGTTTCCAAAGTAGTGGATGGGAACAGGGATGGTCATGGGAGAGCTATGACATTTATAGTAGCGGTATGGTATGAACCAAAAGATAGGACAAAGACTATGGATGACAACACAGCCAAAAAATGAACTTCCCTTAGAGCAACCCACACAAGTAGCCATAGTGTCTTGGATGTCTCAGACGAAAAAAACCAAGAAGCACATGAAGTAGTATTTGGTAGAACCAAAAATAAGAATACCAGAAACCGGTATTGTGCATATACAAAAAAATGTAAGGATGCTTGCCAAGGAGGAAGTATAAGGACATATTGAAAATGTAGAATCGCCATGATAAAGATGGGGGACCGTAGTGGTCAGTTAAGACTTATTGCAATGACAACCAAGTGGAAGTTTGGTGATACATGGCACTTGGAGAGAAAGAGAAACTCGAAAGAGAGAGAGAGAGAGAGAGAGAGAGAGAGAGAGAGAGAGAAGAAAGAAAGTATATTATAGTCTATGAAAGACCAAAAGTTCTATGAGACTAAAGAAACCAGAGTTAGTTAAGGACTGAGAGTCCAGCAAAACCAAAATGTTAGTTAAGGACTAAGCGACCATCCTAATGTCTCAGAAGACTTATGTATTACATTAGTTATAGGCTATCAAGTGTCTCCACATCTACGTTGGTGTCTTAGCCAATTCGAAATTTTTAATAAGATCCATACCTTCATGATATATTGCCCACTTGCCATTCTTTCTAGCTTCTCATACTTTTTGAATCTCATTAGCCTTCATCTTAAGGGATGTGTTTACAAGCAGAAACCTATGAGCAGGTTTATCCGAGCGTGTTTTTCAACAGATTTAAAAAATTATATTTCTTTAGGAAATATGGTTTTGACACTTTTATTTTCACTAGAACTAGATCCCTTTATTATAAAAATATGCGGAATTGTCACTCATTTAATCTTACATAACATAAATTTTCTTATTCATAGACATCCTTTGTACCCCTGTTATTACCTTAAAAAAGTATTGAAAAATAATTCCTTTAAGAAACATCCCTCATAATCACTCTCAATGTAATAATATTATACATATATAATTACTTATTAAACACATTTATATCAATATGACAAGAGCTTTCTAGTGTTTTAATAGCATAAATAACAAGATATTTATGGATATGTTTCTAAAGAAATTTAAATTACTATAAATAAGTATTAACTTGGGCTTATATATCACTCTCATAAAATACATGTAATATATAATAATATATATGCAAGATTCTCTTGTTCTTGAGTTGCCTCATCCATTTACTATTCTATGAATATGTGTCCATCTTCTTGATCTAAAGGTGCATGTACAATTGTCTATGAATCAAAAGAGCATGTCTATCATGTCCCTAAACCAAAAAAGCATACATGTCCTACTTACCCCTGACTTAGACTGTTCATGCATGGTTTTTTGATATCCATATTTTTTCCTAGGATGTGGAATATTGCAAGGGTCTAGGAGTAATGTGATGGATTTTGGATGGATAGGTGATTTTAAAAGGTGCCAGAGAGTAGTAATTTTGGAAGGTGCTAGAGAGTGGTGATTTTAGAAGGTGCTAAAGATTGGTAATATGCTTGACATGGGATAATGATGAAAAAATAGTAAATCAAGATAGACACTTAAGGCACAAAGGTAGCAAAAAGAAGGCACATATGGAAAAAGTAGGTTGCATCTTCCAAAAAAAGCAAAAGTTACTATTTTGATCATAACTTTTGAGCCATAATTTAAACTAAGAAGGATTTTTTTTTGTTATAAAGTGAAAATTGCTATATATAGCTTGTTAGAAGAATTTGAGATCTCTAATCACGATATATTGGGTCGAAAAGCTGATTTACAAAGCACTACCTAGCCTTTTGTAGATGGCATCTCATTTTTGGAAAGCTAGCAATATTGTTGAAAGAGACCTTTGTGAGAAGCAAAGCTTGTGTCACTATGTGTGGACTACAATTCGAGATTTTGGTTATTCTTAGCCTCCTCTACATATATATATTGAGCCTTCCATCTACCCTTGGACTCATGCAGTCACCTCGTCTTAATTTGCTCAGTTTCTGCTTTCTTTTTCATTGTAGTGTAACACCAAAAATTAATATTTTCCAATCTTGATTTTGTACATATCTAAGAGGCTTCACAACAACTATACTTTTGGAATAAGCTTTTGGAGCCCACAAGATGATGTGACACAAGGCATAAGGACCAAGTAGCATAATGAAGAAGCTAGCAGTAGCAAGGGACGGCAGTGGCAGTAGTAGCTAGTCTCCATTATGGCTTGGTGATTGTCTGATGATGATCGCTCATGTAGTAAAATTAGTGGTGTGGTATGTGAGTATGAGTGGAGTGAATATTTGTAAATACCATGAGTATGAATCATAAGTACCTTGGTATGGGAATCGAGTGTTTGGAGTTAATTATTATTGGATTATATTGGGAAAATAGAAATGAGTCATGTATTTTGAGTGGACAAAATGACTACATGGGCTCAATAATGCACTAATATAATATGGAGTGCACATGCCAAGCTCATGGAATCCATGTGGAGGAGTGTAGAGTCAAGAACAATCCTTCTAGAATTCCTATGTGGAATATGGAAGATGTTGACATGTGGAAAAGAGAGGGTCCCTATGGGCTTCAAAGGGGAAGACTCTTGAATTTCTCAGATTTTAAAGATTCGTGAAAATCTTGTGATGGGACACTTGTTAAAATGTGCCCAAATGGACATTTGATGGTGACCCATGCCCTTATGTCACTAAGGGGTGAAGGAATCTACTAGAGCTAGTAACAAGGTGAAGGAGGGTGAGATTTCCTCTATGAAAGAGGCCTCTCTCCTCCCTCTCAAGCCTCTCATTTCTCTCTTTGTAGCTATGCCATCACTTTGTATCTATCTTTTCATTCCTTCTCCCTCTCCATACAGCATTAGGATCTCCATTTGTATCCCTCTCTTTGCTTTGGATGTCTTGAATAAAGTTTATGCTTCCTTTGCCCCATTATTCTCTTATCTCTTCCCTCCTTGCTTCAAAGCTTCATGTGTCCACATGAGGAGTGCTTTTCCAGATCTATTATGAGTGAGTTTCCTACTCTTATAGGCGACCCTCAATCTAGTACAAATCACTAAAGCTCCTCCAACAATCAGGGAAATGGCCACCTTTCAAAGTCAAGCTTGGAAGGGACAGTTTTGATAGCATCAAGTAAAATGGTCATAACTTTCTACTCCAAACTCGGATTTGCACGAAAGTTATATCAGAATATTTGTATTTTCATGATATACCTAGTGATGTATTCAGATATCTAGCTTTAGTGGAACTTTATTGGCTTTTAAGTAACTAGGTCTAAGTTTGGGATAGTTTTACTAGTCTCTAGTAAAGCTGCGAGAACTCTTCCCTCAAAGGTTTGATTTTGGTTATTATTACATGGGTGTAAAGATATATTAAAGCCCTTTGATCCTACAATATTAGTTTCTCATAAGAGCTTTATTGACCTTTCAATTCATCTCTTTGTGTAGTATTAACTAGAAAAGAATTCGAGGCATGAGGCTGGACACTAGGCATGACGATGCTTAAGGGCCATGGAGGAAAAGGGAACGTGAGGGAAGAAGCATTAACATAGGTGCAGAAAAAAATATTAAGAGGGGTGGAAATGAAGAGAGGGACTATGGCACAAGGGGGAAGGAAGAGGTGGAAAATGAGCATGTACATGATGGGAGGTGGAATGTAGAGATGGAGACATCAACGGAAGAGAGTCATGCTTTATTGGAAAGATGGGGGTGGAAATCAAAGTACTAGCTAGGTGGCTTTACAAGAATGAGCGTGTTCAATCAAGGAATAGCCCCCTCCTTTTATAGCCAAGAGAGGGGGTCTCTCCTAATAAATCCATCCTCCCACATGCATGGTGTGTGTGGAAGAGTGTCCCATGTGGGCTAGGCAGTTAGGCACTCTCAATTGTGTGTGACAACCCTTTGCCTCATTTTTCCACATACATCAACCCCCATATCCCAAGTCTAAGATACTCCCTTTTTCTCTTCCCAATTTTATAATACATTTAAACATCTAGGAGGACAATGGAGGGTTGGCACAAGGAATCTTGCCACCTCATCCTACTTTCCCATTATTTAACTTGCATTCTTGGACTTTCTACACCCCCCCCCACATGGGCCTATCCTACATGGAGGGAATAATCCAATATAATATCCATCTCCACCTATTTTATATTACTTCTCCCATGGTCCTTGGGCCATATCTCACTAAATGCAGGCATGGGACCACCTAGGTGCAGGGGTGGTGCATGGAGGACCCATGCCACCTTATCATTTTATATTATTACTACCATGGATTACGTACAACACACCTTATGGGTCCTCTTACATGGAAGGGTGGCACATGGTCATGCCCTGCCACCTCAACCCTGGGCCTTATGCACACCATATTTTATTATACTATTGCCACACATACAAGCACACACACATATTTATGCCTTTTACTTTGGTCAAATTTATCCATAACAGTTCCCCCCCCCAGGTAGGGAATGCACAGCATTTCCATGCCTGGGACCATCACGCACAAAGAAGGGCTTGAGACAATGCTTGTTGATCACCTTCTTGCCATATGGCTCATGCAGCTCCTGAACTTGTACAGACCCATTGCTACGGTCCTTGATGACTTTGTATGGACCAATCCACAGTGGCATGAACTTCTTATCCATTTGGTGGTCCAATCTGTTATCAAAGTATAGCACAACATCCTCCTTAGTAAAGTGTCTTTTCTACCCCTTGCAAATTTTAGCATCCAAGTGGGCCTTTTGTCGATTCTTTTGGATCTCTGTTTGATGTAGTGCAAGGCATCGAGTTTCATCTAACTTCTCAATTTGTACCAACCTGGCCTCTACATGTTTATCTTCTGTCATTCTCTGTTCTCGTGCCAATCTCAAGGCCGAAATCTCTATCTCTAGGGGTAAAAATGCCTTAGTACCGTACACTAACTCAAAAGGAGTGTGACCTATAGACATTTTATGAGTGATGTTGTAAGCCCACATAGCTTCAATGACCTTCTGATCCCACTGGCTCCTGTTCCCTATGGCCATTTTTTCCATGGATTTACAAAGGAGGCCATTGGTCTGCTCCATTTGTCCCATGGGTGCTAGATGATAGATGCTAGAAGTGCAGTGATCAATACCCATGTAATCCATGAGCAACTCCACTACTTCATTTAAGAATGGACTCCCATGGTCAAATACTATTTCCATGGGTGTCCCAAACCTTGTGCAGATATGTTTAAATATGAAATTTAAAACTACCTTACCATTTGCAGCGGGGAGGCCAATAACTTCAGCCCACTTAGTGACATATTGAGTGGCTACCAAAAGATACTTCTTTTTGCGGACAGTCATGGGTAGGGGCCAAACAAAATCTATTCCCCACTTCTGAAACGGATGGATGGACATCACTGGGTGATGTTGCCTAGGACGCAAATCCTTCCTACCAAAGAATTGGCATGGTTCACAAGTTTTGCAATACATAGTGACATCCTTGAACAAGGTCAGCCAATAGTACCCAACATGTAAAATCTTCTTAGTTGTATAGTCACCGGCCTCCACAAAATCCATCATGATAATGCTTCAATAGCTTAGGTACTTCATTTGCATTAATGGCCCATCTTAGTACCCCATCCAGGCCTTGATGGTATAATACCCCATCAAAGAGAGTGTAGCGCCTACTATCTCTACGGATTTTCTTTCTCTCATAGCTAGTACTTTCTAGAGGAAAGGAGAAAGTGGTCAGAAACCTGTAGATTCCACCATACCATGGATCCCCAACTTCTTTGGCCGCTACAAGGGTTACATCAAGGCACTCCTCTAAATTAATGAAAGCATTCTTCAAGTTGGAACAACCCCCTTTTACAATTTTGAAAGAAAAATCATATTCTTGTAAAACTGCCAACCATTTTGCCAACTGGCCCATGGGATTTGGTGATTGAAGAACCTGCTTTGCAAGACCATTGCTACAGATTATAATGAAGGACTTTCCACCAACATAATGCTTAAATTTCTCAATGCAGAACACCAAAGACAAAGCATGCTTGTCAGCCTCAGAGTAGCATCATTCAGTTTCGAGCAATTGTCGAGAAGCAAATTAAATGGGATACATGAACCGATCCTCCCCTTGCTAGAGAAGAATACCCACCAGAGTGTGCTCACCAACAAACCCAGGATTGATATAGAAAGTCTTTGACCAATCAGGATTGCGTAGAATGGGTTTTGAAGCCAGAGCACTCTTGATTTGTATAAACCCATTATCACAATCCTCATCCCAAGAGAAATTAACTCCATCTTTTAAAAGCATAATCATGGGTCATGTCAAAGCAGCATATTGATCAATAAAGCGGCAATAGTATCCTGCTAGATTGACAAATGAGCATACCTGAACATGATCTATCCATGATGCACAGATGCACCAGAACTCAAAAAACAGTTGCGATTCGTGATCTGTCCGCAATGCACAGATGCGCTAGCTGCAACCAGGGGACGTGCAACTGTTGCAAATGTGCATGAGCGGTTTTGCATGCGCAGTGGACTAGAAGATGTGTGGCGCTATGCACAGACCCAGAAGATGCACAGGAATCACAGGCTAAAGGTTCAGAAACTTAGAAGTTTTGCAGCCACAGAGACGAAGAACTACGAGCAGAAGATACACAGATTGGAGGCGCAGAAGCAAAGAACTCCACACGAAAGGTGCTGCAGAACTACACCCAGCTGTAGGATTAATGAATTTTACACCACTAGCCATGGAGATTTCGATCCCAGCATCCACGTCAATTCTATTAACTACAAAAGAATTCAAGGCATGAGGCTGGATGCTAGGCATGGCGATGCTCGAGGGCCATGGAGGAAAAGGGAACGTGAGGGAAGAAGCATTAACATAGGTGGGGAAAAAAAGATTAAGAGGGGTGGGAATGAAGAGAGGGACTATGGCACAAGGGGGAAGGAAGAGGGGGAAAAGGAGCATGTACATGATGGGAGGTGGAATGTAGAGATCGAGACATCAACGGAAGAGAGTCATGCTTTATTGGAAAGATGGGGGGGGAAATCAAAGTACTAGCTAGGTGGCTTTACAAGAATGAGCGTGTTCCATCAAGAAATAGTCCCCTCCTTTTATAACTAAGAGAGGGGGTCTCTCCCAATAAATCCATCCTCCCACATGCATGGTGTGTGTGGAAGAGTGTCCCATGTGGGCTAGGCAATTACGCAATCTCAATTGTGTGCGACAACCCTTTGCCTCATTTTTCCACATATATCAATTTCACCAAAAGAACAAGGGCTAGGGATGCGGAGTTTGTTATGCTAATAGAAGGTGCACAAAGGGGTAGAGGAGTCAATGTTATGGGGAGAGAATGAGGGTAATTGTTGCAATGCTAGAACTATAGGGAGATGGGACATGGCATGTATAGCTACCCCTGGCAAAGAATCAAACGAGGACAAGCCTATTTTCTCTCACTCTATGGCATAGACTCCTTATATTTTAGTGAGGGGTAGTTCACATGCACAAGCAATCTCTCCAGTAACAGAAGTAGAAAAGACTAGGAGCAACACTAGTCATAAAATAGCCAGCTTTAAGGCCATAGAATGAGGTCGAAGAAAAATTTTTCCATATGACTGAGTTGGGGAAACTAAAAAAGACTTCAAAGATGGATAACATGGGAGCCACAGCTACCAAGGGAAATGAAAAAGAGTTGACTAAATAAGATTTTTCTAGAGTTCTTAGGCATGTCAAGAAGAAATGAAGGAAGGAAGAAGGAAAATCACGTGCTAAAAGAAGGAAAAGAAGAATCACGAAGAAGAGTTTTTTATAGGAGTATGTACATTAGTACTCTATAGGTGTTGATGTGTCAGTATATTTGTTGGTAAATACCAAGGCTATTTTTTTGTTTTAAAAATATATATGATGCAGAATAGGACTTGTTTCAACCCCATTCTTTCATACTATAATTGAAAGCAAATACATTATCGCTACCTTCAAAAGAAGGTAGTACAAAAATTAATACATACATGCCAAAAGTTAATACATGCATGCCAAAATTTTAATACATACATGCCAAAAAAGAGCTACACAATGGCAGAAATACTCATAAATCTTACATTATCTAGTACAAAATGAATACAAGATGGCTAAAAGATGGCATTGTACAAGATGGAAATATGGCTAAAATATGGCTATGTACAAGATCATAGAGATATTAAGCTGATAAATCTACTCCTCATCCTCATTGCCCTCATCCTCATCTTTTGGGTCTCTACCACCATCGCCACCTCCCTCACCAAAACCCTTGCCTATAGCTTCGAATCCCAAGCCCATGCTTGTGTCATCGCCCAACCCACTTGTTCCCTAAGAATGTTGCATGTAACAATTTAGAAAATATGATTGAGTATTGATTTTTAAAATGTAAAGGAAGATGATTGAGAATAAGAGACTTTACATGCAGGCATGTAGCTACCATCCAATTGACTGTTCTCCAACTTCTAGAAAAGAGTGTACATGCTATGGGTCCATGCATAGTAAATTTTGTCCTCTATTGGAGCTTGCTCAAACCCCAATTTCTTGTGACCCCAAGTAAAAACTTCAAATGAATTACTATTACAATGACGATGTTGTTGGCTACCATGAGCTATGGACAATGCGTGACTAGGAGCTGGTGACTCCTAGCCACTATGGGGTGGTCTGCCATAGGGACTAATTGCCAAAGAGAACCTAGCGGAGGACTCTTGGCAATATTGGAGCAGCCGTTGGAGTATATCTCCCTTATCTAAGCTCATGTTATAGCTATAAACGTGTTTAGCTAGAGTGGACCCATGTATGAGAGTCGTGGAAACATGTATCTCATCCTACTCTTTGATTCTGGCCACCTATAATTAGACATAGCTATTACATTTATTGGGCACAATTAAAACCATAAAAGAAACTTGAATACATATGCAAAATTAATTACATGAAACGCCTAAAATTAGGTACATGAAAATTAATTTCATGAAAATCTTGAAAAGCAAAATGCAAAATGTGAAATGCAAAAAAGAGATAGAATGTAGAATATACAATGTAAAAATGATATGGAATGCAAAATTTAAAAAAAAGAGAAGGAATGCAGAATGGAAAAAAGAGATGAAATGCAAAATTCAAAATGGAGAGGGAATGCAAGAAAGAGAGGGAATGCAAAATACAGAATGTGGAAAAGAGGGAATGCAAAATGTAAAAAATATGGGGAATGGGGAAATGATAGGGAAAGAGAACAGAAGAAGAATAAAAGAGATGGGAAAGAGAAGAAAAGAGGGAAAGAGAAGGTAGGGAGAAGAAAAGAGAGGGAAAGAATAAGGGAAGGACTAAAAAAGACAAGGGAAGGAAAGAGAGGGGAAGGAGAAGAAAAGAGAGGGAAAGCAGAAGAAAATATGGAAAGAGAAGGGAGGGAGAAGAAAATAGAGGGAAGGAGAAGGTAGGAGAAGAAAAAAGCAAGAAGCAAAAGAAAATAGGGAAAGAGAAGGGAAGGAGAAGCAATAACAAGGAAGGAGAAGAAAAGAGAGCACAAGGAGAAGAAAAGATGGAGAGAGAAGGGAGAGAGAAGAATGGAGATGGAAAGAGAAGGGAGGGATAAGAAAGAGAGGGCAAGGTAAGAGAGGAGAAGGAGAAGAAAAGAGAGGGGAAGGAGAAGAAAGAGGGGAAGAGGAGGGAGGGAGAAGAAACAAGAGGGAACGAAAAGAAAGAAATAGGAAGGCTAAAAAAGAAGAGGGAAAGAGAAGGGAGGGAGAAGAAAAGAGAGGGGAAGGAAAGAGAGAGGACGGGGAGAAGAGAAGCTAGGGGAAGGAGAAGAAAAGAGCGAGAGAGAAGGGAGGGAGAAGAAACATGAGCGAACGAGAAGAAAATGAGAAGAAAAGGAGGGGAAGGACAAGGAAAGAGGGAAAGAGAAGTGAGGAAGAGAAATGAGAGGGAAAGAGAAGGCAAGGAGAATGAAAGTGGGGGAGACAAGATAAAAGAGATGGAAAAATAATACAAGGAGAAGAAAGAGAGGGAAAAAGGGCAAGAGGAAGTTGGAGAAAAAGGGAAAGAGGAAAAGAGAAGAGGAGTGGGGAAGAGAGAAGGAGAAAAAGGGAAATCCTATGCAATCTCATTTGCTATCAATTAAGGCATTACAAATGGCCAATTTAAAACATAACATGAACATAAAAGATAGGAAGAGAAGAGTTCCTTGCTTAGATCTTGGATGCTAAGAGAAGAGAGAGATTAGCGTACCTTGTGGATGCCTACAATAGAAACAAACACACCATTTTTCATTATAAATACTAGTGAGAAACAAGAAAGCAAGGCAAATTAGTAAAGCAAAGGAAGAGAGAAACAACAAAGAAACATAAAGGAGAAAAGCAGAGAAACAAGAAGCAAAAGAGAAAAACAACAAAGCAAGAGGTACTCTTCTTGTTTCTTATTGCAAGAGGGAGCATCATGTCTTTAAAAAATCTTATGATTGCTTTCAAGAATGCTAAAATCTTAAGGGAACCATTTTTAGAGGTATCATAGGAATAAAAATTAAAATCTAACAATTAGGAAAAAAAAGAATGAAAGAATCACTTATCTAGAAAGAAATTAAAGAAGATTGGTGGAGAGAAAGCAAGATGGAGAGGAAGCAAGGTGGGAAGGGATCTTGGTGGAGAGGGAGCTAGGTGGAGTGGGAGTTTGGTGGAGAAGATTTGGTGCCAAACTTGTTTGAAGTGGTAGAGAAAATTATTTGAAAGCAAGGTACTTTTAAAGAAGAATAAGGCAAAGAGCATTCAAGTTTCTTTTTTTGACTCCTAGAGCTATTAATAGATTCATCAATATTTGCATCACAGGAGGAATACATGCAGCATTCTATTTCTATTGATATTATTTTGGCTGAATATCGATGATCATATCGATGATAATAGAGAATTATTGATATCATTATTTGTTATGATATTTTTAGGATGTTTTGGATGTGTGCATTTGATGTGTTTGGCATGTTTTGTATTTGTGTAGATGGATAGGGAGAGTGGAGGTATCAAATGCAAAAGATACACAGACAAACAAATAGGAGCAAAGAGTGACCTTGTGTGAGGTGCATTTGTCCTTGCACCAAATGAAAACACCAAATCTAACATGAGCACTAGATTTTTCTCAAACGGGTGCGAGGTTAAGGGGAGGTTTTGCAAGATGCATTTCAAATTCCTGATTATAGTTCAATGATGAGTTGATGGTTCTCAAGTTCATGATTACTTTCATATTTCCAAACTAGCATATGATTTGCAAGTTTGAACCCATTATACAGGATGTAGAGGGAGAGAGAGCACCAGTTACACTTGCATCCAACTTGGATGTGCAATCAAGGAGATTTAGGATAGATTCAAGAAGTGATGGAAAGATCGTTAGATCACTCTTGGAGTCAAGTTAGAGGAGATATTTCTTGATGTCCCCAAATGAGGATACTCTTCCTGATGTCGAAGATGAGAGTATTGATGACATGATGGATGTCATTTTTAGATGCACAATGTCACATGTACACATGACGCTTGACATTGAGAGTTTCATGTGGGAGTTGAAATCTGCACTCTTGTATGATGGTTCTCCAATGTCAAAATTACGAGCTTGCCTTTTGATCATTAATTTGCAAGCAATGTGTCATTGTTCAGACACTACTCTCTTGGCTTTATTCAAGTAGCTGCATTTATATCAATTGATGTTTGGACCTTATTTCAACAATTGTTCACATATTAATGTTTGGACCTTAGTTGTTCCTTGCATATATAAATTCCAATAGGTTGTTCCAAAGGATGTTGCCTACACTAAATATCATCTTTAAATCAAGGGATTAAGCAAAAAATATATTGACAAATGTGGGGATGGATTTTAATACTATCCACACTTGTCCTAATGGTTGTACCTTTCATCATGAGCATGAGAATAAGGTTAGTCATCCAAAGTGTGGGGTACTTTGTTATAGGCAGGACTTGCAGGGTAAGAAAATACTAGTAAAGATCTTAATATATTTTCCAACCCTTGCAAGAATACAATGTATTTTTACGTGCAAGTTTGTAGCAGAGTTAATGACATGGCATGCTACACATTGCTCCACTAATGATACTTTGAGGATTCCTTTAGATCGTAGTACTTGGAAGCACATAGATAACATGTGACTAGACTCTCCAAAGGAGCCTCATAACTTACGTCTTGGTCTCGTGATGGATAGCATGAATCCTTTTCGGTTATGCTCAACGTCAATGAATTACAACATCCCACCATGGCTGACAATAAAGAAAGGACACCTTATTCTTGCCCTCCTTGTGCTAGGGAAGTGTAAGGCAAAGGGTATGACATGTATATGGCACCACTGATGTAGGACATCTAGACTCTATAAGAGAAATTAGGAATTGCAAAATTTCCTTGATTTTGGTACCATTTTCTTTGATCTCGATATATGGAGTTTTGAGAGTGTCTTCTCTACATTATTTGATGAGTTAGAGCATTTGTAAAATTTGTACAAGAAATAATATATGCATGTTCCTAATTTTAAAAATAGAAGATTTTGTCAATGGGAGAGTGATTGTTTGATTAACTTGTATGTACGTGAGAAAGAGATTCATTTTGATACACTATGTAGGAAATGAAGAAATGCATCCAAGAGAGTTGATGCATATAATATTACTCCATAATGAAAATTATCTTCTATTATAACATCCCACTGCAAATGGCTAGGTGGTGTACAATTTTCTTGTAGTAGCTATTGGGATTTTTGCTAAAATTTATCTAGTAGGCCTTCTCTTCTCAACCAACTATAGCAGGATAGCTAAGAGTACATAAGAAGCAAGAAAAAATTATATCCCCATGTCAACTAGCCAATTCTTGTGTGGATACTACAATGTCTAATGTAGACATAAGAGGCATCCTACAAATTATCAGTATTCTTATATCTAATGTAGATATAAGAGGCATCCTATAGATTATCAAACTTCTTTCTAATCAAACATTATAGTTCTTGAACACAATCTACTATGATACCAAATCCATTTCTAGCCAATTGTTAGGAAGCTTTCCCACCATCAATTGCTTGAAGATGTACTCAAATAACTCACCTCTAAATTTACTCAGTTAAATATTTGTCTTCCAAATATGCAAGAGATGGTCAAAGTAGCGAGTATGACTAGATGATTTAACCCTCAAGCCTTATGGGCAAAGAGGTTAGGATGATTGCATATGTATTTTAGTAATGATGGTCTATCATGCTATAATTTTGTGCCATACAAAAAAGTGTCTATCAATAAATAAATAAGTAAATATATATGCACATATACTCTCTAAATCCCTTGCACTTAAAACAAAACTTTTGCTCTATGCATATTTTGGCCTTTCTGGCACCAGAAATGAGCTCAAAATGCCCAAAAACCTAAGAAATGGCTGTAAGGATGGGTACCTTTTGGTGACTTTTCAAAACCCTGTCTAGAGAAGAAGTGCACTTGTTTGTAAACAAAGCTACCCACACCAGCATGGATTGCTTTGGCTAGAAACAGATGCACTTCTGACATGTACTTGATATGATTTTCAAGATTAATCTCATTCTTATTTTTAATATTTTCTTTTGATTTGAATACAATCCAATTCTCTCTCTCTCTCTCTCTCTCTCTCTCTCTCTCTCTCTCTCTCTCTCTCTCTCTCTATATATATATATATATATATATATATATATATACATGAGCTTCCTCAATTAAGACATTATTCTTCTCCTTCTACAACTACAATGGAAGTGCATGCATGACTAATTTCCAAAGATCCACACAATCTTTAGGACCATTGGAGAAAACAATGCCACGCCCCTTTCTTGAGCTCCCTCAATCAAGAAATTCTTCTTCTCCTTTCTCCACATCTTTTGCACTGAGAAGGCACTAATTGTTCAGTGACACTGAGCACATGTTGGACAAATCCACTTAGGAGATACTTTACACCACTAGATGCATTAATTGTGTGGTGATAACATAGGACCAAATGTTAGGGAGCATTTGACATGTATGTTAATTCACACCCAGGATTGGGGGATTTATAAGAATCACTTTACCATTTTTTGGATATAGTCTTAGATTAAATGTAAAGAAATTGTGATTTTTTAATATTTAAAATCCATTCTTGAAGACATCCCATGGACCACTAAGGAATTAATGAGGCACATGGGAGAACAAAGCTTGCACTAGAGCCATTTGTGCTCCGTTAGAGTGTTATTATGCTAGATGGGAGATTGTGCCCATGTGCATAACATCTTTGTAAGTTGGTGGGAGAGTGAAATAGTAATAGATGATGTCATTATGGGGATATTGGTTTGTATTTTTGAATACAAAGCTATGGGGATGCTGGGGAGTAAAACTCACCCCTTTGGGGCACACATATCTTCAATTGTCTCTATATGAGAGAGGCCATTTTATGAAACATTAATTCTCATTTAATACAAATTTGGCATCTACATAATTTGGAGAAAAGAAGTCTACAAATGACTTCTACTTGTAGGAAATGACTATCACTTTATAGGGCCCTTCTGTTACCAAACCTATGCATGGAAGAAATGGAGAGAGGGATCGAGAAATGTTCATCATCCACTATACAACTTGAAAACCATAGTGGCCTCTCCATCCCCTCACATTACCAAATGACATGAAGGGCATGACACAATTTATGCCCCTTTGTGTGCTTGTCCAATCCTAGAAAAATGGGAGGCACCTTGTCACCCAAGAGACAAACCCCCTCCCCGAAGGGACGTATCACCCTTTCATGAAGAGACACATCCCTCCACATATCGATTTCATCTATTCACACAAGTACACACCCCTTAGGAAGGGATAGACTTATTTTACAAATAAATAAGTGTCACGAACAAACATATCCCTTCAAATTGACACACCCATTTCTGCTATGCACACAAAGGGGTCAATATTCAAATGAGCACCCCTCTTAGCACTTATCCCTGCTATGGCCTGGTAGGCCTATTAGGATTTAGTCAAGCCTCAAGTTGACTTCATTGGTCAACTCTTATGGTTGATTTTGGGGGCCTATATAGGCCACCACTTATACTTTCTTCATTATCCATTTGCAAGTACTCTTAGCTCTTTAGCTATTGTTGCTCCCTCATGTCCCACTTGCATTCTAATGCTCCCCACACCCAACAGTGGTATCAGAGCAGGTTCTCTTGCTCCTACTTTCATACTCCCTCCTCACTTTCATCTTAGATCAGCTTCTAGCCAATAGTTACCCAATAGCAGCTTCCTTTTGCATTTCAGTAGCTCGTTTAGTAATACATTCTAGCCTCATTTAGTTACCCAACCTAGCCTACATTCTGGCCACTTGCCCCTACATTCCAACCTACTATGAGCCTTTAGCTAACATTTGCACTGAATTTTCTCAGTTTGTATAGCTTTGGAGCATTCTTGACTGCAAAATCTTACTTTTGGAGCTTTAAAAATAGTCTTGTAATGTTTCTTTATGTTTCAAGTGCCATTTTAACTCTTTTTTCCATTGTTGAGCTATCCTTACATAGGCGACATCATTCTATGACTGTCCATCCATACAAGTATACATACACTCATATGGATTCATCAATTTTGGCTACAAATTGTTTGCACAGCCTCTATGTACCTACGAATTGTTTGTACAGCCTCTATGTACATATCTGTATACTTTTTTGTGACTTTGGAGATCCATACAGCTCCATTCAGCTTGTTTTTCTTGCAATTCATCCCCCAAATACTATTGTGGAAGTGCATTTATAGATTTCAAGGTGTAACTTGGGGCTTTTGAGCTTTTGTTGTATATGCCCTTTTGGCTCGTTTTTTGAGCTTTTCCATGTTCCGTTCGATGACAGAGACTCCGTATTGACTTGTAGAGGCAACTATTGCTTGCTTTTATGTCCACTTCACTTCAAGAGCTTGGAAACACCTTCATTCTTCAATTTGGGATCATTTCATTGGATTTCTGACTCACTGTGTCAGTTTCTGCGTTTTTCTACTCGGGTGTTGGAACTCAAGTTTGGACCAACCATTTGTAGATTTGTCAGTTCTGGTGGACTCAGGAGGTCCTAAAACTTCTATGTTGCTCATCATTTGCACTCCGGTGGAGTTTACAAACAGCTCTGTTTCCAAAAACGTTTTTCAGTCCGTGTGTTGGACCCAGTGATTGAGACCACGGTTTCCAAAACCGTCTATCCCATTGCATTCCAAACGCCTAAAAACCCCTACCTATCAGTTCTTACGAAATTCGGTGGAGGATTTTCAAAGTTATAGATCTATGTGTATTCAATTTCGTCTCTCTATTATGCATTTTTCATTCTAAGGTTTTGAAACCTTAGATTTATGCCACATGGCAGTGGATAAGTGTTGACTCCCATTTCTCACTCATCGGTTGGGATTTTGGAGTTCCAGTGGAAGAGAGATATTTGCAAATTTTCTTGCTGAGTCCGATTATGCAATGGTGCCCATGTTTTGAGGGATCTCAGGTTCTATTTTCAGTAGCGGTCATTTAGACTTCATCTTGCAGAGTCCGTTTATTTCATAGTAGTAAATGAGCAGACTACGAAAGATTTGTGGAAGAAACTGTGTGCCACTTATGAAAAGGAAACTGCCTCTAATAAAGTTTACCTCATGAAGAGGTTGCTTGAGCTGCAGATGAAGGAAGGGGTCTCCATTGCTTCTCACTTGAATGAATTCAATATTATTTTCAGCTAGCTTCAGGCTCAGAAGATGACTTTTGATGCAGAGACTAAGGCAATATTTCTCTTATGTTCATTGCCATCCTCATGGGATACCTTTTGTACAGCTGTCAGTAACTCTGCACTTGGTGGAGTACTGAAATTTGATGATGTTGTGGGTAGCTTGTTGGCCGAGGAGATTAGACGGAAGTCTATGGATGGCAACAAGCAGGATGCAACCTTAAATGTGCAAAGGGGTAGATCACAGTTCTGGGGAAAGTCCCAAGAAAGAGGGAAGTCTCATAGCAAATCCAGGGCACAGAACATTGAGTGTTACCACTATGGCAAGAAGGGCCATATCAAAAAGGATTGCTACAAGCTGAAAAGAGAGCAAAAGTATAAGAAAAAGAATGCAAATTGGGGTGCAAATCAAAAGGAAGAGAGTCCAAGGGAGGACAAAGGAAAAGTGAAGATCGAGGAGATCAATGCAGTCACACATGATAGTGATAATGACGTTCTCTTCATGTCTAGTTTATCTGCAGAGTTGCTTACCACTTCAGATGATGCATATTCCCAGGATTGGATTTTGGATTCTGGTGCTTCATTCCATATTACTCCCCATAGGGAATGGTTCTCCACTTATGATAGTGGAAAGACAAGTTGTGTGCATCTTGGAAATGACTATGCATGTGACATAGTGGGAGTAGGTGACATAAAGTTTTCTTTTGCAAATGGGTCTGCATTTATTTTGAAACATGTGAGACATGTGCCTAAGTTGACCAAGAGTCTTATTTAAATGGGTCAGCTAGATGATGCTGATTTTCACACCACTTTTGGCTTTCAGAGTTGGAAAATTCAGAAGGGCTCTATGCTTTTGGCCAGGGGTGCCAAGTGTGGGACTTTGTATCCCTTACATGTATCAGGGGTATTTGATCATGTTGTTGCAATAACCGAGCAGCCAAGCACTTCTTTGTGGCATTGCAGGTTGGGGCACATGAGCCAGAATGGAATGAAACTCTTATGCCATTTGGGTTATGTATCGCATTTGAGTTTCTCTGATTTTGAATTTTGTGAGCACTATCTCTATGGGAAGCAGACTAAATCAGCCCATAAAAGAAAGGGGAAGAAAGAGTTTGAAAGCTTGATTTGGTGCATTCAGACATATGTGGTCCCATGCCTACACAGTCATTAGGCGGGGCTAAATAATATGTGACATTCATTGATGATGCAACTAGGAAAGTGTGGGCTTATGCTATAGCTCGGAAAAACGATGTGTTCCAGGTATTTTAGAAATGGCTGGCCTTGGTTGAGAATCAGTCAGGTAGAAAGCTTAAATGCCTATGGACTGACAATGGTGAAGAGTATCTCTCTCATGACTTTCAACATTTCTGTGATACACATGGGATTAAGAGGGAGCTCACATCCCCTCATACTCCAGAGCAAAATCCAATTGCAGAAAAGATGAACCGTACCATTCAAGAAAGGTTGCAATGCATGCTTTCCAATGCAAGTCTTTCTGTTGGTTTTTGGGCTAAGACAATGAAGACTATAGTGCATGTGATCAATAGATCACCTAGTAAGAGTTTGGATGGTGGTATTCCTGAAGAGGCATGAAGTGGCAAGAAGCCCTCTTACTCTCATTTGCATATATTTGGGTGTGAGGCATATGCACATGTGCTAAAAGAGCTTCGAAAGAAGCTAGATCCTAAGTCTAGGAAATGCATCTTTTTGGGTTATGGTGAAAGTGGAGAGATGGGCTATCGTCTCTAGGATCTAGAAGCAAAGAAGATCATACACAGCCATGATGTAGTCTTCAATGAGAAGAAGATGCATAAGGCACCCATAAGGGATGTGGAAATGAGGAGAATCACTTTCCAGGATGTGAATCCACCTGCATATGTTGATAGACAGCAAGCTGTCCATGCACCAAATGTGCAAGAAATGGTACCACCAAGTACTCCCACACGTATACAATCAAGGGTAGATGATGGATCATCTATTGGTGGAAATGATGAGCCAAATGGGGCTGATATGCAGGTCGGACAGCAAGCTGAAATGCCCTTGAGAAGATCATCTAGAGTGTCTAGACTACCTGATAGGTTTGTTATTGGGGTAGACTATGTGATGCTTACTGATTGCGGGGAGCCTTCTTGCTACAGAGAGGCTATGATGCGCGAGGATCAATGCAAGTGGGAGTATGCTATGTAATCAGCGATGAGTTCACTTATGAAGAATAAGACTTGGGACTTGGTTTCTTTGCCACATGGAAAGAAAGCATTGCCATGTAAATGGGTCTACAAAATGAAGGTCACAGGTGATGATGTGCCTAGGTACAAGGCCCGTTTGGTCACTAAAGGGTTCAAGCAAGAGAAGGGTGTGGACTTTGATGAGATATTCTCTCCGGTTGTGAAGATGACCACACTTAGATGCATGCTTGGACTAGTGGCATCAAAGGATATGGAGCTTATGTAGATGGATGTCAAGATAGCTTTCTTGCATGGGCATTTGCATGAGGAAATTTACATAGTGCAGTTGGAAGGCTTTGAAGAAAAGGGCAAAGAGCATTTAGTTTGCAAGCTGAAGAAGAGTCTCTATGGTCTTAAGCAAGCACCTAGAGAATGGTATCATAATTTTGATGCTTTCATTCGGTCCCAGGGTTTTAGAAGGAGTGAAATTGATCACTGCCTCTACACGAAAAGGGCTAAGGATAATAGCATGATAATCTTGGCACTATATGTGGATGATATGCTATTGGCTAGCAAGAATACTTATGAGCTATATGCATTAAAGGCCAAGTTGCATGAGGCCTTTGATATGAAGGATTTGGGACTTGCAGGTCATATTCTTGGTATGCGCATCACGCGTGATCGGAGTAGGAAACTCCTTTGGCTTTCACAAAAAGAGTATGTTACAAAAGTATTGCAGCATTTCAATATGGAGAGGGGGAAGGCAGTGAGTACTCCATTGCCTCCATATGTGAAACTGAGTCATACAGATAGTCCCAAATCAGATGAGGAAAGGGCCATGATGGCCAAGGTTCCTTATGCATCAGCAGTTGGGAGTCTTATGTATGCTATGATAGCTATTAGACCAGACATTGCATTTGCAGTGGGAGTTGTTAGCCGGTATATGGCTAATCCAAGAAAGAGTCATTGGGAGGTAGTTAAGTGCATCATGAGGTACATGAAGGTTACCAAGGAGATGTGCATCTGTTTTGGTAGAGGAGACATGCATGTACTTGGGTACACAGATTCAGACTATGCAGGGCATGTGGATAGTAGGAGATCCACTTCTGGTTAGGTGTTCACCTTGTTGAGATATCAAGCTCTACCCACGATACATCTCCTGGATGACTATCATTTATGTCACCGCCTATGTTAGTTGTACTCGTGGTGTAGTTAGACTACCACGTATGTTTTTGGTTTGGGTTCACATATGAACCACGTATTCTAGGGTTTGACATATAGGGTATTTCCCTCTTCTATTGTATAGTTGTTGTGTGCAAAAGTGAAGAAAGGCTTCACCCTCCAACCTTGTGTCCTCTCTCTTTTGTGTGTTGTGAAGAAAGCTGAACTTGAGTCTCCTATCTCTCTCCCTTATTCTTTACATGGTATCAGAGCCTTGTTCGTGGTAAGGAGCTCAAGAAAGCAAGCCAAGTTTGTGGTGTCCTGGTAAGAGGACCAGTGTTGCATTTCTATTTCGAGTTTGGGAGCAAATCTCTGCAGGTAGCACAGCCAGAAGTGCAAGAGTGCACTGTTTTAGATTGAGAGGCCCTTCACAGTGTGGCGAGAGCGCAGTATATGCTGTGGGAAAGGGCGAAGCCCTTGGTGACTTTATTTTTCTGATTTGAGGCCGTTTCGGGGCCCGTTTTGAAGGCGCAAGTTCTTCGCCGGCACTCAGAAAAAGGCCCTGTTTTTCGCTGTGCGACCACTGCGCGGCTAGTCGGTGGAAAAGTGCCACAGAAATTGCATTGTATGCCTTTGTGCAGAGATATTGGGAGTTGCAGATTCATGCCTGTTGCCTGTTGTTGCAAAATCGTCACTAGGAAGTGACTGTGTGGTGAAATACCACTTTCGTCAGTGTTGCAGATCTGCCCCTGTGAGGCTTTTTGCAGAAGTTTTGCTATTTGCCCTTGTGAGGCATTTGCTGTGTTTACAGGTTGCTGTTGCAATTCATGATTTGTAAAATGTCTGAGAATCTGTCTACCATTGTCAGTGAGAAGCTTGACAAGAACAACTTCCAAGCATGGAAGTTCAGGATGACAAACTTCCTTATGGGAAAGGGAGTTTGGGATTACATCAGTGGTGAAACTGCAGAACCAGTTTTGGGTACTGCTCCCACTCCTGCTGAATTGAAGGCCTTTAAAGAATGGCATAAAAAAGCCAGAAAATGCCTGTATTGGCTGTCTGTTAGCATTTCAGATTCTATGATTGTGCATATACAGGATGTAGAGATGCCTAAGGAGGCATGGGATACATTGGTGAAGCTGTATAGCACAAATACCAAAGCACGAAAAAAGCAGCTAAAGCAGGAGTTGCACAATGTGCAAAGGAAAAATCTGAATATAAATGAGTATTCCCTGAAGGTGAAAGGCCTTCTCTTGCCTCTATTGGAGCACCTGTTGATGATGAGGACTTAGTGTCCGTGACCTTGAATGGTCTTGGGAAAGATTATGCACAGTTTCGGACATCCATTGGAGTCCGTGAAACATTTCCTGATTTTCAGGAACTTATTGCTCTCTTGCTGAGTGAAGAGCAAAGGAATGGTGGTTCAGCCACCTCAACTTCTCAAGAGACTACTTTCTACTCGAATACGGGTAGAGGCAGGGGTAGAGGAAGAGGCCGTTTTGGTGGCCGTGCAGGAAATCAGAACCAGCAGCAACAACAGAAAAACCAGTCCTATGGAGGGGGACGTGGTAGTTCTAGAGGCAGGGGGAGCCAAAGAGGCCGTGGTTCATGGCAAAGGAACTAGCAAGTAAATAGCAACACAGAATGCTATTATTGTGGAAAGCCTAGACACAAGGAGAATACATGCTATAAAAAGCAGAATGACATCAAAAGTGGGAAGTTGCAGCAAAGCAACTATGCATCATCAAGTGGGCATGGTGACGACAGAAATGAGCACCTTTTTGTGATGCAGCATATGGTTAACTCCATGTCAAGATGCTGCAGCTTGCAATGATGTTTGGTATGTTGATTCAGGTGCCTCTAACCACATGACCAGTCATGGTGAGTGGTTTCATGATGTTAGAAATTTGGATAAGCCAGGTTATGTTGAAACAGGTGATGATACTGCGCACCCAATTACGCAGGTTGGTAAAGTGCCATTGGCTATGCAGGATGGCAAAACGAAGTACTTGGCAGATGTACTTCATGTTCCAAAAATCACTAAGAACCTGGTTTCAGTAGGCCAGATGGTTGAGCAAGGTCTACAGGTTAGATTTAATCCTGAAGGATGCTTTGTTGAGGACTTGAAAAATAAGTGCCGCTTGGTTGCAAAAGGCAACAAAAATGGCAGAATGTTCACCTTGGATGTTGATATGCCTGAGGTGAAAGCAGCTATGTTTGCGCATGGGAGAGGTGTCATTGCAGATATTGAGATATGGCACAAGCGCATTGGGCACGTGAATATACAAAGGCTGAAATCTATGCAAACAAAAAACATTGTTGCAGGTTTGCCTAAATTCAGAGTTGAGGGAATGCAAAAGGTATGTGAAGCATGCCAAATGGGTAAGCAGGCCAGACATGCATTTCCCAAAAATGCTAAGGTGAGCAGAAGACCTTTGGAAGTGATCCATTCAGATGTTTGGACAACCAAAGCTGCTTCTATTGGTGGATGCCATTATTATGTGACGTTTATTGATGACTACACTAGGAAGGTGTGGATTTATTTTATGAAGCACAAAAGTGAAGTGTTCAGCCATTTCAAGGCTTTTAAGGCCATGGTTGAAAAAGAGAAAGGTGTGCATATTAAAGTGCTAAGATCTGATGGAGGGGGAGAGTACTTTTCAGAAGAATTTTGTTTTTGATGAAATGAGCAATTGGTATGCACCAACTGTTATGGTAGGAGATGCAGATGCAGGAAATGGGAATGCTGCAATAAATGCAGAGCAGCAATCTCAAGCCTTGAGTGGACCCAGAGAGTCCTCTACTAGTGGATCTAATGCATGGACAGGGAGATTGAGATCTAGTGAATCGTCACATGGCAGTCCTGATAGTGTTGTGCAGGTATCACATAAGGGAAAAGAAAAAGTGGACCATGCTCCAGTGTTTGATGTGTCTGCTGGTAGCTCTCATGTTGATGGAGAGTCAAGTGGCTCTGAAATGAGCCTTGATGAGGAACTTGGGATTCCCTCTGTTGTTACACCTGGTGCAAGGAAAAGCAGGCATGATTTAAAGACTCCTGCAACTGATCCAGTTGTACGGAGGTCCACTCGTATTAAGTATCCAGTTGATAGGCTGAGATATGATGGGTATACAGCACATCACTATGCTTATATGGTCAAGGTTCTAGAGGAGCCAGAGCCCACATGTTTTGAGGATGCAGCAGGGCATAAAAATTGGGAAGCAGCTATGGATGAAGAGATGGCTGCCTTGGATGCAAACCACACTTGGGATTTGATGCCTTTGCCTCATGATAAGAAGGCTATTGGCTGCAAGTGGGTTTACAAAGTAAAGCACAATGCTGATGGGTCTGTTAGCAGGTACAAGGCAAGATTAGTTGCCAAAGGTTTTGCGCAGACATATGGAATTGACTATGAGGAAACTTTCAGCCCAGTTGCAAGGATGGCAACCGTGAGAGCAGTAATTGCTATGGCTGCTGCAAAGGGATGGTCTTTGCATCAGATGGATGTGAAAAATGCCTTCTTGCATGGTGATTTGCAGGAAGAGGTTTATATGATGCAGCCAGAAGGTTATGAGGATAATTCACACCCCGATTTTGTATGCAGGTTGCACAAAGCCTTGTATGGCTTAAAACAGGCGCCGAGGGCATGGTCAGACAAGATAGGGCAATATCTTGTCACTATTGGATTTCAGATTTCCAATTCAGATTTTTCACTTTATGTGAAAAGAACAAACAGAGGGATTGTGCTTGTGGTCATCTATGTTGATGACTTGATTATTACAGGTGATAGTGATGCAGACATTAATGAAGTGAAGCTGCTGTTGAAGTAGAAATTTGAGATGAAGGATTTGGGAGAGCTGCGTTACTTCTTGGGCATTGAGGTTATTAGATCCCCGAGTGGGATATGGCTGTTGCAAAGGCAATACGGTTTGGACATGCTGTCCAAATATGGGATGACAGGCTGTAAGCCTATCTCTGTTCCATTGGAGCAGAATGTGAAGCTCAATGCAGAGACAGGTGAGCTTCTTGAAGATATTACTATGTACAGGCGCATAGTAGGTATCCTGATTTACATGACTATAACCAGACCAGATTTGAGCTATGCTGTGGGGCTGGTGAGTCAGTTTATGCAGGCACCGAGGAAGCCACATTTGGATGCAGCTAGGCGCATACTACGGTATGTGAAGTCCACATTGCATTATGGACTGTTTTATGAAGCTGGGTGTGCATTACAGGTACATGGATACACAGATGCTGACTGGGCTGGTAGTGTCTCAGACAGGAGATCTACTAGTGGTTTTATGTTTTCTCTTGGGAGTGGTGCCATCAGTTGGAGCAGTAAGAAGCAGCCAACAGTTGCCTTGTCGAGCACAGAGGCTGAGTACAGGGGTGCAGCAATGGCTGCATGTGAAGTAGCTTGGTTACGGAAGCTACTTGCAGATATGGGACAGTCAATTCATGCAGCAGTTGTCATTCATTGTGACAACATTAGCAGCATCATGCTTGCTAATAACCCAGTTTATCATGCTAGAACGAAGCACATTGAGGTGCATTATCACTTTGTGAGAGAGAAGGTTCTAGCTGGTGAGATTGATCTTGTCTATGTCAGCACTGAGGAGCAGGTGGCTGATATTTTTACGAAGGCATTGGGTACCGAGAAGCTTCGCAGATTTAGGAGCTTGCTTGGTGTACGTGAGATGGATTTGAGCTTGAGGGGGAGTGTTGAGATATCAAGCTCTACCCACGATACATCTCCTGGATGACTATCATTTATGTCACCGCCTATGTTAGTTGTACTCGTGGTGTAGTTAGACTACCACGTATGTTTTTGGTTTGGGTTCACATATGAACCACGTATTCTAGGGTTTGACATATAGGGTATTTCCCTCTTCTATTGTATAGTTGTTGTGTGCAAAAGTGAAGAAAGGCTTCACCCTCCAACCTTGTGTCCTCTCTCTTTTGTGTGTTGTGAAGAAAGCTGAACTTGAGTCTCCTATCTCTCTCCCTTATTCTTTACACACCTTTGCAGGTAGTGTAGTGTCATGGATGTCTCATGCACAGAAGTGCATTGCTTTGTCTACCACAGAGGCTGAGAATGTTGCAGCCACAGAGGGTTGCAAGGAGGCTATATGGCTTGATCGGGTAGTGGGAGATTTGGGGATTCATACAGGTGTACCAACATTGCATAGTGATTCCATGAGTGCTATTCAGCTAGCACGGAATCCGACCTTTCATGCAAAGACCAAACACATTGACGTCAGGTACCATTTCATCAGAGAGGTACTTGAGGACAAGCGCATAGAGCTTGTCAAGGTTCATATAGATGATAACCCTGTAGATATGCTGACAAAGAGTCTACCTAGTCAGCAGTTTGAGTATTGTCATGTATTGATGGGCATTGGATAGTATGCTCACTCGTTGTTCTCCCTTAAAAGCACATTGTCCTTTAAGTGGGAGGTTGTGGGGGTTAAAGGTCACTGTGCCTTTACCCCGGTTATGTACAATACTCAAACACTTTTACACATGCAACAATGCTCACAAAGAGCCAGTATCTACTGCCCATAAAAGATCCAAAAAAGACTACTCACAAAGAGCTCAAACACATCAAATATTCTGATAAATGCTCACAAAGAGCCTAACAATGTTTGCTCACAAAGAGCACTACTTACACAATTAAAATGCCTAGTCTTGTTCGCTGAGAGAATTGTCTTCAACCATCATTGTAGTTTCTTCCTTGCCAACTGTAAGTGCTTTACCCTTCTCTTGTTTCAGCATCTCATCGCGTTGTTTGGTGTAGCAATATTTTTCAATATGGCCTTCCTTGCCACAATAATTGCACTTTCATGAGTCTTGTGATGATTTTCTCTTCTAATCACTTGCTGCATATGCCTTGTTGTCAAGCCATGTGAATTTGTTACATTTTTCTTCACTTAAAAGCATTCCAACACAGTCCAAGAATTCCATGTCATCGTCAAGCCTAAGAATCCAAACAATCTCACTGTATTGATCTGCTGGTAAACTCTTGAGCAAGATGGCTTTCTTATCTTCATCTTCAACTCATGCTCCCGTCATTTAGCTATCTTAATATGCTTTGCATGTAGTTCAAAAACACGCCCAGTGTCTCCGACTCATTCATTTGAAGGTTGAATAAGTCTTGCTTCAAGTTGGACTTCGACTGCTTCATGCATACTTCGAAGAGAGTCACCAACATCTTTCAATTCTCAGCAGTAATAGATTTCACATCGAGATGATGGAAATACTCAGGGCCCAGAGCACGACCCAAATATCCTGATTCTTTTTCATTCTTTTCCTCCCATGTAGGAATCTTCTTTGCATCATGAGATCTTTCCTTCGGTTTTTTCTCCACTCCAGAGATTATACCCCACAAACCTTTTTGCATAAAGAGAAGTTGTGTGGCCAGTTGCTAGGAAGCGAAGTTCTTCCCACTGAATGTGACTAGAATGGCTCCGTGCTAATCTTTCTTAGGAGATTCCATGCCTAGAACCTTTGCGGATTGAGAAGAACTTGAAAAGATGCCTCAACCAATACGTCAAGAGAAATTTTCTGACCACCTCATCTACTCGTGCGTTTCTTCATGATCTTGATGCTCGACCAAATTGGAATACACACCTTAGACATGCGTGCACCATAGTAAGTATCAAGAAGACAACTACCCACTTTGATAACACTGAAGGCTTAATCGATCTAAATGCTTATAAAAATCATGAGATGAATTGTAGATTCAAATCAAAGAATTGTGGATCAAATGACTCAATAACTTTCATAAGATAATTATTAAATCACTCACACATACTGAGCTCATCCCTATGGGGCTTGTTTCTCTTTACAACACAACTGAGCAAGCCACAAAGGCACAACACACTCTAAAAGCCAAAAACGACTTCATCTCACATATATTCTCATGACCTACTCCACGGCTCTATTGTTGTGATGCCCACCGACTGTGTGCCACCTTGTATGGTCGCCAGCAAGTTCCTAGCCCTTGACTATGTGAAGGAGCCAAGGGTCACGCTCCCTCTCAGATCTGTCAACCATCATCACCACCTATTATGATCCTAAAGCCTCTTCTACATGATTCTTTCCATGCATGGAGTCCACGTGGATAGACATGCCCAACCATGCTTCCACTAATCCTCATGAGGATGCGTAATCACTAACCCAACAAGTGGTGCTATGGCTACCACTTCCACTTCTGGTTCATCTACCATGGCTGCTGTAATGCTTGACATAGTGCATCTTGCACCCAAATAGATTTATTGGGATCAGAGAGATGCATACGAACATGTAGTGATTGCTATGAATAGAAATATGGAGGTTACGCCTCACATTTAGTCTTTCAAGATAGCAAAGCTTGCATGGAATATTTTGGCCAATCTCTATCATATTGAAATGAGGACAGGGTTGCGTATTTGCACAAGAAGCTCAATGGTATTAAGATGGATGGAGGGCAAGGCATGGATTCTTACCTCACACAAATTTAGGATTTTAGAGAGCAGCTCATCAATACTAATGAGATTGTCATAGCTCAAGATGAGTGGGCATTTGTTGTCACTTGCGACTACAATCCGGAGCTACATGCTTCATCTTTATTTATTTTGGATTCTAAGTCAACGTGATATTTTGACAATGGTGCTTCGAAGAACATTACCTCCTGCAAATCTCTATTTTAGCCCTTGAGTCATGCTCTACATGGGGGTATTGTCACTTGTGCAAGCAATGTAGCTTATCCCGTGAAAGGGATCGGTCAGGTGCAAGTCACATTAGAGTCAGGTGATATAGTGACACTTGTGGAAGTTCTGTATGTTCCAAGTATCAAGAAGAATATGATTTCTATTTCAACCATCTCCACAAACGGCTTGAAATTTCTTTTTAATGTTCAACTTTTTGTTGTTTATGATAATTGTTACAATAACTGTATTGTACTCATTGGGACACTTGACAGCTAGTTGTATCACCATGATAAAATAGGCTACTATCAAAGCTAATGCCATTTTTAAATCTATGATTTCTGATACTTATGAGAGATTGGGGCATCTAAACTTTAATAGTTTGGTGAAGATGTATGCAAAGGACATGGTGGTGGAACCCATGCATGCGGCATTACAAAACATGTATGTGAGGGTAGCTTATTAGGGGAAATGCATTAATTCCCATTTCCAAAAGAGGGTCCCTTGGTGCATCTAGTAATTTGCACCTTGTACATACTGATGTATGTGGGCCGATACAGACAGCATCACTTGGAGTCTACTACTTCTTTGTTACTTTTGTGGATGCCTTCACCACTTCCACTTGGATTTATCCCATGAAATTGAAATCTCTAGCTTTAAGAATTTTCTCAACTTAGCAGACGATGAGAGTGGTGAAAAACTCTTGACCCTTTGCACTAATAGGGGGTGAGTACTTATCCTGGGAGTTTTTTTATTTTTTAGCATCCTGGTGGTATCATTCATCAGTGCATAGTGCAATACACTCCGCAACAAAATGGACTTTGTAAAGTGGAAAACTGAAATAGAAATGGAGATGGGCAAGCGCATGTTAAGGGAAAGTCTTTGCTCAATAAATTTTGGTTGGATGCTATTATGTGTGCCAACTATGTGCTCAAACAAGCACCCACTAGAGCATTAAAAACCATGACCCCTTATGAAGCATGAACAGGCTACAAGCTTGTAATTTCTCACATGTGAGTGTTTGGATCTCTAGCATGACAAAATATGAAGAGGGGAGAGGAGAAGAGTGGAGATGAGGAGAGAGGGCACAGCTAGAGAGCACACCACAAATGACTAACTGTACACTAGAATTAGTTGAAAAAATAGAATATATACAAACCCTTTTAGGGTTAGGGTTAGGGGAGCTAACCCTTTCCTTTATAGCACTCTATAAGGTTAGTGCTATGCACATATGATCACGTGATGGTGCTATGCACACATGATCACATGATGTTGAGCGTGAACTCTCAACACCTTCCCTCAAGATCAACATCATGAAGTAGGCCTTCCCTCAAGATGATGATTCTGGGGAATCGAAGAAGGACGTGATGGTGCTATGCACACATGATCACATGATGTTGAGCGTGAACTCTCAACACCTTCCCTCAAGATCAACATCATGAAGTAGGCCTTCCCTCAAGATGATGATTCTGGGGAATCGAAGAAGGACTGAGCATTACATTCCATCACACCCCTTTAATGGGAATGTCCTTCTTCTGCATCAAACCAAGAGCTAGTCGGTGTTTCTCGAATAGCTCTTTACCGAGTGGTTTGGTAAAGATGTCTGCAACATTTTCTTTGCTATCACAATGCTGCAGTGTGATGTCACCAAGTAACACTCTTTCTTTGATGAAGTGCTCTCTGACATCAATGTGCTTTGTTCTGGAGTGATATACTGGATTTTTGGCCAATGCTTGAGCCGATTGATTATCACAGTATATTGTTGTTGGCTTTGACTCATCAAAGTAATCTGTTTCTGACAATAGTCTTCTGAGCCATATAGCCTCACATGCACCTGTAGTGAGTGCCCTATATTCTGCTTCAGTCGAAGACAAAGAAACAGTTGGCTGTTTGTTTGACAACCATGATATAGCACCTTGACCAAGGAAAAATGCATATCCCTGTGTCGATCTCCTAGTCTCATGATCTCCAGCATAGTCACTGTCACAGTATCCATGCAACCGTGGATGACTTCCTCTGTATTCTATCCCAAATTGTCTTGTACCTCTGATGTATCTCAAGACTCTTTTGGCTGCATTCCAGTGAGACTGTTTTGGATTTGCCATAAACTGTGCTAGTGAGCTTACTGCATAACAAATATCTGGCCGTGTGATTGTCAGATATATAAGAGATCCAATGAGTTGCCTGTAGTATCTGTCATTGACTGTAGGCTTTTCTGAATCTTTAGTAAGTTTCAAACTCTGTTCCATGGGAGTGGCTGCAATCTTGCAATCTGCCATATGAAACTTCTTCAGGAGACTATCAACATACTTGAGCTGACTCATGAATGTGCTATCCGAATCTCTCCAGAACTCAATTCCAAGACAATAGTGCATAAGTCCAAGATCTTTCATGTCGAACTCTGCAGATAAGTCTTGTTTTAGCTTTCCGATGAAGCTATCCTTGCTTCCTGTCACAATCAGATCATCTACGTACAAAAGTGCAATAGTAATATCTTCCCCTTGAACTTTGTAGTAGAGAGTATGATCTGCATTGGACTTCATGTATCCCAGATCAGCAAAATACTTGTCAATTCTGCTGTACCAACTTCTGGGTGCTTGCTTTAAGCCATAGAGACTTTTCTTGAGATGGCAAACCTTGTTCTCTTGTCCTGGTTCAACATAACCGGCTGGTTGTTGCATGTAGACTTCCTCGTCTAGATAACCATTGAGAAATGCATTCTTGACATCGAGCTGATACACATTCCATTTACTGAGTGTCGCCAGTGATATCAAGAACCGTATGGAATCCATCTTTGCTACTGGAGCATAAGTCTCATCATAATCTTGGCCATATTGTTGTGCAAATCCTTTTGCAACTAATCTGGCTTTGTATCTCTGAATACTGCCATCTGGATTGTACTTCACTTTGTATACCCATTTGTTGGCTATGGCCTTCTTTCCTGGTGGAAGGTCGCATAATTCCCAAGTGTTGTTTTTATACAAAGCATCCATTTCTTCATTCATTGCAGTTTGCCATTCTGGCTTATCTACTGCGTCTTCGAAGTACACTGGCTCTTCTGTAGCCATGATGGTAGTCATAAGAGCATAGTTGGTGGTTTCCACCTGAATTGCTTTGCCTTTCTGAGCATATGTCAATCTGGCTGGTGGTCTGCTTTCCCTAGTAGACCGTCTGAGCTGTTGTGACGCTGATTGGGGTGTTGCTGGCAATTCTTGCTCTTCTTCATCAACCTGTTCTGTAGATGACTGTGAAGTCGATGCTTCTATCTCCTGTGTAGGTGAGGTTTTCCATTCTGATTCCTCATCGAAGATTACATCTCTGGAGATGATGACTTTGCGGTTGATGGGATCATACAATTTGTATGCTTTACTTTCTTCACTGTAGCCAACCATGATGCATTTGCGTGACTTCGCATCCAATTTCCTGCGATGATCATCATGTATGTGGGCATATGCTATGCAACCAAATATGCGGGGATGCCCAATGCGTGGCTTGTGTCCAGTGAATGCTTCATAAGGAGTCATACCTTGTATCGGTTCGGTAGGAAGCCGATTAAGCAAGTAGTTAGCTGTAGCTATTGCTTCTGCCCAATACTGATTCGGAAGATGCTTTTCACTAAGCATTGCTCTAGCACTGTCTGCTAGAGTCCCATTCTTCCTTTCAGCTATTGCATTTTGCTGAGGAGTATCTGCACATGTGAATTGTCTTCGAATGCCGTGAGTTTTGCAAAAGTTCATGAAGGCTGAAGACATGTATTCACCTCCTCTGTCTGATCTCATGACCTTGATTTTTCTGCCTGTCTGGTTTTCTACCATGGCTTTGAATTCTTGAAATCTGGCAAACACTTCAGATTTCTCTTTCAGAAAATAGACCCAACAATATCTGCTGTAGTCGTCGATGAAGGTCAAGTAATAAAGTGAACCATTGATGCTGCGGGTCTGGGCATAACCCCATACATCTGTATGAATTAAATCAAGAATACCTCGTGCACGAGAGGTACTTTTGACAAAGTTGGTTCGCTTTTGTTTGCCGAAGCAGCATGCTTCACAAACCTTTCCAAGAAACTGTAGCTTCGGAATCCCAATTGCCATATTTTGATTCCTTAGATCTAACAAGTACTTGAAGTTGACATGACCATATCTCTTGTGCCATTTTGCAGATAGTGGCATCTGTTGCATTTGAGCGGACATGGCATGCTTATCTGGTACTGTAGCTAGCATCTTGTATAAGCGTCCTTCCTTGACACCTTTTGCTACTAGCTGACCTCTTTTGGATTTGTCTCTGATAGTGCATTCATCACCGTCGAAGATGACTTTGTAGTTGTGTTCCGTCATTTGACCTACTGACAAAAGGTTCTTGCTAAGCTTCGGAACATAGAGCACATCTTTGACTAATCCTTTTGTACCAGTGAAATTGTTCATAGGGATAACACCTGTTCCTTGAACCGGATTTGGTGTATTGTCTGCTGTATAGATGACATTCTTTTGACCTTCTAATGGCTTCATTTCTATGAACTATTCCTGATGATTTGTCATATGAGATGATGCACCGCTGTCGATGTACCAAGGATCCTGTTCCACTTGGTCGACTTGATAGCTGAAATCCTCTTTGGGATTGAAATCAGTGTCTAGGTGCATTGTATCAGTCTGATGCAATTCCTCACTTGCAAGAAACATATTGCCATGTTCATTTGCAAAATGACTGTGACTAGAATGTCCACCACGATGATTTCCTCTTCCTCGAGAATTCCCTCGATTACTGCTGGATTGACCACTTTGGTCATACTGCTTCTTGCGGCAATCTCTTTCATAGTGTCCAAACTTGTGACAATAGTTGCATTGAATGTTTGACACATTGGTGGATGCATTCCCTCGTCCTTGGAATCTTCCTCGGTTGGAATGATTTCCTCTTTGCTGATTTTGATGTTGCTGAGGATGCTGCTGATGCTGATGCTGATTCTGACTTTGATTTTGACCACTTTTCTGATATGATCTACCTCTGTTTCTGCCTTTGCCTCGAAGCGGTGAATGCCTGATCATTAGAATGACCTTTACGTGCTTGAATGGCCTGAGTCCTGAGTTCTTCACCAAGTAGAACTGACTGAAGTTCTTCCAGTGTTGGAATTTGCCGTTGGATGGCAATACTCTGGACCAGATTCTCATATCCTTCTCCTAGTCCATTCAGGATTACTTGAACCATTTCTGCGGGATTCATAGTCTCTCCTGCTGCTGCAAGTTGATTGTTGTAGTCTTTGATGCGGAGTACATAAGCATGACCAGTTTCATTGCTATTGCGGAAACTCTGGTTGATCTAGTTTCTCAGGGTGAGAATCCTGGATGTGTTCTTGGACTCGTAGAGAGCTGCGAACATATCCCATGCTTCTTTTGATGTCTTGACTGTGTTGAGCTGTCCTAGCATGACATCTTGCACATTCTGCTTGATCAGGTGATAGGCATACTTGTCTTTCTTATCCCATTCTGCTTGAGCTCGGGCAATGGCAGGATTTGCTACTGGTGCGGAAACTGTTTGTGTAGATGTAGAGCCCGATGTAGATCCCGTTGCTGGTGCTGTGACAACAGATGGAGTAGAGCTACTGGTGGCTGGATCTGCCAATGGTCTAGGTATGGATCCATCGACATACTCCCATTTGTCCTGAAGCACAAGAATGGTCTCCATTCGGTATTTCCATGTACCGTAATTGGAGTTGTCTAACTTAGCAGATGCCTCCACATTGAGGTTGCTAGTCGACATGGTGCAAACAATGTACTCAAAAGTGTCCTGGAAAACTCTGTATGAATCAACTGCAAATACACTGAAGATGCCAAGTGAAATCTCTGTACCGTCAGTGAAGATAGAACTGCAGTAAATAAGATCTGACCTGTGTTACAAGGCTTGTGGCAATGATGCCGGGAATAGCCAAGAGGCTTTACAAGGCTGAAAAATGATGTGCACGATGCCGTGAGATAGCCAAATAGGCTTTACAATGGTGGCATGTGTGTGTGAAATCAAGTGCTATCTGCCCACTGAGTCAATCTGCAATGCCTCTGAACTCTGAAGTCTGCTCACTGAACTGATGAACGTAAGATTTCAGGTAATGTAATGATGTGAAATCGGATGTGAGCGTATGGACTGACTCCGAGTAGGTACTAGTCGGGAATTTCGGGCATGGCTTAGATTGGCAACTTGGGGAATTCAAAGCGTCCCCTCTATGGCGATCTAGTCTACTCTGATCTAGATCTAAACCAACCGTCGATCGATGAAAGAGCAGCAAATAATTCCTTTTCCTTTGTTCTTTTTAAGTGCTGGGTCAGATGCGTCGATGTAGAGGCAAATGTGCGTGAAGGAAGTGGTTTTGTCGGCGAGGCTCAAATGTGAGTGTAACTTGCGCCGAAATGTGCGTGTGATGTAACGAGCGCGTAGAGCACAAAAAATCGAGCGACTTTCCTTTTTGGAGCACCCTCAAATTCTTCCTGGATCAAGAGATATGACTTGATCTAGGTGGACGGGCAAAAGGAGTGCAAATGGTGCTCAATGATGATGTGTCACTGTGAGTCACATGCAGTGATGATGTGGCACTGTGCTTAGCAAGAGGTGTGCCAGTGAAGCTCTGTGCTGAGGTGGCAGTGCTGAGGTGTCACTGATGACGTGGCACTGATGACGTGGCAATGATGACATGGCACAGATGACGTGGCACAAGTGACGTGGCAGATGACATGGCAGATGACGTGGCAAATGACGTGTCACTGATGACGTGTCGTTGATGATGTGGCAGGTGACGTGGCTGATGACATGGCACTGATGATGTGGCATAGGTGACGTGGCAGCTGACGTGTCACTGATGATGTGGCAGGTGACGTGGCAGTCGGTGCTGACGTGGCAGATAGGATTAGCTGACGTGGCGCACGGGCCACGTGTCACGCTGTGGGAAGCCGGAATCTAGAAAGATTCGGACGGAATCTTCTAGATTCCGTCGTCTTCTCCGTCGATGGAGCTTTGGAAACGGGAATGTGCGCGTTTGGAGGCGCTCGTTCGATGTTTCGAGCTTGCTAGACGGTTGTTCGGTGGAGGAGCAGATCGATGGAGGCGCACGGCTTCCAACGGAGCTATTAGAGTTGCCTCAGCCGTCACAAGCTGCACCTCAGCAGCTTTCGGTCGCCATAGCCAGAGCTAAAGCTTCCCGTCGCCATAGCCCCCCTTTCCGCGCCGTTGTTGGATAGCGCCTTTGGGAGGCTCATCGAGGGAGCGTGCTAAAGGAGGTCGCTGGCTGTAGATTGTTCGTTGCTGTGGGTCGTCGTGTCGGCACGCCGGACACCGCCTTCGCGGGCTCCCGCAACGGTCTATCCGCTATGCTGCTATGGGACTACCATGCTCGCCATTCCTACTCCGACCTAGTGGAGAAGGCGCTGCGACTGGAGGCCTTGGCCAAGTACGCTGAAGAGCTTCTTTTGGAGCTGCAGAAGCAGCTCGGTAAGGACTTGTGGGTGGCACGCACGCCGCTGGCGCTCACGGTGCGGTTTCGCCAAGCCAATGCGGAGCTTCGTTGTATTGGTGCTGGCGTCAATGGGGAGTCTGTCAAGGAGCCGGCCGTTTGGAGCTGGCTGGAATAGCAGTCGTTGGAGTCGCGTGGGTGTTGATGGAGAGGTCGTAGTTACTGTTGAAGAAGGCTGAGAGCCTTGTTATGGCGTTGGCGCTGTTTTGAGTTGGAGGAGCGTTGGCATGCGGAGGAGCGTTGTTGAAGGAGTCGTTGTGGTTACAGCACTTGGGACTGCACGCCAAGCTTGGCCTTGTTGGAGAAGGACGTCGCCATCTCGCTTGTAGGTGTCGCTGCTACAGCCCACCAAGGCAAGGCTCCCCTTAAAGTAGTTCGCCACCAATACAGTTCAGGATAGGACCTGCAAAGTGACTCTGTCTCTCTCTCACAGACTCTCGCAAAGTAAAGTCTCTCTAATAGCAGAAATCTCTCAGCATAGATCTCTCATGAAACTTTTCAAGAGCTCTCTCAATGAATCCTCTCACAAACTAGATCTCTCTCTCTCACTCTATGAAGGAAATTCTTCTCAATGAGAAGGAAATTTCTCTCTTTCAATGAACGGAAATCCTTCACTCAACGGAAGTGAATGGAATGAAAGACTACCTCTCAATCTCTCAATCTCACACTCTCAAGAATCACAATGTCTCAACGGAAGACAAGGGAGCTCTGATACCATGACAAAATATGAAGAGGGGAGAGGAGAAGAGTGGAGATGAGGAGAGAGGGCACAGCTAGAGAGCACACCACAAATGACTAACTGTACACTAGAATTAGTTGAAAAAATAGAATATATACAAACCCTTTTAGGGTTAGGGTTAGGGGAGCTAACCCTTTCCTTTATAGCACTCTATAAGGTTAGTGCTATGCACATATGATCACGTGATGGTGCTATGCACACATGATCACATGATGTTGAGCGTGAACTCTCAACATAGCATATGCACATATACCCTCTCAGATAAGAATAAGCTTGATGATAATGCCATGAAAAATGGCTATAGCTCATAGAGGAAAGGATACAATTTTTTTTAGCCTAGCACAGGTAAGGTAATTGTCAATAGAGACATGATTTTTGCTACGCATGCAGATTTACCTTGGCTCAATTGTGGAAAACAACCATCAGTGGAAGCCTTTGATGTCTTTGATTTTATACTTCCCTTCATAGATTTAGCTGACACTTTACAAGGTGCACCTCCACATGCTTCTAGTGCTTCACAACCTCCTCCTATTGCCTTGATTTGTAGCCACTTGATGATCATGAAATTGATGAGGAGATGACTATAATTAGACAGTAGAAACGATCTCCAAGGTGGCTCTTGGATGCTCTACTAGATAGTAACAAGTAGAGCCCTTGATTGCTTGCATCAGAGGTGCAAAACAAATGCAAGGCAATTTGCTACATGTTTCTTTGATTGCTACTACTCGTTAAGAGGAACCTCTCTGTCATATGGATGCATTTGATAGCAGACAATGGATGGATGCCATGAAAGCTAAACTTGATTCCATTCATGCAAATGGCACATGGGAGTTGTGTGACTTGCAAGTAGGCAAGCATGCCATCAACACTAAGTGGGTCTACAAATTGAAGCAAAAAGCTAATGGCAGTGTTGACCACTACAAAGCCCACCTTGTTGCGAAAGGCTATGGTCAACAACATGGCATTGTCTTTGAGGATTCATTTACTCCCACTTCATGCAGTATGACCATTACTTATGTTATTTTTGTTGCATCTCACAAGAATTGGGAGGTCCATCACTTGGATATTAAGACTGCTTTCCTTCATGGGGATTTATTGGAATAGTTCAATGTCACTCAGCCTCCAACATTTGAAATTGTAGCTTTTGAAACTAAGGTATAGCGGCTAAAAAAGGCCCTCTTTGGTTTGAAGCAAGCACGGTATGCATGGTATGCCAAGATACATTCCTTTTTGCTATGCTTTGAGTTTCAAAACAATCCTACAAAGGCCAATTTTTATGTCTGAAATAGAATTTTTTATTTTTATTCTATATGTGGATGGCATGCTTATCATTGGGCCAAACACGCAAAAAATTACAACTTTCAAGGCAGATTTGCAAAAATCATTTGCAATGTCAGATATGGGCAGGTTGCACTATTATTTGGGCATCAAGTTTGCTAATGTTGAGGGGGACATAATGATGAGTCAATCCAAATATATTGGAAAGCTCTTGTGGGCTTCTAGTTTGAGGATTGTAAGCGAGTTTCTACTCCATTGGAACTTGGCTAGCATTTCTCCTGTGAAATGGGAGTGCCCCATTCGATGCCACTCTTTATCAACATGTTGTGGTCTGTCTTATTTACTTATGTCATACCTAGCTTGATTTGTAGTATGTCATTCTCTAGTTGAGTAGGTACATGCACAAGCCCAACACGCAGCATTAACATGCAGTGAAGTGATTCTTCCATTACATGAAGGCCACACAACATTTGGGATTGTTCTATAGTGATCCATCTTCATTAAATATGCATGCATTCACAGCCAGTGATTGGGCAAGTTGTTACGACATGAGTGTCTCATAGTGGCAATTGTTTCATACTTGGCTCTTCTTAGTTCAGCAAGAAGTAGCCTACAATTGCTACTTCAAGTTTTGAAGTTGAATACAGGACAACATTCATAGCCATGGATGATTTTTTCAAGTTAGTTTCGTTAAGAAGCTAAAATTTTATATTGGCATCGAAAGTTTGTATGCCCTAATAAAAATAAATGTTTGAAACATTCGCCTAAATTTGAAACTTTTATGCAAAAAAGTTTAAAATTTCAGTGGGATTTACATTTTTTCCTTCAAAATTCAAAAAAATATATATAAAAAAGTACGACATTCTAGTAATAGTGTGAAACTAAAAAATAATCTTGAAAACTTTCGCCAAGATTTTATATTAATATATAAGCATTGCTTCGATAAAGACATCCCTGTTTATAGCCACTGTAGAGTGTGCTTGGCTTCGCAAGTTACTTGTACATCTTGATCTCCACTAGACATACTCTACCATGGTCTACATTGACAGCCAAATTGCTTTGGCCATTGCACATAATCCTATCTTTCATGCCTGTACCAAGCACATTGAGGTGAACTATCATTATGCTTGAGAGCGCTCTTCTGTGACCCAATTTTGAGGCTTTTCAACATGCCTTACAATTGGCACTAGTTATTACATAATTTTGATCTTGTACTCCTCTTGTACCATTATAGGTTGCAATATCCATCTTGGATGACTATATGCAACTATGATATAGTTTCCAAGTATATCTGAGATGTATCCACTAGGATACTTCAGCCATACCGTGGAGGGGTTTTTGTTAGCTCTATGGCCTTGTAGGCCGATTAGGATTCAATCAACCCTTAGGTTAACTGTAAGAAAATAGTACGCAGCGGAAGATAACAACAAAACGCAAGTACACGATGGAAAGCTGGAGAGAATACAAAAAAATTCTGATATACCAAACTGCTGATACAACTGATGGTTGGCTGTCCACCCGTGCGCTCTACAGACAGAGCTTCGATGGTGATCTAGACAGATGCTGGACGGAGGACTATGAGCGTGAAGAACTGGTGATCTGATGATAGGGGGTGGCCACTTATATAGTGTAAGTGGTTGACGGTCGGCCCTGTAATAGGCAGTCGGCCTAATAGACAGTCGGCCTGGAAGACCAACTGACCCTTCAGAAAACATGCCGTCGGGCAGATGAAGGATCGCGCATAGGTCATACCGTCGGGCCTAGGGCTACCGGCAGCCCCCGGACCCTGCCGCTGGGGGCTTTGCCCCCAGACCCCCACCGGGGGCCTGCGCCCCCCGGACCCCCTGCTATCGGGGGGGCTATCGCCCCCCCGAACCCCCCCTTTGTGCAGACGGGTATCTACTCTTGGCTCCTAAGCCGTCTCATAACCATCTGGTCTACTCTAAGACCCCTTCCAGTGTCTAAACTGGGGATCCCTCCCAATATCTGATACCCATCATGGCTTCTCCTCATATGGGGGCCTTACAACATTGGGTACACAGAATATTGGTGGGTTACATGAGAGGTGGACATTTGAGCTAACTCTAAGACCCCCCCTCAATGTTCACCCGAAGATGAACTATGTGTTCGGACCAATGCCGAGTCGATGTAGATGCCGCAACAATAAATCACTCCCAAGAGCCTTCGTGAAGATGTCTGCGCAATTATCCTCTGTGGGACAATACTCCAGCTCTATGACTCCATCCTCGATGAGCTCTCGTACGTAGTGATACTGGATCTCTATGTGCTTTGTACGAGCATGGAACACAGGATTCTTTGCAATGGCCATGCAACTCTGATTGTCGCATTTCAGAACCATCGCATCTTCGATTGGAACTCCTATGTCTTGCAGGATCCTCCTTAGCCAAACTGCTTCACAAGCAGCAATGCATGCTGCCTTGTACTCAGCTTCCGTCGAAGATAGTGCCACTGTTGGTTGCTTCTTGCTAATCCAAGAGAACACTCCTGAACCAAGTGAAAAACAATATCCAGAAACTGACTTTCTAGAATCACAATCTCCCGCCCAATCTGAGTCACAGTAACCCGCCAAGGTCTTCCCTGCTCTGTAGGTAATGCCATACTCCAGTGTACCTTTCACGTACTTTAGCACACGCATCCCTGCTTTCCAATGGTTCTCTCGAGGTTGATTTGAGAACCTACTAAGTACACCAACTGCAAAGCTGATATCAGGTCTAGTGTTGCACAGAAAAATGAGACTCCCCACAAGTTTCCTTTACTCCTTGATGTCGACAAGTGGTGATGCATCCTCCACTGAGAGCTGACCATTCACCTCCATGGGAGAGACCACGTCCTTACACTCGGTCATACCGAATGCCTTCAAGATCTCGCGAGCATATCTCTGCTGAGAGATGAAAATCCTGCCAGGTTTTTGCCAAACCTCAATGCCGAGGCAAAAGTGCATGAGCCCCAAATCTGTCATCTCAAACTCGGAACTCAACGACTCCCTCAACTGTTGCAGCATCTTCTTATGATCTCCTGTGATGATCAAGTCATCCACGTAAAGGACTATTACCACATACTTGCCATCCTGCTTACAAACATACAGGTTAGCATCAGAAGCACTTTTTGAGAAACCAATAGATATGAGAAAGCTATCAATCCGTTGGTACCATGCCCTTGGGGCCTGTTTCAGCCCGTACAATGCCTTCTTTAGTTTGCAAACCTTGTTCTCTGAATTGGGCACCTCAAATCCTGGTGGCTGGAACACATATACCTCCTCCTTGAGATGTCCATTCAAGAACGCAGATTTCACGTCCATTTGAAACACCGGCCACTGCTTATGAGCAGCCAAGGCAAGTACCACCCGAATAGTTGTCATCCTTGCTGTAGGAGCAAAGGAATCCTCAAAATCAAAGCCTTCAACTTGAGAGTATCCTTGTGCAACAAGCCTAGCCTTGTACTTTTCCAAAGATCCATCAGATTTGTACTTGGCCTTCCATACCCATTTGGTACCAATGATCTTCCTTTTTTCTGGACGATCAACCAAGTCCCAAGTCTGATTCTTCATGATGCTGTCATACTCCTCTTGCATGGCAGCTTTCCAATTTGGATCGTCCATTGCCTCATCCAAATTCGTAGGCTCTTGAACTTTCATAATCTCAGCCATCAAGGCCATATTGACTATGTGTTCAGAAGCCCTTTTCTGCTCCTCTATCCTCTTTGATCGTCGAAGTCCATCTACAGATGACTCCGCCAAGTCTGGAACCGGATTCTTCTCATCAAAGAGCTGCCTTGCCCACTTTGGAAGTGGCTTACCTTGTGGAGCCAAGGCATGTTGTGGTGTTGGTGGAGTCTGTTCCTCGAAGTACTCCTCCTCATTCTGCAACTCTGCTTTAGATACGGGCACAAGGTGAGTTACTTTTACGGCTGATGATAAAGTGGAAGGGCATACCTCCTCCTCCACTGTATGTGGCTGTTCCCAAAACACCACATCACGACTGACCACGATCTTCTTTGCCTCTGGATCATATAGCCGGTACGCCTTTGACTCCTGGCTATAGCCCATGAAGATACACTTTCTGCTCTTTGGATCTAATTTCTTTCTGGTGCTATCTGGAACATGAACAAAGCACTCACATCCAAATGTTCTGAAATGAGAAGCGGAAGGCTTTTTACCTGAGTAAGCCTCCAAAGGTGTTTTGCCCGTCAAGGCCTTTGTGAAGCTTCGATTGAGGATGTAGACTGCTGTATTGACTGCCTCAGCCCAAAAAGACTTAGGCAATCCTTTACCTAGTGCCATGCATCGTGCCATCTCCATGGCAGTACGATTGCGACGCTCTACAACACCATTTTGTTGCGGAGTATGTGCAGTCGTGAGTTGGTGCTTAATGCCATTCTCGTGCAAGTATGTGTCGAACTCTTTTGACAGGAACTCTCCTCCTCGATCCGTGCGAAGCTTCTTTACCTTCAGCCCGCTTTCGTTTTCCACCATCTTTTGCCACTGTTTGAATTTTCCAAGAGCTTCAGCCTTATCTCGTAAAAAATACACCCACATGTATCTACTGTAGTCGTCGACGATAAGCATATAGTAGTTACATCCCCCCAAAGCTTGAGTCGGAGCTTTCCCACTGAGATCAGCATGAACCAATTGTAGAGGAGCCTTTGCCCGATAGCCGCTCTCATGTGGAAAAGCCTTCCTTTGTTGCTTGCCCATCATACAAGCTTCACAAGGTTCCTGCACCTTTGAGAGTGCAGGCAAGTGTGCAACCATCCCTGTTTTCTGCATTTCCAAAAGAATAGGATAACTAAGATGACCAAATCTTTCATGCCATACCTTACTGATGCCCACTCTTGAAGAGACTGTTAGTGCCGTCAGCTCGTAGAGATTGTTCTTCCTTACTGCCTTGCCGACCACCTTGCCCGCTGCATTAAGGATTTCTGCTCCGGTCCTCTTGAAACGCACCTCCAAGTTGCGATCAGTTATCGCAGCAACCGAAAGCAAGTTCTTCTTTAGCTGAGGAACTAGTAATACATCAGAAAGCTCTTTAGTTTCACCCTCTTGAATGGAAAGAGAGATAGTACCTGTACCTTCCACAGGGCATTTTGCATTATTACCAACCGTCACGTTCATGGGCTCTTGTAGAGGCTTGAAAGAGCTATACCAGTCCTTCTTTCTGGTCATGTGACGGGACGCTCCACTATCAAGGAGCCACGAATCATTCGTTGTTGAAACTTCTGTTGAGGAGCATATTTCTTCAATTGCAACCCATAGCTCCAACTCAGTCTCAACTGTGTTGGCAGATTCCTTGCCTTTCGAAGAAGACTGTGTAGTGCCATTCTTTTCGTCCTGCTGCTTCTTTCTGCAATCCTTGATCATGTGACCGCTTTTGTTGCAGTAGTGGCACTTACCTGAAAACTTCTTCTTCTTACCATTCTTCTTCTCTCCACCCTTCCCTTTGGATGTGGTTGAGAATGCTGCATCACTTCCGCCATCGCGGGTCTTCATTCGCATCTCCTCCTCTAGAAGCATCGCGCTGAACTCTTCAAAAGTGAGGGGTGGATTTCTTACCTGCGTGTTGAGTGTCGTGACCAACGCATCGTACTTTTGTGGAAGGATCCGAATGCACCTTCTGGCCAACTCTTCGCTGGTCTTTGTAATCCCAACCGCCGCCATCTGATCACGTAGATTCTTGATCCGTGTGATGAATGTCTCAGCTGATTCTCCATCAGAGCACCTCTCTGCAGCAAGCATATTCTCCAGATTTTGAATTCTGGTCTGATTCCGCGTTTCATACTGACCTTTCAGTATGTTCCAAGCCTCACTTGCCTTGTCTGTGTGCTGAATCAGAGTCAAAACAGAATCACTTGAACTGGTAACAAGAGCGCAGAGTGCATCTGCGTTCCTTCGTTTCCATGCCCGAAGAAGATCTGCATTCGGTGGCGTTATGACGTTGGGGTTGTTTGGATTCGGTGATCCAACCGGTTCTGGATCCAATCCCAGAACAGTATCCAGAAGCTCATATGAATCCAAGATCGCGCTGATCTTGAATTTCCACAAAGTATAATTCGTCCCATCGAGCTTGCCTTCATTGAAGGCAGGTGGACGAATTCGCAACGGGGTTGGTGCAGCCATCACTCCTAGCAGCCTTTGCTAACAAAGCTCGTTGAACTCGCAATAAAGTCGTTACTCAGATAGCCTGAGCTCTGATACCATGTAAGAAAATAGTACGCAGCGGAAGATAACAACAAAACGCAAGTACACGATGGAAAGCTGGAGAGAATACAAAAAAATTCTGATATACCAAACTGCTGATACAACTGATGGTTGGCTGTCCACCCGTGCGCTCTACAGACAGAGCTTCGATGGTGATCTAGACAGATGCTGGACGGAGGACTATGAGCGTGAAGAACTGGTGATCTAATGATAGGGGGTGGCCACTTATATAGTGTAAGTGGTTGACGGTCGGCCTTGTAATAGGCAGTCGGCCTAATAGACAGTCGGCCTGGAAGACCAACCGACCCTTCAGAAAACATGCCGTCGGGCAGATGAAGGATCGCGCATAGGTCATACCGTCGGGCCTGGGGCTACCGGCAGCCCCCGGACCCTGCCGCTGGGGGCTTTGCCCCCAGACCCCCACCGGGGGCCTGCGCCCCCCGGACCCCCTGCTATCGGGGGGGCTGTCGCCCCCCCGAACCCCCCCTTTGTGCAGACGGGTATCTACTCTTGGCTCCTAAGCCGTCTCATAACCATCTGGTCTACTCTAAGACCCCTTCCAGTGTCTAAACTGGGGATCCCTCCCAATATCTGATACCCATCATGGCTTCTCCTCATATGGGGGCCTTACAACATTGGGTACACAGAATATTGGTGGGTTACATGAGAGGTGGACATTTGAGCTAACTCTAACATTAACATCATCGGTCAAGTTGACTTTGGGGCCTATATAGGCCACCACTTGTACTTTCTTCATTATCCATTTGGAAATACTCTCAATTCCTTCAGGTGTTGTTGCTCCCTCACGTTCTGCTTTGCATCCTATTGCTCCCCGCACCCAACAACCCCTTCGATGAACAGTCACAATCTCTTATGAGTTAAGAAGTGCCAATGCACTTTTACAAGTGGATAGACAAGCATGCAGCCACAAATATTTACTTGCCGCTTTTCCAAGAAATCTTAGTAATCTATCATCTTTAGTGATGCAAGGGGTAAGATGAGATAATCATGATAATAGAAAATAGAATCTATGTGATCCATCAATGAGACCTCTCTTATATAGATTTTGAAGAGGCACACATGAAATGGTGTGTGCAAGCACCTTCTCTTATGGAGGGTGCAACTCTTGAAGAGAGAGTATATTACAATGTGATAAGTAGAAGTGTCCTCTTGATGAAGCATGTGAGGTATTATACTCGCTCTTGTAAAGGGTTGTGCCTCATGGGAAGTGTCTCATCAAAGTGTCCAATTATCTGTAAGTCTAAGTCTTAGGAAAGCAATACATCATGGATTGTGACATCAATCCCTCTCAAAAGAAGACCCTAGTGGAAAGATGCATCGATATAGGCTGAATCACATTGATGCAGGAAAAATGCTTACAAGATGTCGAGGTACTATTGCATGTTGACAAGAGTTTGCCAAGTAGAGTTGAAATTATCAAGACCATGCTACTAAACAAGGAATAACGATGACATTTCTCGTTGTCGATGGTCCAAAAATAAGGGAAACCTAGTCATCTTCAATCTCTAGAACATAGTCTCCTAGAGCTAGAACATCTTCATGACCTAGAATATATGTTGAGCTAGAACATCTTCATCACCTGGATATATGCCTTGAAGCACCTAGTACTTAGTGTTGGATGGGTCTTTTAAATCCGGAATGGTACATAGTATCATGGACATAAATTAGGAAACACATACTTTTTAGCTTTTTAGTGATATGGGACTATAAATAACAGAATCATGTCACCTTCACTAAGTTCAAAATGACATCATCCTTGTTGCATAAAATTAATCAATCTTGTGCTTTGCTCAATTGATCCTATGGAGAGAGGGTTGCTTGGACACCCTGGCCTTTGTCTTTCAACACGGGCTCTAGAATATCCGAGAGTTTTGTCATGTGCTCTTTCTCATCGAAGTCGACATCTCTGCTCACTAGGACTTTTTCATAGCTGGATCATTTAGCTTGTAACCCTTGGTATCCATGTTGTATCCGATGAAGATACATTCTTCCAACTTTTGAATCTAGCTTCTTCCTCTTCATGTCTGTGTTGAGATATCGAGCTCCACTCGCGATATGCCAGGGTGACTGTTGTGCATTTATGTCACCGACTTGTTAGCTGGAGATGCGGTTGGTACACCGCTCCACGAATAATAGCTGGATGACAGCTATCCTTATCTACACTAGTTCGTGGCTCAGTTAGTATGCCACCTTAGTTAGTTGAGTTTGGTTTGAGACCCACATATAGGGTTCTTCTATTTTTCTTTGTACATGAGTTCTTTTGGCTTTCACAACTAAGAAGAGGAAAACTGTTTTCAGCCTCCACCTTCGTGTGTATTCCCCCATATTGTGCATGTGAGAAAGCCGCAAGTGAGACTCCTTCCCTCTCTCCCACAATCTTCACATGGTATCAGAGCCTTGTTCGTGGTAAGGAGCTCAAGAAAGCAAGCCAAGTTCGTGGTGTCCTGGTAAGAGGACCAGTGTTGCTTTCCTATTTCAAGTTTAGGAGCAAATCTCTGCAGGTAGCACAGCCAGAAGTGCAAGAGTGCACTGTCTCTGATTTGAGGCCGTTTTGGGGTCCGTTTTGAAGGCGGAAGTTCTTCGCAGGCACTCAGAAAAACGCCCTAATTTTGGCTGTGCAACCACTGCGCGGCTAGTCGGTGGAAAGGTGCTACAGAAATTGCATCGTATGCCTGTGTGCAGAGATATTGGGAGTTGCAGATTCATGCCTATTGCCTGTTGATGCAAAATCGTCGTCACTAGGAAGTGACTGTGTGGTGAAATACCACTTTCGTCAGTTTTGCAGATCTGCCCGTGTGAGGCAAAAAGCTGTGTTTTTTGCAGTGACAAAATATTTTGCAATGTTCTGTAATGGCATCTGATTCTCTTTCACAGATTGTCACTGAAAAGCTTGACAAGAACAACTTTCAGGCATGGAAGTTTAGAATGACGAATTAATTGATGGAAAAAGGCTATTGAGAATTCATTACAGGAAATGAAGAAGAACCTGTTCTTCCTAATGTTCCCAGTCAACAGGAAATGCAGGCATTTAAAGGATGGCATGAGAGAGCCAGGAAAGTTATGTACTGGCTGTCTATCAGTATTTCAGACTCCATGATTGTGCATATTCAGGATGCAAATACGCCAAAGGAGGCATGGGATACTTTGGCAAAAATGTACAGCACAAATACGCAAGCCAAGAAAATGCAACTCAAACAGGAGTTGCACAATGTGCAGAGAGAAAATTTGAGCATAAATGACTACCACATGAAAGTGAAGAAAATTGCAGATGCACTTGCTTCCATTGGGTCGCCAGTGGATGATGACGATTTGGTCTCTGTGACCTTGAATGGTCTAGGAAAGGATTATGCACAGTTCTGGACATCCATTGTTGTCCATGAAAAATTTCCTGATTTTGAGGAGTTGATTGCTCTTCTAATTTCCGAAGAGCAAAGAAATGGGGGTGCATTTTCTTCAACAGGAACTTCAAAAGAAACTGTCTTCTACTCAAATGCTGGCAGAGGTAGAGGCAGAGGTAGAGGAGGCCGATCTGCAGGCCGTGGAAGAAATCAGAATATGCAGCAAACGCAAGAAAACCAGTCCTATGCAGGAGGACGTGGTAACTCTAGAGGCAAGGGGAGCCAAAGAGGCCGTGGTGGATGGTAGAGAGGCCAAAATGCAAACAGCAATATTGAATGCTACTATTGTGGCAAAATGGGTCATATGACTAAGGACTGCTATAAAAAGTAGAATGACATTATGAATGGAAAATTGCAGCAAGGCAATTATGCATCCTCTAGTAGACAGGGTGATGACAGAAATGAGCATTTGTTTATGGTGCAGCATATGACAAATTCTGTAACAAGTGCAGAAGAAAGCAATGATGTGTGGTATGTTGACTCGGGTGCGTCAAACCACATGACAGGTCATGCTGAATGGATGCAGGATGCAAGAAAAATGGAAAAACCAGGATTTGTGGAGACTGGTGATGATACTGCACATCCTATTGTGCAGATTGGCAAAATTCCTTTGTCTATGCAGGATGGGAAAAAGAAATACTTGTCTGATGTATTTCATGTCCCGAACATCACCAAGAACCTGGTTTCTGTTGGTCAAATGGTTGAGCAGGGCTTGCAGGTTAGATTTAATCCTCATGGATGCTTTGTTGAGGATATGAAAAATAACGGTCGCTTGATAGCAAAAGGAAAGAAGAAGGGCAGGATGTTTACGTTGGATGCAGACATGCCTGAATTGAGTGCAGCAATGTTTGCACATGGGACCAGTGTAGTTGCAGATATTGATATCTGGCACAAACGCATTGTTGGTCATGTTAATATACAGCGACTTGAATCAATGCAAGCCCAAAATATTGTTGCAGGATTGCCAAAATTCAAGGTTGCAGAAATGCACAAGGTTTGTGAAGCCTGTCAATTTGGGAAACAGGCAAGGAAACCTTTTCCTAGGCATGTTCAAGAGAGTAAAAAGCCATTGGAATTAATCCACTCTGATGTGTGGACTACAAAAGCTGCATCTATTGGAGGCTGTCACTATTTTGTCACATTTATTGATGACTTCAACAAAAAACTGTGGGGTGTATTTTATGAAAAAGAAAAGTGAAGTGTTTGGGCACTTCAAAGCTTTCAAAGCTATGGTTGAAAAAGAAACAGGCCTGCAAATAAAATGCCTAAGGTCAGATGGAGGGGGAGAGTACCTCTCAAATGAGTTTGCAAGGTTCTTGCAGGAGCATGGTATAAAGCAGCAATACTCATGCAGTCATACCCCACAGCAAAATGGAATTGCAGAAAGAAAAAACAGGCATATTGGAGAGGTATCTCGGGCTATGCTAAATGAAAAAGATCTACCAGATTATTATTGGGCTGAAGCAGTTGCTACAGCAGTCTATATAATAAACAGGACTCCCACTGCAGCAATACATGGCATGATGCCAGAGGAGATGTATACTGGTAGGAAACCAGATATTTCTCATTTGAAGATTTTTTGTTGCATTGTCTATGTCCATGTGCCAGATGAGTTGAGGTCCAAGTTGGATCCAAAAGCTGAGAAGTGCGTCTTTATTGGTTATTCTCTGCAGCAGAAAGGGTATAGATGCTATAACCCTTCTACACGTAAGTTCACAGTGAGCAGAGATGTTGTTTTTGATGAGATGAGCAGCTGGTATAAACCAGTAAATGTGATGATTGATGTAGATGCACAAAATGGTAATGCTGCACAGAATGCACAGCAGCAATCACAAAATATCAGTGGACCTGGAGTGTCCTCTACCAGTGGTTCACATACTTCGCCATGGACAGGCAGATTGAGATCAGGAGAATCCCCTCAAAGCAATGCAGAGAGTGGTACGCAGGTATCACGAAAAGGAAAAGAGAAGGTAGATCAGCCCATGTATGATGTGAATGCAGGTCACTCTTGTGTGGATGGTGAATCCAGTGGCTCAGAACAGAGCATTGATGATGAGTTGGGTATTCCTTCTGTTGTTACACCTGGAATAAGGAAGACCAGGGATGTTTTGAGAGCACCTGGAAGTCAGCCTATTTTGCGCAGGTCTACCAGGGTTAGGTATCCTGTGGATAGGCTGAAATATGATGGATTTACAGCCATTCACTATGCCTATATGGTCAAAGTGATACAGGAACCAGAATCCACTTCTTTTGAGCAAGCCATGGGAAATGAAAAATGGGAGAAAGCCATGGATGAAGAGATGGATGCCTTGGATGCTAATGCTACATGGGAATTGGTGCCTTTGCCTAAAGGCAAGAATGCAATTGGTTGTAAGTGGGTTTATAAGATCAAGCACAATGCAGATGGTTCTGTGAATAGATACAAGGCAAGATTAGTTGTCAAGGGGTATGCACAGACATATGGCATTGATTATGAAGAAACTTTCAGCCCGGTTGCAAGGATGGCAACTGTAAGAGCAGCCATTGCTATGGCTGCATCAAAGGGATGGTCTTTACATCAGATGGATGTAAAGAATGCCTTCTTGCATGGTGATTTGCAAGAAGAGGTCTTTATGGAGCAGCCAGCAGGTTATGTTCATGCTATTCATCCTGATTTTGTTTGCAGGTTGAAGAAAGCCTTGTATGGCTTGAAGCAAGCACCTAGAGCATGGTCTGACAACATAGGACAATATATTGTCACTATTGGCTTTCAGATTTCCAAGGCAGATTTCTCACTCTATGTGAGAAAAACAGAGAAAGGTATTATGCTGCTGGTCATTTATGTTGATGATTTGATCATCACAGGTGATAGTGATGAAGATATCCTTCATGTGAAAATGCTACTGAGGCAGAAGTTTGAGATGAAGGATTTGGGAGAGCTGCGTTATTTCTTGGGCATTGAGGTGATTAGATCACCAAGTGGGATACAGCTCTTGCAGAGGCAGTATGGACTGGACATGCTGTCCAAATATGGGATGACAGGCTATAAGCCTATTTCAGTTCCTTTGGAGCAAAATGTAAAGCTGAGCGCAGATGCAGGTGAGCTTCTGGAGGACCCTACTATGTACAGACGCATAGTAGGAAGTTTGATTTACATGACTATTACCAGGCCAGATTTGAGCTATGCTGTTGGGTTGGTAAGTCAGTTTATGCAGGCTCCAAGGAAACCGCATTTGGATGCGGCTAGACGCATACTCAGGTATGTGAAGTCCACATTGCAGTATGGACTATTTTATGAGGCTGGGGTCCAGATACAGTTGCATGGATACACTGATGCTGATTGGGCTGGTAGTATTTCTGATAGACGATCTACCAGTGGATATGTGTTCTCTTTTGGGAGTGCTGCAGTCACTTGGAGCAGCAAGAAACAGCCTACAGTTGCCTTGTCGAGCACAGAGGCTGAGTACAGAGGTGCAGCAATGGCTGCATGTGAGGTAGCTTGGTTGCATAAGCTACTCTATGATATGCATCAGTCTACGGATGGGCCAGTTGTCATTTATTGTGACAACATGAGCAGTATACACTTGGTAAAGAACCCAGTCTTTCATGCTAGAACAAAGCACATTGAGGTGCATTATCACTATGTGCAGGAGAAGGTTTTACTAGGTCTTATTGATCTAGTTTATGTCAGCACAGAGGATCAGGTAGCTGACATATTCACGAAAGCATTGGGCGCAGAGAAGCTGCGCAAGTTCAGAGACCTGCTTGGTGTTGTGCAGGATTTGGGATTGAGCTCGAGGGGGAGTGTTGAGATATCGAGCTCCACTCGCGATATGCCAGGGTGACTTTTGTGCATTTATGTCACCGACTTGTTAGCTGGAGATGCGGTTGGTACACCGCTCACGAATAATAGCTGGATGACAGCTATCCTTATCTACACTAGTTCGTGGCTCAGTTAGTATGCCACCTTAGTTAGTTGAGTTTGGTTTGAGACCCACATATAGGGTTCTTCTATTTTTCTTTGTACATGAGTTCTTTTGGCTTTCACAACTAAGAAGAGGAAAACTGTTTTTAGCCTCCACCTTCGTGTGTATTCCCCCATTGTGCATGTGAGAAAGCCGCAAGTGAGACTCCTTCCCTCTCTCCCACAATCTTCACAGTCTGAATAAGCCTCCTTTGGCGCAACGTCATCTTGTGTCATTCTGTTGATGATGTGGACCACAATCTGAACGACATCAACCCAGAAAATCATTGTCAGTCATCCCAATGATAACTGCGCTTGTGCACCCTGCTCCTCACATCTAACATCTCGTTGTCATTCTTCATCTTCGTAGTTGAGGATCTTCTTCTTCGAAAGTAAGGCAAATAGAGGCAAGAACCTTCTTCTCGTTGATCAGCATCTAGCTGAGTCTTTACCTTGCACTTCCACAATGGATAGTGATGATGCCATACCTGCCACAGAAATATCCTACACTCCGCGTGGAGCTTTGGGATAGAAGAAAAGAAGAGAGAGGAGCCAACTCTAAGAAGCTGGCTGAAATGATTGTTGAAGGTACATGGCACGGAATAGAAAGGAAATGGAAAGACTAAAATGAAGATACAAGTGCAAAGCAATGATAACCAAAGTGCAAAGCAATGATAACCAAAGTACTCACGTGATATAAAAGCTTGATGTTGACTGATATGACAAGACTAAACAAGTACAATGCCTTTATAGAATAGGCACACACACTCTAGGTGTCATGGAGAGAGGGTTGCTTGGACACCCTTGCCTTTGTCTTTCAACATGGGCTCTAGAATATCCGAGAGTGTTGTAATGTGCTCTTTCTCATCGAAGTCGACATCTCTGCTCACTAGGACTTTTTCATAGCTGGATCATTTAGCTTGTAACCCTTGGTATCCATGTTGTATCCGATGAAGATACATTCTTCCAACTTTTGAATCTAGCTTCTTCCTCTTCATGTCTAAATAAGCCTCCTTTGGCGCAACGTCATCTTGTGTCATTCTGTTGATGATGTGGACCACAATCTGAACGACATCAACCCAGAAAATCATTGTCAGTCATCCCAATGATAACTGCGCTTGTGCACCCTGCTCCTCACATCTAACATCTCGTTGTCATTCTTCATCTTCGTAGTTGAGGATCTTCTTCTTCGAAAGTAAGGCAAATAGAGGCAAGAACCTTCTTCTCGTTGATCAGCATCTAGCTGAGTCTTTACCTTGCACTTCCACAATGGATAGTGATGATGCCATACCTGCCACAGAAATATCCTACACTCCGCGTGGAGCTTTGGGATAGAAGAAAAGAAGAGAGAGGAGCCAACTCTAAGAAGCTGGCTGAAATGATTGTTGAAGGTACATGGCACGGAATAGAAAGGAAATGGAAAGACTAAAATGAAGATACAAGTGCAAAGCAATGATAACCAAAGTACTCACGTGATATAAAAGCTTGATGTTGACTGATATGACAAGACTAAACAAGTACAATGCCTTTATAGAATAGGCACACACACTCTAGGTGTCATGGAGAGAGGGTTGCTTGGACACCCTTGCCTTTGTCTTTCAACATGGGCTCTAGAATATCCGAGAGTGTTGTAATGTGCTCTTTCTCATCGAAGTCGACATCTCTGCTCACTAGGACTTTTTCATAGCTGGATCATTTAGCTTGTAACCCTTGGTATCCATGTTGTATCCGATGAAGATACCTTCTTCCAACTTTTGAATCTAGCTTCTTCCTCTTCATGTCTGAATAAGCCTCCTTTGGCGCAACGTCATCTTGTGTCATTCTGTTGATGATGTGGACCACAATCTGAACGACATCAACCCAGAAAATCATTGTCAGTCATCCCAATGATAACTGCGCTTGTGCACCCTGCTCCTCACATCTAACATCTCGTTGTCATTCTTCATCTTCGTAGTTGAGGATCTTCTTCTTCGAAAGTAAGGCAAATAGAGGCAAGAACCTTCTTCTCGTTGATCAGCATCTAGCTGAGTCTTTACCTTGCACTTCCACAATGGATAGTGATGATGCCATACCTGCCACAGAAATATCCTACACTCCGCGTGGAGCTTTGGGATAGAAGAAAAGAAGAGAGAGGAGCCAACTCTAAGAAGCTGGCTGAAATGATTGTTGAAGGTACATGGCACGGAATAGAAAGGAAATGGAAAGACTAAAATGAAGATACAAGTGCAAAGCAATGATAACCAAAGTGCAAAGCAATGATAACCAAAGTACTCACGTGATATAAAAGCTTGATGTTGACTGATATGACAAGACTAAACAAGTACAATGCCTTTATAGAATAGGCACACACACTCTAGGTGTCATGGAGAGAGGGTTGCTTGGACACCCTTGCCTTTGTCTTTCAACATGGGCTCTAGAATATCCGAGAGTGTTGTAATGTGCTCTTTCTCATCGAAGTCGACATCTCTGCTCACTAGGACTTTTTCATAGCTGGATCATTTAGCTTGTAACCCTTGGTATCCATGTTGTATCCGATGAAGATACATTCTTCCAACTTTTGAATCTAGCTTCTTCCTCTTCATGTCTGAATAAGCCTCCTTTGGCGCAACGTCATCTTGTGTCATTCTGTTGATGATGTGGACCACAATCTGAACGACATCAACCCAGAAAATCATTGTCAGTCATCCCAATGATAACTGCGCTTGTGCACCCTGCTCCTCACATCTAACATCTCGTTGTCATTCTTCATCTTCGTAGTTGAGGATCTTCTTCTTCGAAAGTAAGGCAAATAGAGGCAAGAACCTTCTTCTCGTTGATCAGCATCTAGCTGAGTCTTTACCTTGCACTTCCACAATGGATAGTGATGATGCCATACCTGCCACAGAAATATCCTACACTCCGCGCGGAGCTTTGGGATAGAAGAAAAGAAGAGAGAGGAGCCAACTCTAAGAAGCTGGCTGAAATGATTGTTGAAGGTACATGGCACGGAATAGAAAGGAAATGGAAAGACTAAAATGAAGATACAAGTGCAAAGCAATGATAACCAAAGTGCAAAGCAATGATAACCAAAGTACTCACGTGATATAAAAGCTTGATGTTGACTGATATGACAAGACTAAACAAGTACAATGCCTTTATAGAATAGGCACACACACTCTAGGTGTCATATATATATGGGATGAGTCCCATAGTGACATATGGCACACTAGGATATAAAGTAGTCTAGTACTACTCTAGAACTCAATAAAACACACTAGAAACACTCACTTTGACTTCACGTTCTAACATCCCTCCATAAAGAAAAGGTGAGGGACTACTAGAATGAAGCCAAGAACAGAACATGACAATGATGGACTGCTAATCTGTGCACCCCATGTAGCTCAGAGGCTCATATCATAGCATGGCTACATGACCCACTCATAGGTCTAGGGAATACACCAACATCCTAGAACTCGGCTAGGCCTGATAAAGAGACACATCAAAGCCAATAGAAAGGCTCCCACAATACATCCCCTCCTAACTCTAAGGACTAACTAGAAACATGGAGTCACACACCAAAAATATAAAAGAAGATGTATTTTAGGAGGACTATCCAAGGCAGAGGACCTTTATTGACTCAAGGACACAAGACTCATTATTACAAGCATTTTTGGGAGACTACCCGGGGCAGAGTACCCAAGTACACAAAGAATAGATCAAAAACAAAAGTCCCGATCATCAAGTACATAGACCTATGAATGGAGAGAGAGGTCTCTGATGTCGGCAGTGAGAGCATAAGTCGGTGTCGAAGCATCATCTTCTTCCTCGTCTTCTGTTGCAACCCCAACCAAGTTGGCATGATCCTTGTTTTGTTGCTTGGCAAGCTTATTGAAGCAACGATCCTCGGTGTGACCAAGCTTCCCACAATGATTGCATTTGAAAGGCTTGAATTTGCCTTTGCCCTTGGAGTATAGTACACTGGAGTCCGGAGTGTCTGCATACCGTGTTTCATGATCAATGAGCATAGCAACCATAGGCTCATAACCCATGTGTCACACGCAATGCTAGTATGATCTCCCGGTACTTAGAAATTTCCTCAATGCTCGAGAGGAGTACCTTGATCGTCTTCCCCTACAGGGCCTTCAGACTAGCAAGTTGAGTGACAAGGGATTCCATATAATTCAACTGAGCAAGAAGAGAGTCTTCATGCTTCATTTGTAGCTTGAAGAATTCTTGTCTTGGGAATACCTTTGAATTGATGACTTTGTTGCCAAACAATCCTTCAAACTCAGCCCATAATTCGTGAGCAGTGGAACCAAAATCAAAATGATGAATAACGTCATCACCCAATCCCAAACCAATGAGAGAAAGAGCTTTGTCATTCAGATTTTCCCAGTGTGCAATTTTCTTTTCATCTGATGGTGGCTTTTTCTCCTTGCCACTAACAATATGCCACACTCCATCTTTCATAAGTACAAGACGCATCTTTGTTTGCCATGTAGGGAAGTTCTTACCAGAAAACTTCTCGAATGAAATAGTAGTTGATTTGGAAGAATCCATGGCTGGAAAAAGAGTAGAAATGGAAGTATAACTATGGAAAGATCACCTTGGTAAGCTCTTCATGAGCTGGAGCAAGTCTGGAGCTTCTTCATGGCAGACAGATGCAGAAGTGGAGCAAAAATTTGCAAACAGAAGTAGAAGGACAGAAATTGTAAAATCAGCAGCAACTCCAAGAGAATGACCGGCAGCAGCAGCTCCAAGAGAATGACAGACAGAATACAAGCACCAACTTACGGGCAGCAGCTCCAAGAGAATGTCAGCCAGAAGGAACAAATGGTGGGCATGTCACATCAATACGGGCAGGCTGAAACTATCCGTATTGTACAGAACAATCCGTACAGCCTGTACAGACTGTACGGCAAGCTGTAGGACTGTGCCGCGGTCTAGTACAGGCTAATGGCGCTGCTTTTCGCAAGGCATTTGGAGCTGAAGGGGTAGTTGATGGCGAGGAACCAAAAGCGACTGTTGGGGAGGCATTTTGGGCTGAAGAAGGGGTAGTTGATGGCGAGGTAGATCAGCTCCCGTTGATGAGGCTTGGGTAGGAGGAGAAAAGAGCTCAAGGAAGGAGAGAAGAGGGCAGCCTTCCAAGGAGGGAGAGTAGCTTCATTGGCCTCCCTCACCTCAACCTCTTGGAAGGGAAAGGGAAAGAGAGGGCAGGGCTAGGAACATGGCTCTCATACCACATGAAGGTACATGGCACGGAATGGAAAGGAAATGGAAAGACTAAAATGAAGATACAAGTGCAAAGCAATGATAACCAAAGTACTCACATGATATGTCAAGCATTGAGATATTTCACCTAGATCTGCAAACCTAATCTCAGCAACGCTCAAAGTCATTACCAAGAAGAGTTATCCTGTTTTCTTTACTAGGCTAGCTACTGGTTCTTTCTCCATTGACTCCTGCTTGGACTTCTTCTTTTGATCGGCTTTCTTCTTTATGCAGTCCCTTGCATAATGTCCAGGCTGTTCGCAGCAGAAGCATTTCTTCTTCTCCTCGCCTCCACCTCGAGAAGAGTCCTCGTCGTGAGGAGATTTGTCTTTTTTCTTCTTGTCGGGCTTGCAGTTGCTAGGCTTGCCCTTTCCCAAGCCCTTACTCTTGCCTTGCACAACAAGGGCTTTGTCATTGCCACTGTCTCTATCATAGATCTTTGCCCCAGCCTCATCTTGCACCAATAAAGTCCCCAGCTCAAAAGTTACCTTTCTGAAGTCGTAATAGTGTTTACAAAGGTTTTGAAGCTCTTTGGCAACATATTCAACAGGATCATAGGCAATTGAACAGGTCCACCTTACAACCAACTGCTCCCAACTGATCTCTCCACCTTCACTTCCGTGAGGTAGTCAATGGTCATGCACATCATCTTCATCCTCATGGTGAACACTTGATTCTGAAGGTTGAGGATCCTTGTAGTATTATTTGCTTTGCACAGGTCCTTCAAGATCTCCCATGTTTTCTTCAAATTATCTGCCAACTGAATGTGTGGAGTCACTGCATTCATTGTCATCCTGATAATCATTGACAGCACCGCAGCATCTTTTTCTCTCACTCTTCTACCTTGTCTGGATCTGCATGTATTGTTACCTTTCCTGTCACATATATTGTGTTTTGGGGTTTCAGATCCCCTCTTCTCGTCACCTTCATAATTTCCTTGCCATCTTGTGACTCCGTATGTCGCCTTCCAGATAGGGTAGTTATCCCCACCCAGTTTGCCCGCTTCTTTAAAGTTTGGTATCAGCACATGTAAAGCTATTGGACTGAAATCCTGGAATAGACTCAACACAGATGCAACTAATACAATCCCTTACTTGACCATGGCACACTTATCTGAATCTTCCTTCTCACAAATGTACATGTCCTTTAGACGTAGGATTTGATTTTTATAAGCTTGAATTTAGATCTCTTCCTCGAAATTCCCACAGAGGACAACGACAATCTTTCAGGTGAAGCTGTCACTCAGTGGCCAAGTGGTGAGGAGGCCAATATGATGTAGATCGAGAAACAACTAGATACACATGGACGGATTCTCTACAATGCATCAAGACACTTTTGTGTGAGAAGTGCAGCAGAAATGAACGAGAGAGAGAGAGAGAGAGAGGGAGAGAGAGAGACTCACACACACACACACACACACACTGAGAAGGAGAGAAAGGAGAGAGAAAGGCACACGAGAACTGCAAGTGATCTCTCGAGAAAACCCTGCTACAACTGGGGGGAAACCTCAGAAACAATGGGTTGCTCGAGAGCTCGTAACAAGCAGCTCAACAACCAAGTGGAAGGGAGCACAAGGGAGTAGATGAACTGCTCCTCAGGTGCTAGACTGCGCTGGCTCTGCTCCTCTGCCAGGCCCTACAAGATGTGATGAAATGCTCCAGTGGGGGGAGCCTATAAATAGCCCCCCAGCCTCCTAGTCTGCCAGCAAGAGGTTGGGCCGACCAGCTGCCTACAGGGCCAACTCACAGCCCTAGGGGGCCGACCCAAACATCCCTCTGTATAGCCTGCACAAGGCCCCAAAGCAGGGGCCTGATGGCTGACAGCCAAGGCACTAGGGCCGACTGCCCCTAGCCCTACATATGGTGCTGCCTAAGCCTATAAGAGGGGCTGTACCCTCAGCCGACCTGCTAGCAAGGGAGCCGACTCCCTAGGCGCCTCAAAGGGGCTGCCACGCGGCAGCACAGCAGGCCTGAGGAAGGCCCTGAACAGCCTCCGCAAGGCCAGCACGCCCTCCCGCACTGAGCATCCTGCCAAATCCTACTCTAGAGGGGCGGGCACACCCACAACACACGCGCTCTCATCTGCCCTAGCCTCACATTGGGCGGGCACACCCACAAGCAAGGCCCTCTCTCTCTAAGGTGACATCAGGAGATGTTGACCTCCAGCATTTTGGCCACCACATTGGATCATTTGGAGACTCGGTTCTTCAAGCTATCCGAGGGCCCTAATATACTGGTCAATTATTATGCAAGTGTGGCTTACGTAGCCATGCAATTATAGAAAGAGGAACATGACAAGACCATGAAGCTTCTCCATGGCCTGCGATCTGACATTCATTGGTAAGTTCACATCTTCTGTCCCAAAGAATACAACACTGCTCATGAGTTCACTCAGAACTTTGAGCTCATGAATAAGGGTCAAAGACCCAAGGAGGCCCTAAATAAAAAGCATCAAGACTCCAATGTTTTGGAGAGAGTATCTCCATCAAGGGAAAGAAGCCCAGGAACGGGCAGCAAAGCAGTAACAAGAATTGGACAACCAAATAATTATGGTGTTTCTTTGGATGCAAACATTTGTCAGGTACAACAAAGAAAACCGTTGCTTTTACTGTCATGTGCAAGGCCACAAGAAGCAACATTTCCCACACTTCAAGAAGCTCCGCGAGGAGATGGCCACCCAATTGGGGCAATTACATCTTCAACTTAGCAAAGACAACTTTCGTTTTCATCTAGGAGCTTGAGGATCAACAAAAAGGGGGAGCCTCAAGAATCTCCCTCTATTTTACAATTCTATTGCTAGAACAATGATCAGAAAGTCATCAGCTTGGAGATTCTGGGACCTTCAAGGACATCATCTCCACAAAAGCAGCCAAGCAAGCTTGGCTGACTCTTTTTTCTACAGATACAGTCCTTTTGAATGGAGCATTGATGGACCAAAGTGTGGAAAGAAGCATGGAGGCCAAATCAGCCATCTTGAGCATTTGGGGGTGAGTTGTGCACCCGACTGCCATGTGGCAAGTCAAGGCTTCTCTTGACACATCACAAGGGCCACAGACTAGTCGACAGTTTACAGGCCAGTCAGCTGGGCCACAAACCCAGTCGACCAATAGAAGGTAGGGGTTTGCCCTAAATGTGTAAAAACAGCCCTTTCCCTCCTCATTTCCCCATCAGACAAAGCAGATCCAGCCTTCAGCCTCAGCAGCTCTTAGCCCCCAGTAGATCCAGGAGATCAGCAGGCCTTGACCATTAGATTGGAGAGGGAGAAGAGGAGCAAATGGAGGCAGGATCCCTCACCTACATAAGGAGGGGGTGCATCCCCTCGTCCCTTCAGCTGTTACGCCTCTCTAAAAGCAATTGGATCTCCATCTAAAGCAGTGTCTTCTAACTGAATGTGCAAGATTACACCATCAGATGTTGTCCCAATAATTAATTGAAAATGCCTAGGAATCCTTGTCCTCCCACTCTTTTACTAGAACACAGTCTGCAAGCGTCACTATGTTCCCCATGGAATCGATTGTGTCATTGGGCTTGAGCTGTATAGTAGTGGCCACCTTCCAAATCTTCAGTATGGCTCCTAACCTTCACTTTCACAACAAACTACTGTTCCCGCTATTCCCGCTCAACTGGCTCTCTTCCCTGAAGTTGGAAAAGGGCATGTTTTTTTTTCCATGAAGGAAATGGCATCTTTGAAGTCATGGATCTAAAGAAACTGGTAATAGTATGAAAAAAATAACGCCATCCAACCATACTTGACAACTATCTAAATTGGATTTCTTCTCACAAAGGTCCTCCTCCTTCAGTTGGAGGAGTAGATCATTCTTTGGGCATTGATGCAATGTCAAAAATGTGAGGGAATGCTTTCCATAGCCACCAAACCCAAGCAATGGAATGTTCCCACATATAATACTACCCTTAGAGCTCCCTCATAACCATACGGACACAAGTAGATCAAGACAAGTCCAAGTAGTATTCAGCTATATAGGCAACAAAACATCTTCATTATTGTGCTCATTACAGAGCGTGGACAAGGGCTAACACAAAGCGTCACAACATGGACTCAGAACTAACTCCTTAGGCAGCTAGGGAGCTGACCTACCAATAGGTATACTCTCTTTCTACAAAGAGGGTGTTTTAAACACAGAAATGAGTGCTATTAACAGATGGATATCTCTTCTGTGTATGATTAAAGGAGCAGGATTTTCTTTGGTTGATATTTATTTTACAAATAACTTTGGTTGATATTTATGCCCCTACTGAGGTGCTTTGGTTGATATTTATTTTACAAATAACTTTGGTTAGGCTTGAAGGAGCAACACGCAGGAAGAGGGAGGGTGAGGAGGAGGAGGGATGGGGGAGGGAGGACCAGTAGTTGAAGAGGAGGAAAGGGGGCCAGACCACCAGCAGGTATGAAGGGTGAGGAGAAGTAGGAGTGGAGGAGGAAGGAGGGAGGAGGGAGGAGCAACAAGGTAGCCTCAGGCGCCACTCTAAAGATAGGAGGATGGGCAAACACTCGTACTTCCAAGGTCGCACCAACTCAAGCAACGGACATCATCTTGGGAGCCCGATGGTGGCACCAGTTCTAAGTTCGCCCGGACTATCAAAACCAAGGTTTGGACCTCAAAATTCCAAATCACAAGGGTAAGTTTACCGCTTGCCTTAAAGACACTTTGCCTCGCCCTTTGATTTCCGCAATCTAGATGGCACGCAAGATTCGCAAGGGAGGAGAAGTATACATTGTCTATGTCAATGCGACCAATACAGAAGTTCCGGTCAAGTCCCCCGAGCAGGAAGCTTTGCTTCAGCAATACCAAGACATTTTCCTCACATCGACCTTGCCTCCAGCCTTACCAGCCAGCTGGCCAGAGGACCCATCGTATTGAGCTTTTGCCTGGATCATCACCTCCCAGCAAGCATCCTTACCGTCTCAGCAAGATGATGGAGGAGGAGCTTGAGCAACAGTAAGAGGAATTTTTACGCAGTGGCTCCATCCGCCCTAGTAACTCACCATATGCAGCTCCAATCCTCTTCGTCAAGAAGAAGGACAATTCAGCTCGGATGTATGTGGATTACCGCACACTGAACACGCTGACCAGTAAGACCAGGTTCCCCATGTACATCTTAGAGCACCTTAACGGAGCCAAGGTGTTCTCAAAATTTGATCTGAAGAGTGGGTACCATCAGATCCAGATTCATGAGCCGAATATTCAGAAGACGGCATTCCGCACAAAGAAAGCCCAGCATGAGTTTGTGGTGATGCCCTTTGATCTCACAGGGAAACCCGCATCCTTCAACCATATAATGCTTCGTCTTCAAACCATTGTATCGGTAAGAGCGTCTTTGTGTTTTTTGACGACATTGTGATTTTCTCGAAGGATCCAGCACAATATGTGAAGCACGCTCAGCAGGTTCTTCAAAATCTGAAGGACAACCAGTTGTACATCAACACCAAGAAAAGCAGTTTTTTCTTGGAGGAAGATTTCTACGCAGGCTATCCAAACCTCCTTGCAGACCACAAGGCGGCTTTCTCTCAAGTTTCAGCAAAAGGGGATGTCATGGACATCCACAGCTCGTGGCCATACTGGACTGCCACGCAAGCAGCCAGCTCAGCAGCAACCCATGCAGCAACAGTCACAGCAAAGGCTGCCACGTCAGCAGCCAATCGACTGCCATGTGGACTGGTCGGTGCCACATCAGCAACCGGTCATCCACGACAGCCCAGTCGGTGGGCAACAGTAGTGTCGGCCATGCTGGTCGGTCAGTTTTGAGGCCCAAGGGGGCCTATTAAAGGCAGTCCCTTGGCCTTCATTTCTCATCCACTCCTCAAACCTTCAAGCCTTCAAAGCAGCAGAGCTCAGGCCTCCCTGCAGCAGACCAGCAAGGTAGCCTCAGCCTCTTCAGGGATCTAGTGAGGATTCACCTCCTCTAGGTAGTCTAGTCTTGTAGTTTTGCAGTGAGGGTTTCAGCCCCTTCATACAGCTGTATTCAGCCCTTTGAGCATTCATTATTCAGTTGTATCTATTTCCTCTTCGGAGGTCCACTACATTCTCTCCCTCTGATTCTCTCACTCACATCCACAGCATCACTTTGTGTATTGAAGTGCATCATCTTGCAGTTGCAGTTAGTATTGAGCAGGAGAGAGAGTGAGGATAGTCTATCTCCCACTACATCCCTTGCCTTCAGCCACTCCTACAGCTCCTTTCCAGCCCCCTTGTGCAGCCCCTGAACACCTCCAAAGTTGGCCCTGATCAGCCTCAGCTTTTGGCCCTCAGTTCAGCCTCGTGTCTACACAGCACAACAGTTGGGGATTTGGACCAGCAAACAGAGTAAGGTTTGGGTTATGTTTCATTAGCTCTTTGAAGTTCTCTTTTGCAGTTTGCACAGCTCACTTCTCAGCTCTCTCTCTCAGTCATATCTCAGCTCTCTCTCCGCTTCTATTACTCCTAGCTTTCACTCTCTCTCACACAGTAACCCTGCATTCCGGTGGACAGCACAAGCCTCTTCCTTGAGGAAGTGCCCTACATTGTCAGTGTGGACAGCGTCAAGGTCTCGGTATTGGTTGGAGTTTTCTCTCAGGTCATTGGGTCTGCAATACGAGTGCACAGTGTACTCTTCAAAAGCGTATTTCTGTGCTCTCTCGAAGAGTGTTATTTGTATCTTTCAGTTCTCCAAGCATTAAAGCAAATTCTCCCCTGATTGGGGGAGGGGGCCCTTAGTGGGTACAAGGACACAATCAGTTGTCATCTATTCTCTCTCTACCCTCATCTCCTTTCTCTCTCTATGGTGCATAACGCTAACTCCTCGCTAAAGGTTTAAAGGAGGTCTTGATGTGATTACATGATCAGATAACCGTTGCATGTTACACCTCAGAATGATTCCAATAGGGTTTGACATTACAATGAAACAAAGGTGGGATTGGTTTTTGGAACGTTCAAAAGGAAGCTAGACAGATTGAGAGGATTTCAAGCAAATTTGGCTGGCAAAAGACTTGTTTTGAACGATTGCAATTATCCTATTGTAGTCTTCTACCTCTCTCTGGTTCTTCAAAGACGGAGTTAGAGAAATTTATTAAACTTTGCAAGTCTTTTCTATGGGGATGCTATTCAAGAATCTCTAAGGTAAGATGGACTTTTTGTATCAAACCTAAAGGGGAAGGAGGTACAAAGAAGGCTTGAAAGGGCCATTGCAAATTATAACGAGGCCCATGCTCAGTCAAATGTGTTGTCAAGTACCAAGATGGTCCACATACTGTTGTGGTCAAATATCATGTTTCTCCTCAACAACCTATTCGAACTAGTGACTTCCCTTGTCAAGGTGTACTGCCTAATGGTCATGGCCATAGTTGCACGAAACGGCCATTTCGTGGCCGGAAATGGAAACGGCGTTTCGTCAAGAAACGCCGTTTCGTAAAACCTGATTTGCCCTAAACCCTAAAAGATGTGATTTCGCCGCCTGGCTTCATCTTTCGCCGCCTCCCGCCCATTCCACTCCTCCTGTGCATCCTTGCTGCTCTCTCCACCTTCTCTAAGCTCTCTCCATCCCTCCATCCTTTGCTCTTGGACTCTATACCTCCATCCTTCTCTCTCCATCCTCTTCATTCTTAGCTCCATCTTCTCCATCCTGCAAGCTGCAGCTTGGCAGCCTGCTCTCCAGACTCCATCCCTCCATCCTTCTTCTCTCCATCCTCTCTTTAATCTCACCTGTAACCTCTCCATCCTCCTTCACTTCTACCTCTGATCCTCCAGGCTCCTTCCACCTCTCCATCCTCTTTTACCTCTAAGCTCTCCATCCTCCTTTTACCTCTCCATCCTTTCTCACTTGTAACCTCTCCATCCTCCTTCTCACCTCTCCATCCTCCTCAATGCCGAGAGATGCTTATTGGGTCCATGTCTCCCTCCTGGATAGTTATAAAGGAGGCGGTGGCTCCAAGAAGTGGAGATGCAACTATTGCAGCATAAGCAAAACGGGGTCTGTCACACGGGTGAAAGACCATCTAGTAGGTGTTCCCAGTGAGGATGTAGGACCTTGTGAGTTCGTGCCTCCTCCAGTGAAAGGTGGCCTAACAGAATGGAAGCATGTGCATATGGCAGCCTTGGCTGCAAAAAGTGAAGGACAAGGAATGCAAGATGAAGAAGAGGCTGCTGACACTGAGCCATTGGATGATGCCAGCACATTGGGTTCTGCAAAGAGAAGTAGAGGGGCATCAACTACATCGAGCGCAGGTCCTAGTGCTACAAGAACACCCTTGCCACATGGATCAATTAGTGTGGATGCTAGTGCGGGGAAAAGAGGATCACTGCAAAGGTCTAGCATTCAAGCACGCTTGCAAAAGCAAGCAGTGAAGGAGGCCACTAGTGAGCTGACAAAGCTCTTCATACAGTGTGCAATACCCTTTCATGTGGCGAAGACTACACGATGGAGGAAGGCCGTGAGAGCCGTAAGCCGCATTGGGTATGAATGGGAAGGGCCTACATATGAGGCCTTGCGGACAAGAGAGCTAAGAAGAGAGAGGGAATGCGTGGAAGACCAAATGAAGCCCTTGAAAGAGACTTGGAAAAAATATGGATGCACACTCTTATGCGATGGATGGTCAGATGCACGCAAGAGGAATGTGTACAATATTTTAGTGTCTTCTTGCAAGGGAACCATGTTCTTGAGAGCCATAGACGCTTCCACTATAGGTACAGTGATTACAGGGTTGTATATTTGGGAGCATTTACGGCAGCCATTATGGAGATAGGTGTTGAGCATGTGGTGCAGGTGGTGACAGATAATGGCAGCAATTGTGTGTCAATGGGTGCCATGTTAGAAGATGAGTTCCCTAAGATTGTGTGGACACCCTATGCCTCACATTGCCTTGATCTTTTGATCGAGGACCTAGGGAAGATACCTTGGATTGATGCCATCTTCTCCACAGCCCGCAGTATCGTGAAGTTTGTCACAAAGAGACCCAAAGTCCTCAGCATCTATCGGGCTTACAATGACCTTGAGCTATTGAAACCTCCAGCCGGGCTTGTTGCGCACGGTTGTGTCTCGGGAGTGGGGAGATTGGGATGATAGAGGCCAAGCAAAGTCTATCAAATTTTTTCGCATGATCATGGATGAGTCTTGGTGGAATCAGGCGGAGGCATTAATCAAATCGATTAATCCTATCTACACGGTGCTTCACATCACGGACATGGAGGGAAGCACATTAGGGCTCTTGTACGAGTTTATGGACAAGATTGGAGAGGCCCTCCACAGAAACACTTCCCTATCACCTGATAAGTAAGACTTTTTACTTTTGTAATATGTATAATTATTGCAATTTGTTAACATGAAGCCTGGAATTTTCAGATATATATTATGTATGTACTATTATCTATAGTCTATGAATTTTGCATGCATAATGCATTCTAATTTCTTGTGGCATGATTTAGGGTTGAGTCCATCCATGCTATATGGAATAAGCGGTGGATTGGTTTCACCGCCCAATCCATGCGGTGGCACATGTATTGCATCCACTCTGGCACAGTCAAGAGCAATATGAGAATGACGAGTTGGACGAGGGGATGCAACAGTATCTACAAAATTGGACGGGTGGTGACTTGGAGATGCAACGAAGAATGGAGGATGAACTTCTATTGTTCCACAATCACAGCCTCTCCTTTGGTCGACCTACGACTAGGCTCCGAGAGACACAGTTGCAACCTGTCTCCTGGTGGGAGAAATATGGCAACTGTACTCCTACTTTGGTAAGAGTCTAAGAGACAAGTTCCAATGCCACTAGTTAGAGCTTAGTCGTTAAGTAATTTAAAGTTTTATCTACTACAAATATATTTAAAGTTATCAAGTTCCTGATACTTATCTCTGCTTAATTGGCTTATGGCAGAAATGCCTTGCTATACGTGTTCTCTCACAGCCTTGCTATACGTGTTCTCTCACAGGACTGCAGTTCCAGTCCTTGTGAGAGGAACTGGAGCACTTGGGCCCTCTTTCACACAAAGAAGAGGAACAGATTAAGCACGGCTCAATTGGAGCGGTTGGTGTTTTGTCATTGCAACCTCCGTCTCCTTGAGTTCGTCGCCAGCTGCCCCGAACCTCGCCAAGTAAATGTAGACAAGGTGGACATGGAGAAGATGAAGGCCATACCAGATATCCCACAGGAGGAGCTGGACATATACTTTTTTTTGGTAAAATCCAGTGTATTTATATCCTCATAAATTTACAATATGGGAAGTCTCCCACACACTAGCAATGGACTCCAAAAGAGAGCCCAATGGAAGAACTCAAAAACAAGTAGAGAACACTTCAAGGCTAGTAGCATCCAAGTCCCTTGCAGCAAGACTGTCATGTAAGGATTGCTTGAGGGACATTCTGAAGAAAATATATGCCTGAGGACATTGTTGACCCATCCTAGAATGCAGTCTCTGTGTCCAAATGGTCCATAATACCCAAAAGCGAGTCCAGTGAAAGAAAAGGAGTAATGGAGACATCTGAGATGAGAGGCATCCAAACATCCAGAAAAGTTTCCCAAATCTGATAGAAGGGAACCGAAGCCGCAGTAAATGAGAGACATGAGTGATCAATGTGCGAGAGTGTGGGCAAGACCATAATAGGTGAGGAACTGTCTCGCAGGGATGAAAGCAACGGGGGCAGAAAGGGGAAGCAATGCGGCGTGCTGCCAATTTCACCCCAACGGAAAAGGCTCCCACTATACATCTCCAAAAGAAAAGCCTCTGTTTCAATGGCAATTTGGCTTTCCAGATTTTCATGAGTCGTGATTGCCACCAAGATAAAGGCCTATCCAAATTCCAAAGAGTGTTGTGCATGCTTGTCAATCCATGGCTGTGGAAAAAGAAATCTGTAAACCTTCGAGGAGGTCAGATTGTGTATTGAGAGCGTATGGGTAGCAGGAGGTAAGGAAGTCAAATTCCAGTCCATTAATCTGTCCTGTGCAAACAGTGGAGGAACCGGAACAAATGGCTGCAACATAGTTGAAAGTGTTCTCCAAATGGATCTATGATGCAGACCCAAGGAGAATGTCCTGCAGGCTTGTGGAAATAAAAGCATACAACCTTGTTGATCCACAACATCACCAACAAATCTTATGCCCAATTTCATGAGATTGTATGCTTTAATAGGTGCCTGTAAAGCGAGAGGCGATGCAAACACCTTGCTCCAATGGATGCTTTCCAATCGAAAAGAATTACCATGATGAGAGGAAGCACCTGTCCATTTTGCATATGAAAGAATTCTCTTCCAATCATGAATAAAAGCAGTAGAAACAGGGCAACCAGGAATTTTCCCCTGAAAGGTAGACAAAACTGCTTCCCAGTGATCTGTAATCCAGTGCCCATATGCATGGGAGGCCATGTTTCCACACATAGCTGCTAACATAATAGCCCATGGTTGTTTTTGCTGAAAAAAATCAGCAATCATAGTGCTCTTTCTTGCCAACATATGAACCTGGAGATTGAGAATATTCGGCCCCCCATGAGTCTTGGGTGAACAAATAGACTGCATAGGTAGTAGTCGCAAAGCTTTTTTATGAGATTTGCTTTTCCAAAATATCTCCATAGCCTGGGACATATAGGAAGCCAAATGCTTGAAAGACCAAGGAAGAAGAGCCAAATAAAATTGCACATATGCCATAATGATGGACTGTACTATCCGGAGTCGAACATGTAGAGGCCAAGTGGACAAATGCCAGTATTCCAGCTTCTTGTTGATCTTTTAAAGCACCCATTTGAGCTGTTGTTGCGGAGTAATATTCCAGCCAATGGGGTATCCTAGATGCCTGACAATAGTAAGGGAAGAGATAATGTGGCCTGGCCAGAGAAGTGCATGCCAATCAGCTTCTTTCAAAGCTAGAAGTTTTGATTTCTGAAAATTGATATGCAGTCCAGCAGCTATGCCAAAGTCATTCAGTGTATGCATCAAGCGAGAAAGATCACTTTGAGAATTCCTTGGCATGAAGTATGAATCATCAGCATATGCCTGTGCAAGAAATGACTGTGCCCCTGGAATTTGCAAGCCATGAAGCTGTCCTGTATCTGCCAAATAGTCCATATGCAAGAGTAACGGATGGGTAGCAATGGCATACAGTAAGGAACTAAGAGGGCAACCCTGTCTCACTGAGCGAGTCATAGTCCAGGTTCTTGACAACCCACCACCAAGCAAGCACTGTGCCGTGGCGTGAGAATAAAGCCAGTAGATGATATGGACGAGCCGAGGGCCAAATCCAAATTTATGCATAGTTTGAGAGATGAAATCCCAATGGACAGTATCAAAAGCTTTCGCAGTGTCTACTTGCAGAATGAGAACATCTTGTTTAGAATATTTGGCATACTCGATCGCAAGCAAGGCATTGGAGATATTGTCAGTGATCTGCCTTCTGGGGACAAACCCATACTGCCTGGGATGAAGTCCTGCTTGCAAAAGGAAGCGAACCCTGAGGACAATCATTTTAGCAATGAGTTTGTAAATGATAGGCATGAGAGATATAGGCCGCCAATCAGCCATCGTCTCACACAACCTTTTTTTGGGAATCAATTTTACTAGGCCATGTTTCCAGGATGGAGGAAGAGATTGTTCTGCCCAAGCATGATTGATCATTAGAAGGAGAGTGTTCTTGAGATCACCCCAAAATGCACGGAAGAATTCAACAGTCAGTCCATCCCAACCAGGGGAGCTGCTTTTGCGTAGATGACTCAAGGCATCATCCAGTTCACTAAGCATAAAAGGCTGCTCCAATGCATGGGCCTGTTCCCGAGATAATATGGGCTGAACATGCATAAGAAATTGAGACCTGGCTGCATTTACTTGCGTCAAATGATCAGGCTGAAGAGAAAGGAGATGCTGGAAATGACTAGAACATTGCAATTCCAATTCTGATTTGGAAGTGGTCCAGGTGCCATCATCTTTCTTGATCCTGCAAATATCCTCCTTTCGCCTATCCGCATGGAGACTTTTCAAAAAGGCTTTGGAGGAGCAGCCCTTATCCAAAAGGGGTTTCATGCGAGCTCGGATTTGCCACTTCTTTAATTTGCGAAGATCATTTTGGTGGATGATATGAACCGCATAAGCACAAGAATCCTGTTCAGAAGAAGTAAGCTGCCTATGAGAACTGATTGCATCCATTTGCTGCTTGTGAGATTGAGCCCATTTTAGCTTAAGCCTGAGGTTTCCCATGTAACTCCGTCCATAGTCTTGAATAACAGCCTGTAAGCGATGAGCAAGACTGATCCAAGCAAAATCCATATCCTCCTGAGCATGTAAGAGGAGGAGACGGACAGCCACTCTCACCATGTTCTGAAATTGTTGATGAAGCAAATAAGCACTATTAACATGGAGCAGGCGACGACCAAAAAAAGGCATATCATCTGTCAGGCGTGCTATTGATAATGTCAAGCATACTGGAAAATGATCAGATAGCAAGAGGGAGTGATCAATCCGTAATGTACATGTAAAATCAGCATACTGCTGAGCATGCAGCAAATACCATCTGTCAAGTCGAGCCCAGTAATGAGTAAAGGCATTGTGATGATATGTATAACCCATATCTGTGTCCCTTGTTGAGAGCCATAGATCTTCTGCATGCAGAGATGAGAGCATATCTTCTCAATGTCGAAGCTCAGTGGGGATCATGTGAGAGCGATGAGTGGTATTGTCTTGGGTGGCAGGCGAGTTGTTAAAGTCTCCACACAAAAAAGCATTGGAAAGCCATGGATATTGTTTGAGGGAGGCCCACATTTGAGCTCTAGTCGCAGAGGTTTGTGAGGCATAAACAGATGCTATTTCATAGAGAGCAGCCTGCCAGGTGCACCTGATCACCATCCATCGACCCTGAGGGTCGTTGTAGGCCACCGTGGGCTGTATATCATGTTTTACCAGCATGCAAACCCCCGAAAAGTGCATTGTACCAGCATAAAAGATATCATAACCAGCATAGTGGCCTTGCTGGCCAGCCAAGAAGTGTTGGTTGTGTTCCTGTAAAGAGATCACATCGGGATGCATTCTATGTACATAATGCCAGAAAAGTCTCCACTTATTGACATTGCAAAGACCCTGAACATTGTATGTAATGCAAGTAATTGAAGTGACATAAAAGATATGTGCAGTCAAACCAAAAGGCAGAGTAAAGTATAAACTGTCAGGCCTCAGCCATGACATCAACATCCACCTGAGCTCCTGGATCATTAGCTCTATGATCCTCATCATTGTCACATACAGGGATGCCTCTTTTTAGCACATCAACCCATAGTTGAGAAGCAAGGATGTCAGCAGGGGAAGAGGTCTGACCAGGGGTAGAAGTTGAAGCATCCCAATGGCGAGATTGTAGTGGACGTGGTTTGAGAGCAAATACCTTTTTGGGTTGCTGCCAGGCACCCTGGGGAGAGACATGAGATTCTGAAATTTTGCCCTTACCCTTATCCTTTTGCTTAGCTGAAACCTGAAGCACATTTTCTTTGGAAGGGACAGATTTGGGAGCCACATCACCCAGTTTGGTAGGCATTGCCTTAGACCCCAGAGCATAAGTTGGAGGGGGAGTATTTTCTGGAGCAATAGCTGTGGGTGGGAGCTGATGCAGAACTGCAGGACACTGTGAGGCTAAGTGGCCAAACTTATGGCATGTGAAACAAGCACCTGCAAAAACTCCCCATTTCAAGTCAAAATATTTTTCACCGAGGGGAACATCCTCCACTTCTACCGCAATGGGAGGGGTTGGGTGATCTGTATCCCAAAGAATACAAAAGCGATTGCGATTACCCGAAGGACGGGGTGGGCATACAACTTGCCCCAAAGTGGCTGCCAAACTTGGTAACTCAGCCCTCATATAGTCCGGAAAATCCACTACCTCAACCCATACGGGGCAGTGATGTCGAATGAGGCTGTGGTAATCTTTGTTTGGCGACCATGGCATGACATGCACCATTTGTCTACCATAGAATAGGGGCGACATCTCCAAAATCTGCTGGCGATATGAGGCATCCGAAAAGTGCACTTCATAAAAACCCCTAGAAGCAAAATATACTCCTTCAACAAAGCAGCCTCCCAACAATGCCTGAACCCACTGAGCCACATCATTTGCTGAAGGTAACTTTCCTGGGAAAAAGATGATAACTGCTTGCTGAGAGAATTTTCGAAGAGGAGCAACCAATGATGGAAGCTTCAACTTGTATTTGATGGCCGGGGGAGGTTTGGCCTACTCCTTCCGGCTGTACTCAAATTCATCTTTAAGCATGTCAAAAACATAGTGAGCGTCGACAGAATCTGTAGTAGAGAAATCAACTTGTTGTCTTTTGGAGTACCGGGTCGACTCCTTGCGAGAGTAGCTTTTCAACTGATCCTCCATGAAGAGAAACAGGGCAGGATTGAAGAAATGGCAGAAACGGAGCAGAGCTATACGGACGAAGAACAGGCTGGAAGTACGAGCTGTACGGAATGAAGGAGGAGGCAGGGAGCGTAAAGGCTGTACAGATTGGAGAGGTGGAAGGGGCAGCTGACGCAAAAGGCAAGGCTATCTGTACGAAAAAGGACGAAGGGTACGGCTGTGCAACGGGGAAGATGGCGAAGGACGAGCAGATGTGACCGCAAAGAAAAAACGGCCTGGCTGTACGGCGTCCGTACAAAGGTACGGCGTCCGTACAGTTGTACGGGCAGAGCGCGGGGATGAACGGCAGAGCGCAGGGATGAACGGAGGCCTGACGCAGGCCTGTACGGAGGCTTGGGGAGGGTGAGCAGAAACCCTCGACTCGTCTCTCCTCCTCGACTCGTCTCTCACCGTCGACACACACCGGAGCTGGACATATACACCATGTTGTATGAGGAGCTGTCAGCACCAGCACACCACACACGATCATACACTCAACCATCTGGAGATGGTGCTAGTACTTCAGTTGCACCCGATGGTCCTGATCCTGATGTTGATGATTCTTCTTCAGACAGTGACACAGATGCCTCAAGCTTATCCGAGGACGCAGAGGATGACGATGAGTCCATGGATGATGCAGATGATCAGTAGTCCTGCTGCTTTTTTTTATATCATCCATGGGTGCTTTTATTTTGTGTCTTGCATGACTCATGAGTCATGATCATGAAATTTGTGGATCATGAATCATGATCATCTATGGAGTCTGGACATTGGATACTTTCAAGTTTCAAGTTTCAACTTGTGTGCTAAGTTTAAACTTTAAAGTACTTCAAACTTCTAAATTTCAGATTCTTGTAAGTTGTAATGCCAAACTTGTTAGTCATGACTCATGATACATGTTGATTTCAGATTATTGAAGCATCATTCAAGAATTTAGAATCATAGAGGCATGAATGATGCATTGATGCTTGAAGGCTGAAGCTTCAAGTATAGATAATTGTAATTTGTATTATGTATGATTTGCAAATCTTTATACATAAATTGTATCATATTGCCGTTTCTTCCGTTTCCGTTTCGGCTGGTAACTATGCTAATGGTATCCTCAATAACGCTGCTGGTTACTTGCCTTCTTAAAATGTGATTTTCAGTGATGCTATCTTGAATCTGTTCCTCCTTCAGCATCTGCTCCTGCCTTCAAGGTGCCTGCTCCCAGAGTGCCATCTTCCAGAGTTCTCTCAAATGTCAAAGAAGAATCTTCTCCCAATGTGCTGGGTAATCCTTTGGTTGTCAAGGTCAAGAATCATCCATTGAACCATCCATAAGCAATGTAAGAGAGGATTCTAGTCAGGATTTAAGTCACACAAACACAATGCTAAGAGAAGGCACATCTACAACAAAAACAATGGACATGAAGCAATTCAACAGAGGACAAAGGTCATGTTAAATCACGATCATCACAGCCTATATCTTGCTAAATTTCATAAACCGTAACATTCTTTGGTCAACAACAAAATCAAATGCACAAATGCATACAAAAAGTTTAAACCTATAAACAGTCTGAAGAAACTTATATCCCATGTTAAATCATGATCATCACAGCCTGTATCTTCCGAATTTTTAAAAACCCTGACATTCTTTGATCAACACAACTGCATTCGAAAAAGTCCAAACCTATAAACAGTCCGAAGAAACTTGTATCCCACAAGAGAAAAACATATCCTGCAAATGATAGAAAAAGGCATACAAGCACGATAAGAGGCAAGGCTCGCTTTAAAATTCCTTGAAACCAGACTACTTGTTCCCTCCATGTTGAAAAGCATGTTACATTTTGTTATGTGTCCCACTGATGCAGTTTCCTTGTCCTCAACCCATATTGGCTCCAAAACTGAGGCAGAGTGTGGGAAATACCCTTCTTCCTTCATTACTATAGCTATCCTACTAAACTTACCATAAATAAGGTCACTTTGTGGGTGGTTTATCCCTCCAACAATGAACTCATGCACCTTATTATTGAGTTGGATTAAAGCCCTCCCAGGTACCTTCTGAACAGCTGCACGTTTTCTTAGTTCTTGTATACAATCAACACTCTCCAACATGTGAGCATCAGCATATATATTTGATAGAAGCACATATCCAGCAGCATCGTTAGGGTCCAATTGGATAACATGCTGAAAGCATCGTCTTCCTAGCTCTCTATTGCAATAGATTTTACAGCTATTGAGCAATGATATCCACACAATTGTGTCTGGTGAAAATGGCATGGTTTTAATTAAACTTTCAGCTTCATCCAAACAACCTACACGGCCAAGAAGGTCAACCATGCAGCTATAATGCTGAATACTTGGTGCAATGCCATGGTTCTCTCTCATACATTTGAAGTACCAACAGCCATCTTCAATGAGGCCAGTGTGACTGCAAGCAGCAAGGACATTAGTAAATATCACATCTACTGGCTTCCGGCCTTGCTGAATCATGTCTTGAAGGCATGCCCTAACAGATCGGAACTTGCCAAGCTGTGCAAATCCTGTAATAATTGCACCATATGAGCTCACATCTCGATTTGACAAATTATCAAACACCATACAGGCCTCTACTAGGCTTCCACAGTTAACATACATGTAAAGGAGTTCGTTACCAATGGCTGCATCTGAATCAAGTCCACTTCGGACAATTTGATTGTGAATCATCATGCAATGCCCTATAGCTCCTATGTTCCCACAAGCTTTCAAGATGGATGAAAATAGAATTTTGTCTGGTTTTATGTCTTGCTCTTGCTCTTGCATTTTTTCAAAAATTTCAACCGCAAGGATGTTTTGGCCTTGCTGGGTATATCCTGCAATCATGGCACTCCATGACACCACATCTGGGTTTGGCAGTGCATTAAACAGCTTGCGGGCCTCTTCCAAGTAGCCACTTTTAGCATACATGTCAATAAGGGTGCTTCCAATGACCACATTCCACTCGAGTCCACTTCTAATAATCTGGTCATGTATGACCCAGCCCTGTCCAATGGCTCCCACGCTGCTACATGCTTTCAGAATGCACGAATAAATAATTTCACTGGGCTGTATACCTTCCTTCTGCATCTTTTCAAAGAGTTCAAGAGCAAGAAGACCATGCCCATGCTGCGCATATCCAACAATCATTGCACCAAATGATACTACATCTTGATTTGGTGAATCCTCAAACACATTGTGTGCATCCTCCAAGCTCCCACATTTTGCATACATATCTACAACAGTGCTTCCAACAGCAGCATCTGTTTGTAGTGCACTTCTGATAATTTTATCATGTATTAGCCTGCCCTGTCCTATGGCTCCTATGCTGCCACAAGCTTTCAAAATTGACAGCAAAATGATTTTGTTTGGTTTTAATCCTTTTAATAGCATTTCATCAAGAAGCTCAAGAGCATAAAAACCATAACCCTGTGTGGCATAACCTTCAATCATGGCACCCCATGACACCACATCTTGATTTGACATTCCATTAAACACACTACGGGCCTCCTTCAGGCTCCCACATTGGAAATACATGTCAATAAGGCCGTTCCCGATGACCTGACTTGACACAAACCCATTTATGACTATCTGCTCATGTATCCACCTCCCCTGCACAATAGCTGCAATGCTGCCACAAACTTTTAAAGTGCACAAAAATATAGCTCTGTTTGGTTTTATGCTCCCATGTTGCATTTTCTCCAAAAGGTCAAGTGCTAGGAAAGCATGCCCCTGTGCTGCAAACCCTGCAATCAGTGCACCCCATGAGACCACATCGCGGTCCAGTAGTCTGTCAAATACTTCATGGGCGTCCTCCAGACTCCCACACTTTGCATACATATCAACAAGGGTGTTCCCGAGAACCAAGTCCGATTCAAATCCTCTTCTGATGATGCTATGATTTATAATCCTGACCTGCCCTACAGCTCTTATGCTGCCACATGCTTTCAAAATGCACAAGAATATAACTTTATTAGGCTTGATTCCAGACTCTTGCATTTTCTCAAAAACTTTCAAAGCAATAAGACCGTCCCCATGCATGACGTATCCTCCAATCATTGCACCCCATGATACCACATCAGGATTAGGCAAATTATCAAAGACTTTGCATGCATCCTCTAGACACCCACATTCGGCATACATGCCAACAAGGGTACTCCTTATGACTGTATCTGATTCAAGTCCACTCTGACAAATTTCATCGTGTATCAGCCTGCCTCTTTCTATGGCTCTGACGCTACCACATGCTTTGAAGATGCATGAGAAAGTGTGATTGCTTGGTGTTATGCCCTCGTGTTGCATTTTTTGAAAAAGTTCCAATGCAGAAAGTCCCTGCCCATGCTGGACATATCCTGCAATCATTGCCCCCCAGGACACCATATTACGATTGGAGGCTGTATTGAACACCCTCCATGCTTCTTCTATATTGCCGCATTTAGCATACATATCAATAAGAGTGCTCCCGACAGCCACATCTGCTTCAAAATCCTTCCTAATCACCTCATCATGTATCAACCTACCCTCCCCTATAGCTCCTATGCTACCACATGCTTTCAAAATGCATAGATAAGTGATTTTATCAGGCACTATATCATCATTTTGCATTCTACAATATAACTGAAGGGCCTTCTTTCCCTCTCCAAGCTTCTCATGAGCTGAAATAATTGCATTCCAAGTGTATATACTTGGCTTTGCGATCTGACTGAATATTTGGTGTGCTTCATGCAAGCTCCCACACAAAGCAAACAGGCGAAGAACGTGATCACTCAGAAATGTATTAGAGTCAAGTCCAGTGTGGACCATGAGGAAATATGCTTGCCTAGAAGTTCCTAGGTCTTTTCTCCTAATGCAACTCTGCAGGAGGCAGTACATGATGTCCCTTGATATAGGAACACCTTGCAGATCCATAAGGTTTGCTGTCTGAAGCGCCTCATCCAACCGCTCTTCCTTGCAAAGTTTGCTGATATGTCCAAAAGATCCAAACGCTCCACCATTGTCTGCTAGCCTTCACAAGCGCAAAAGGGTTTATCATTCGTTTAAGAAATAAGCGAAAGACAACAAATGCAGCGCAGGATAGAATTGCCAGCCCAATACCTGTCAGGAGCCTTGATTGGACGTTTGCATTGCCCAGGATTCAAGAAGTCATGCCTCTTTCTTCTCCAATCGGACACCGCTTTGGACTGTTTCAGTGCATGCATCTACTCAAATGAGATTTAGGGCATGCTGTCATCTTTTATCTTGCTATAAATGAAATCAGGGTAAATGTTTTCCTTTGCTGGAGGCAGCAACATTCAGAATCAAGGCAATTAACAAGACTAGGGGATGGAAGCACGGCCATTTCTCTTGTATGTGTTGATCAGGCAAGCACACTCAGGCTGTTTACACACCACCAAAGGGTGCCCAAAGTGTGGGCACCCAAAAACATTCATGGGCCGGTTGGAATGGACACACCAATTACTCAGGACTTCCCATTGTGAGATCATTAAAAAATGGGTGCCCAAAAAAACATTCATGGGCAGGTTGGAATGGGCACACCAATTACTCACCGACTATCCATTGTGAGATCATTAAAAAATGGGTGCCCACGGATGGGCACCCCTTTTACACACCGCCCAAGTACAAACCCCTTTTGTAAAAATGAGGGCCCGGATGGGTGTGGAGCTGGGGAACCCAAACCGTGATGGTGATTGGTTGAATCCAGCACTGCCCATCGGTGGGCAGCCAAGCTTGGCTGCCCAAGGAAGGCCTTTCTCAGGGCATGACGTGGATTCCACATCGGATTAAAAGGTCTAAGCTTGGGCACTGTATGTGTAAAGAGGTGCCCGCCGCCCTTGGAAACCTCAAATGGTGGCTTTCTATTGGTCCAAACAGTCGCCCAACATTGGGCGTCCTTTGGTGTGTAAAGGGCCTCAGGCTGGTTACCCGCCCATGATGAGAAAGGGGCGACGGCTTGCATGGCAATCGCATGGGCTAAAGGATTGGTCGTGCGAATTAAGGGGCGCCCATGATCATTGGCGACCACCTTTCCCCGCCCAAAGCTCGCCCATTGAGAATTGGTCCCGCACCAGCTAATCCACAAGCGCTTTGCTTAAGCCACATAAGCACAGACACCTTGTTGCAATAAATGTGGAGTTCCTTTTTCTTATATTGTCCATCGAGTGTGTAACGAGTCCCTGCCCATGCATTTTCTAGCTTGGGCAAGTGCCCTACAGTGTGTAAGTGCCTCAAATGTGGAACAAGGTGAATTCCTTTAAGTTGGCCTACTCAAGATTTTCATTGTGCAAAACAAATTGTTGTATAAAGGAGCAAGTGGTCCGACCAAGTGTGTTGGTCCAAATATGGTCGATCGTGGATCCGTAGATCATTGTTAGTGCATTAATGAGTTGCTGCATGTTGTGGTGGAGCATGAAGTCTTGTAGTTAAGCCACACTCGGGAAATAAGAATTGAAGTCAATGTTGAAGTCCCCCAATGCGTACGTTGTAGCAGAAGATGGGATGAGCCATAGAAAATTTTCCTTGGCTTGAAGTGGTGCCGTTGTTTTGGTGGTCGATGATTTGTACAAGTTAATCGCCACAATTTGACTTCCATCTGTTTGTTGGAATATCATCAGTAAACATTGGCAACCGGCATTGTGAGTTTATTGGTGGTAGAGAAGGTTTGTAGTATGTGGCAACCCCCATGCCATCATGCATGTGAATGTGCAATACAGTGGTAGTAGACAAGTGGCGATTGTTGGATTGGTGTGTGTTTCATGTAGGCATAGTAGCATGCTCTCGCAACTGTGAACATCATGCACATGATTCGGCAACGATCGTGTGTTGACAGTTTGCAAGGTATTAGTGCTTGTTATGCAAGGTTCCTTTGGTCGAACGGCCACCAACGAGTTAATCTCAACCTTGAGATTTTTTTTTGCACCATCGAGTCTACTCTGATATGTTTTTGTTCCAATCTTGACAAGAGGAAATGGTTCAAAGGGTCATGCACACAGTATAAAGTAGCCCATGTGCTCTTATGTTTGAAGGATTAAATGCAAGTGACTCCATTGTCAAATCTTACGAGTGATGCACTACCCTGGAAGCCACAGGCTACACGGGAAACTATTTGCATGAGATGGTGTTTAAGTGGTTCTTTCAAACTTGGAAGTCGTGGATGACTTGAATTATGGGCGTTGGTCACTAAAGTTATCCAAAGCACATATGGCTTACATTCCATGTTGCTACCCATGAAGATTCCATTTGCGCCATTCACAATCCCATTGGCTACATTCAAGTTCCCTAAAGATATTTCAACGATCATACTCAATTTCAAGCATAGCTTATGGTGTAGCCCGGCTGTCTTCCTGGAGTCTGTTGGAGTTTGGTAGTAGTAGACACAGACTTGGTAGGTAGGGCTGGGTAAGTGGAGATCTTGTCAAATAGAGAGCGGTTTTTTTCAATGACTCCCATATGACAATGGTACATGTCATCCCATGGCAGCAAGTCATCACAAAGAGAGTGCTCCCCATTCTTGAACGACGGGTATAGCAAGCAGAGCTCTCTGTAATGGTTCTTGCCATCCTCTGCTTTGTTGTAGTTGTTGAAGCATATAATTCCACCTCGTTTCCTTGCATGCCTCTACTTGGTGGGTATCATGTTTTCACTGGAAAAAGTAGCTAGGCACACATCACGGGGGATTCACTAGTAGTAATAAGGAGGCATCACCTGCGTGCAATAAATATATGAAAATTCCCCTTATCTACCCCTTATTTACAGGACCTTACCTTATAAAATGTACCTTCCTTCCCTTATATAACCCCCCTCCCTTACACTCACGTGGTACCATACGATAAACCCTAGTGGACCCCCCGAGGCACACATGTTCGTAGCACATGTCCCATTGCATGTACTTTGTACACATGTTCGTAGCACATGTCCTAATGCATGTACTTTGTAATGACATCATCGAAAAAAATGTTGGTGTTGCTTGGGTCCAGTGTCTCAAGTGGTGATCGTCTCTTTAGGAGCAGGGTGCGCTCGTCTGCTAGGCTTGTGTTAACGGAATAGAAATCTCTACTTGCACTTGTCAAGGGGAGCGACAAACAAAGGTAAGCAGCTTGTTGTGCACTGGTGTGCTATGCGTTTAGTAGTGCGTTGCCAACATTGCATATGCGTTGGTTCATTGGGGAGGAGTGACTGTTCAAGCTCACCATGAGAGCATTCCTAACTACTTCAGTAGTCTCTTTGTCTATTCTTGTCATGTAAGACATATAGTAAGATGTCGCTGCATGTGATGGTTCAAGACGAATTGAATATCTATGTTAGCCTCCCTTAGTTTTAATATAGTCCAGTTGAAGTTGTTCGTGTATAAGTCCTTTGGTTCTCTCCTTAAGAAAATTGTCAGTTGAGAGATCCCCCTTCAAAGCGCTATGATGTATTCATCATGCAACATTTGGATCTATTGCGAGAATGCATGGAAATCAAGTGTTAATGCAAATTGTTGGCCAAGGGGGGTGGGGAAAGCCGAACCTGCAAATCTTTGCCTTGTCTTTGGTAGGTTCTCCTATGCTTATGGGTTTGTATTTCCTTCTCTGGAACCTCATGCAGAGAGAGGTCTGTCGTGATGTACGCGCTAATGTATGTCGCAAATTCGTATTGTCAGTGGTGGCGCGCACTGTCATACCATAACAATCCATGGTCATGTTGGCTACCTCTATTTTGGAACTTTGTTATTACGGGCCCAATATGGAATGATCTTTTTTCTATAAAGATTTTAGAGCTTGGAACTTATGGATGTAGTAACGAGCTATTGTTATGGGGTCCGAGCAGATCGTATTCGGAGTTATTTTGTGTGACACGAAATATGAAACATGAATAAGAAGTAAACATGTCGAAACTCGTTGACTATAACCTTTCCCAAAGGTTTTGCTGCATGTGCCCATAGATTCAACGACTCCCTCCAATCCTGCCATTGATGGGTGCTACCAATAGTGACTCCAAATGTGTCCCACCAGCAGCTGCACAACGAGTGTAACCATTGGCACATGCATTGCATTTTATAAGCAGGTTGAGCTCTATTCACAGCCTGTGCAACAAGCAACTCTCCATATTGGAACACCAGCTATGATGGACACCACTAACACTTCACAAGGAAGGAGATGTGGACATGGACAAGGTCGAGGTGTCTCCTTGGTAGTAGGCAAATCCGGGGGTGCCAAAAAATAGATGGGAATTTCTACAAATTAGGTAGCGTAATTTTACTTCTTTGGGCTAGGTTACAGTACTATAACCTACCCTTTTGCCTTCATCATGAACAAAAAGGCTATGAGGCATGTCTTTGCAACACAAAAGTCAATCAACCAAAAAATCAACACATGGTTCTATAGAGCATATGTAGAATTCTAGTCATAAGGATGACCTTAGGGTGTTTACAGACTAGTGCAGTTCCCATAGATCATGGACGGGTAAGATTGCCTACCCAGGTCTTACCCACATCATAGGTGCATTCAATGCACCATCGACGGGTATGGGCATCTCTAGCCTATAAACATTCTTAGAGCACTATCACACTAGCAATCTCATTCTCAAATTAGTGATGTAGCAAGGCTCTTACACTAGCATTAAACACAATAGACCCATGTACTTCCCTTGCACCATCAAACTATTAGCCCTCCTCCAAAGGAGGGATGTCGGCCAACTTCGAGCATTGTTACCTTACCTTTTCACAAAATATGGGTGCAAAAGTGGATTCCATTGGTAGATGCCCATTTTTTTGCTCCAAAAATGGAATTCATAAGTTGGAATCTCCACCACACAATTCACGGAAGAAATCTTGCATGGCTGCTCTCACCCAAATAATGTTGCATCATGGGGAAGTGATTTACCAAAACAGTGCACCAGCATCACCTGCTCTTTGTGAAACAAAAATATTTCATTAGCTAACCTTCAAACATGTTTTCTAGTGATGCAAAATTGAAATTTGTTCAAAATAACAAATGCATACAAGTTTAGATCTATGTGATAAGAATAGTGTCCACTCTCTATAGTCATGAAGATTTTCCCTCAAGAAAGAACTTACGCCTTCTGCCATACCTTGAATATTCTTCCCTGAGAAGAAACTCCCATTGACCTTTCCAACACGTGAAGGGTAGTTGGGCATGTTGGTGAGTTGATTTCTTTTAAAACTAACTCTATGTGTGCATATCATGGTAGGCTCGATGGCAATGGCTACTAGGTTTGGTGGTGTTGTTAGGCTAGTTAGCTAGTATGGTATGACGTGCATGGTTTGGATAAGTTTGCATAGTCAGTCATTCAGATAATGCTGCATGAGTTACCTAAGATGGGTTTGCATGGGCAAAGATCCATTTGTGTATGATATCTCTACTGGAATGCACACTACCTGATGAGGGTCATTATTAGGTGAGCACATTGAAATTGATGTTGTATAGCTACCATTTACAATACTAGAGATGTGTGCCCATGGCCTTTTGCAAATCTTCTAGGTCCAATTTTGGTCACAAACACTAGCACTCGGAGGAATGGCTATTGTTGCCCACCTGAGTTTTATGTTCTTCATTCTTTCTTCTATGACGCACACTACTTTGATGGGTCCTCTTTTTCTTTACTTTTATAGGGAGGTGGAGGCTTTGCTACGCCTCCCACTTGTGTTGATCATCGCATGTAATTTTTTTGTGAGTTGATCTTGCAAGAGTTGCTAGTATTCATATGAAGATGATTCACTTGTGGTAAGTCATGATTATGTTGTTGTGATGGCCTTACAATAGATAAGTGGAATTATTACTTATTGGGATGTTGCATGATGTGATGCGGGTGGCATCCTTTGTGGAAATTTAAAAGTCAAGGCTCTTTTTTTTTAACTCTAAACTTGGCTAGATAACTCTGAATATTTAGTGTTCTTTCATTTTTTCATAGGGACAAATGAGACCCATATTGACTCAACAGAGTCCACATGCAAGAAATGAAATCCCACACTTTGCCTCATCAAACATGACATGAAAAGATGTGGGGAGCTTTGCAAGAATGTAGTGCAAAAGACACAATTACGCAATGCAATCTGCCACTTTCACAATTGATCAGTGCCAAGCCTTCTGAGTGTATGATTTTTGCAAGTTGCAACTAGATGATTCTAAAGAGATAAACATACAATCTTCTTCAATAATCAACTTAAATAAGTGGGTCTCTTGGGGGCTGCACCTAAAAAAAATTTAGTGTACCACGTGCATTCAAAAGTAGGGGTATTTTAATCCAACTTTTCAAAAAAAAATAACAGAATTACAATAACAGGAGGGGTTTCTTAATTCAAGTTTTGGAAAGTTTCAATTAGTTCATAGTTAAAGAGGGGTGTTTTTATTGCGGGATAAATGTTAGTTGAGGGTTGTTTTTAATACCCTTTGAATGGACGTGATACATCGATCTTCTTAGTAGTGCACTCCCTGAGGTGGGTCTATTGAAGAAGGTTCCTATGTAAAACTATAAGGCACAAATTAGTATACTGAAACAAAATTAGAAACTTAGAAATAACAAAGACACACCAAACCAATGAAAGGTATTCCCAAAAATTTATTGGTTCATGTTGTCTCTGTGCCAACATGGACTTAGGTGGTACATAATGTGTGTGTAGAGTAGCACGGAAAAGCTCCGCTTGTACTTGCATAAGGCTAGGAATAATCTCTATTAGGATTCCTCAACATACAAGTTCCACTTGCGCTTCCTACATGCGAGTTCTAAATGCAACTCCTACATGCAACTCCGACATGCGATTCCTACATGCGAGTTCTACATGCAACTCCTACATGCAAGTTCTACATGCAATTCCTACATGCATGTTCTACTTGCAACTTCTACTTGCAACTCCTACATGCAACTCCTACATGCGATTCCTACATGCATGTTCTACATGCCAATCCTACATGCAACATGCAACATGCGAGTTCTACGTGCAACTCCTACATGCAACTTCTATATGTAAGTTCTACATGTAGAGAGAGAATGTCTTACAATTCCTACGTGCAGAGAGAGAAGCTCTCCAACTTGTATAAATACCCCATAATAGAATGAAGCCCGCACTCTTTGGGGCATTGTGTTGAGTTCTACTTTGGTATTCTAAGCAATTGTCTCAAGTGTCCATGCTTCCTTGCACTCCACTTCCAAAAGCATTCCCTAACCTTGCAACTCCTCCTTCCCTCTCCTCCAACCTTGCAACCCATCCTCTCCCTCTCTTCCTCCTCCTCCCTCCTCTTCCCTTCTCCTCCTCCCTCGTCCTGCTCCCTCCCTCCTCCCTCCTCCTCGTCCTCCTCCCCCCTCTCTCTTCTTTCCTCCATGCTCTTACATCTTCTTCCTCTCCCACTCCTATGCTCCCCCTACCCTTAGTTCCTCAACCCTTAACCTCCATGATCTACGAGGGAGACGAGTTCTCCACCATGTACTCTACCCTAAACCTTGAATCCTCCTTCTAACCCTAGAACCTCTTCTAAACTTTGGAACCTCTTTCTAAACCCTGGAACCTCTCTCTAAACCTTGGAACCTCCTTCTAACCCTTGAACCTCTTCTAAACTTTGGAACCTCTTTCTAACCCTTAAACTCCTCCTAAACCCTTCAACCCCCAATGAAGGCGAAAGCCTTCATTACCTCAACCATGATGATGCACATTCCTTTCACACATGCATGCACTATGTTTGCTTACCACACTTAAGCCTACGTCTCTCATTGGAATACAACTCGAGGTCCTAAGCTACATGTATACTACAAACGACAACCCTGATATATCTATAGGTGACAAAAAGCCTCGAAACGTTGCATATTGAGAATACCCTGCTCTTCCTGCGAAAGCCGTGGGAAAGAGCCAATATTTAGCGCTGCTGTCGAGAAGACTAGTGTGACGCCAAAAATTAATATTTTTTATTTGGCATTGGTATTGTTTTCTTCTATGTTTGATAAGAGTTTGAGTATCAAGTGATAGCCTAGCGGCTCTCACTTATTTCTATTTTCTAAGATATTGTATGGGATTGAGAGGATGAGTGGAATGGATCATTGTAAATACCATAGGTATGAATTATAAATACCTTGGTCTGGGGTGAGACCATAGGTATGAATTATAAATACCTTGGTATGGGGTGAGAGTTATTTGTGTATGGGATATTATGGGGTTTTTAGAAAACAGGAAGAGTGAGTCATATAAAGAGGTGGGCTCATGTCCATATATTCCAATAATATAAGAGAGATCACATGCCAAGCATGTGGAAGGCATGTGGAGGAGTGTGGAGTCAAGAGGAATCCTTCTAGAATTCCTATGCTGAATAAGGAGGATGTGGACATATGGAAAAGAGAGGGTCCCTATGGGCTTCATGTGGGGAGACTCTTGACTTTCTCAATATTTTAGGAGTCTTGAGAATCTTTTGATGGGACACATGGCAAGAGTAGCCAAAAAGGACATGGATGGTGACATACGGGCTTATGTGATTGATGGGGAAAAGAATCTATAGGCAACAATTGTAAATGGGTAAAGGAGGGTGACAAAATCTCTATAAAAGGAGCCCTCCTCTCCCTTGTTCATCATCTTTTCCACCATTAGGCCTCATGTTGCTGTAGCTCTAGTCTCGTCAAGCCTCTTCCATGAGCCTTCTCTCCCTTTTGTAGATATTCTCTTATGTAGACTCTTGAGTCCATCTCTCTCTAGTTCATTCTCTCTCTATGAGTAGTCTTGGAGCTTCTGCTCCCTCTTGTACGTATGAAATCTCTTCTTCCCCCTTGTGTTTGTAGTATTTTGAGTTGCATTGGAGTGGAGTCTCACTCTATTGACAATGAAGATCACTTCGTATTCCCTCTCTTGAGTCTCTCTTCCCTTTTCTTCCTTTTAAAGCCTTAAAAGTTCTTTCTATTCGGCCGCTCATTACACACACATGGTCCATCCATTTCTAGGCGAGATCTATGAGTGGTGGATCGTTGATGAAGGTGGATTCTTGAGGGAGCATCTTGCTCAAGCAAAATTAGCATGGGTAGAGGGTAGTTTTCATGACAGTTTGACCCCATGTTAGTGTTTTGCTCATAAATTTCCGCTCGTTAGTCCGATTTTGATGAAACTTATATCAACGCGAAGCCCTCTTTAAGATGCATGTCTTTGTGTTATTAGACCTTGAATCATATACTACATTAAAAAAGTTATGAGTCTCTGTGTTTGATAGTTTTTACCCCCATCTAGTAAAGTGCCCATAACTTTCTAGCCGCCTTCTTTGTTTCTTACAAAATGTATATCAGTGCGAAGCTCATCTCAAGGCACATCTCTATATGTGTTTGAATCTTTGGTATCATGTCTCATCGAAAGTTATAGGCCTCTATGTCTAATGATAGTTTACAAAGTGTTTTGAGCTAAGTGTAAAGGTATCTATGAAGGAGGTGCAATGTTTCCTCGAAACCTACCCATCCGACCCAATCAGCCCCTTCAAGCTCCTCGATATATATCAGTTCATGTCATGTTGAGCCGCAAGGTCTTCTTTCAACAATGTGTCGCTCTTCTCTTTTGGTGCAAACCGGATTGCTGAGATTATGGGCTCTACTGATCCTTTCCTTCTCCCTATGCTTGAGTACAACATCACTTGAGATGTTACCATCTTCATTCTCATCTAAGGGGGGAAAGTATGGTGTGGTATCTGGGCATAAAAGCTTCTTTTTAATGTCCCTTTCTCAATAATAAATATCTTTGTCACTCAGTTTAAAATCAGTAGGAAGTGAAGAGGTGCAACTTGGGATGTTACCATCTTCATTTTCATCTAAGGGAGGAAAGTATGGTGTGGTATCTGGGCATGAAAGCTTCTTCACCCCTCATTCTTCTTCTTTCACATCTTGCCTCCATCCTCTTCCCCATTCCGAGCCCTACACAAGACACTCCTTGCTCTCTATCGACCACCACCCTACTCCCATCCTCACATGGTGAGTTACTTTGAGCCCATCTTGCAGCACGATAATCTAGCCATCCACCCACCATCCATTCGTCCTCAACAATTTCGTGACATCGAGAAAGACTTGGAGAGCGTTCGGGTGACCATCTCTTCCTCCCTTTGGATTTTTGTCAAAGTTTTATGTCCGTGAAGTTTTCTTTCCCCCCCTCCCCCTCCACCCCCCCCTTCCACCACCACCCCCTCCCCCTCCACCATTTCCCCCTCCACCACCATCCCACCCCCCACCCCCTCTCCACCAACTCCATCTCCACCCACCCCCCCTCCACCCCCCACCACCCCTCCCCCTCCCCCCCCTCCTCCATCTCCACCCCCCCCCCTGTCCTCCATCTCCTCCCCTCCCTCCTCCATCTCCACCACCCCCCCCTCTCCACCCCCCTCCTCCATCTCCACCACCCCCGCTCTCCACCACCCCCCTTCCCCTCCCCTCCACCACCCATCCCTCCACCACCACCCCCTTCTCCCCCCCCCTCCTCCATCTCCACCCCCCCCCCCCCTCTCCACCACCCCCCTTCCCCCCCCCTTCCACCACCACCCCCTTCTCCACCCCCCTTCCTCTCTCCACCCCCCCCTCCTCCATCTCCACCACCCCCCCTCTCCACCACCCCCCTTCCCACCCCCCCCTTCCACCTCCCTCCATCCCCCGACCCCCTCCCTTCACCCCCCCCCCCCCCCTTTTTCCATTCCACCCCCCCTTCATTCCTCCCTCCCCTTTTTTTTCCATTCACCCCCCCTCTCTCTCTCTTTCTCTTCCCCCCCTCTCTCTCTCTCTCCCCCTCCCCCCCTCTCTGTCTCTCATTTCCCCCCCTCCCCCCCTCTCTCTTTCTCTCTCATCCCCTCTCTCTCTCTCTCTTCTCTCTTTCTCTCTACTCCCCCCTCTCAGTAGACTCGCCATTCGAGTATGAAGCAAAGTATCCAATGTCCTATGTAAAAGGTGCAGAGGGTCTAATACTAGTCTACGCAAATCAAGTTCGTGCTAACACATATCAAGCACCAATGGAGTGCTACGGTTGTGGAGAAAATCACCAGATCGTAGAGTGCCCTCATTATGGTAGCCCTGCTACCTTCCAACCACTCTACAGAGATTGTGGCATAGGACATGCTTGTCTGGATTGTCCCATGAAAAATAAGTTCCCACAACAAATAGAGGTTAAGCTTGACATCCCAATCAGCATCATGGGGGTGGAACATCAAAGTCTGGGGCCAGCAAGCATGATATCACAACCTGTGAATGTAATTACATGCTAATAGAAAGGGGCCACCAAGGATCCTAACATTCCAATCCAACCAAAATGAATTCTTAAAAAGAAAGCACAAGTGCCTCCACCTCCGCCAAGCAATGAGCAGCCGAGCTCATCCACATCAACTCCCGAGGCTCAAATAAAAGAAGCTCCATACCCAAATGCAGAGGTGGAGAAGGCTCATTTTCACGCACTTCAACAATGGGTACAAAAGGAACAAGCTCAATTTGATGCTGAGAAACAAGCTCGAGATCCAATCCATGACTTGGCCCCACAAAGTATTGATACTATACTCGAGCCTTTGTTCCAACAATAGACTCCACAACATAATGTACCGCCATGTCAACTTGAAGGAGACGCACTCTCTAGCATCCTAAGTTGCCCTGTGTCAATTCCCATCGGAATCCTCCTCTGGAATTGTCCCAATCTCTGGGAGAGTTTCAAAGGATGGATTGAACTCGCAAATCCCCCTCCACCTATGAACGACATCGAAGATATCCCTGTTCCTCAAGGGGGATGGTTCCTCCCTTTAGGCTCCTTTTCCTCACAGTCAAGGCTCGGTCTTGGCCTTCTTCAATTCAAGCTCCTTTTCTTTAAGATCTTCTGTCCAAATGGCAAATTGAGCTGTAGTATCTACTTTCTCTCGTTATAGATAGATATAGTAGTAGGCAAGCACATTTGATCTATCCATGACCTAGGCAATGGCAAATGGCATTCTCTACATAGCAATTTTATATGCACAAATACCCCAAAGCATAAAATGTGCACAGGGTGGTAGCACACAGGCCATTGACCACAACAGTCATCTATGATGGGGGTATGGCAGACCATGCATTTCGGATGCTACTGCATAGCAGATTCGATTTAACTATTGCGGCTGTCAATACCACATTCTTGCTTTGTACATGACGAAGTTGCTTCTTGATTCCTTCCTCCCTCATCCTAAGGCTGCAGATGTTCTCCTTCATCTCCTCCACTTTTTGATCACTCTGTGCAATAGCTTCATCTGAATCCCTCAGCATCTGTTGAAGCTACGTAGATTGCTAAAAAACATCTTCATGGACTATTTCAAAGACTTCCACTCTAGTTTGGAAATCTCTCAGGATGACAGACTACTTTTCATTACTGTCAAAAGCCACAGCAAGCTCATGCACACATCTATTGTGATCTTCTTGCAAGATCTTGTAGCTTACTCTTTGGACTTCCAATAGTGTTTCAAAAAAACAACCCTCACTGTGGCTACTCTCTACATCCTTCTTGGCTTGGGGAGCTGCCTCATTGTCTTCTCCACCCCGGCTGGCTCTCTACCCCATCCTTCCTAGCCTTGAGGCTCTCTCATAGCTCCTGCATCACCTTTTTGGTTTCTCCATTATCCCTTTTTAGCTCCTCCATCATCTAGTCTTTTTCAATGTGCAATGCATTTTGCATGTTCCAAATCCATTTGTAAAGACCCTCCTTTTTGGCTCCCTGAGCTTTAAGATCCTTTCGCATCTTTTCTAGCTCCTCATCCACCATGTCCCATCATTTCTCACTTCGTCAAGCCTATCTCTGAGCTCCTTCATGTGCTTCTCTTCTTCTTCTCTTCTATGCCTTTCCATGTCAACCAATTTTGTAGCAGCCTGAGCTTGCTCTTGTGCCTGCAAGGCCCTCGCTTGTGCCTCCTCTACCTTGGCTTCTACATTTTCCCTGAGACTTTTCTCAAGCTCTGCTGCCTTTGCTACATCGATGGCTTTCTCTTGTAGAAAAGTCACCTTCTGAGACATCTGCTTATCACATTGCTCAAAAATCCCTTTGAGGGTAGATGCTCGGTAGATGCAATGAGGTGCATTGCAACTCTAGTAGACTAAAATGACAATTGGGATTTGCCATCCATGTAATTCTTTAGGTCAATCACGCTTTCATTCATGTTGCCCCTCCTTCATGTTCACCTCCTGTACCAACCTGGTGAAGTTTTGGAGAGCATCCAAATTGGGCTTTTGAAGAGTGAGAGAGGCTCCCATATGTCACGATTTCAAGATCAGGGGAGGAGGGGCTCTTGCACTATGCTGCAGAGGGGGAGGAAAAATTGTGTGAGGTGTGCAGGGTCCATTACGAGAGGGGATAGAAGTTGTAGGAAGAGTGCAAGGGAGATAGAAATGGTCGAGAGGGATAGAAGATGAAACAATGAAGGAAAAGAAATAGTGGGGGCTTGAGTTTGTAGTCCGATTGCAAGGGAGAAAGAAATGGTCGAGAGGGATAGAAGATGAAACAATGAAGGAAATGGAATAGTGGAGGTTTGAGATTGCAAGGGAGAATGAAATGGTCGAGAGGGATAGAAGACAAAACGGTTAAGGAAATGGAAGAATGGTTTGTAGCCCGAATACACTGTCAAGGTGAGAGCCATCATGGCGGTTGTAGCCCAACTACACTATCAAGGTAAGAGCCACCGTGGTGGTTGGCCCAAATTTTGATTAATTCAAGGTGGTAATACTGACTTGCATGGTAATGAATGATTAGAGGTGGTGGCATCTAAGATTCCCAACCATGTCTATGGTGGCGGTAGCTAAGACCCACCGGGATGGTAGTTAATTACCAGCCACTGTAGTGGCCCGCAATTACTCCGCTTCCAGTTACCACCACCAAGCTTGTATGCATGATTACGACGAGTGCAGTAAATTACTAGTCCACCGAGATTGCATGCTTAGGAGAGTACTACAGTGTATGGTAATGAGGTATTAGAGGTGATTAGACTTCGTGATTTACTTTTGTGGGAATTATTGCTCGATGGTGGTGGTTGTCACATCAGCCCATGTTTGTCATGGCTACAATTCTACTATGCCACTGCTCACCCACCACCAGGCTTAGGCATGCATGATCACTACGAGTGCAGCAAAAATTACCAGTCATCGGGCTCGCATGCTCAGTAGGGTACTAGAGTGCATGGTAACGAGTGATTATAGCCACGTCTATTGTGGCTATGATTCCACCGGGCTAGCAGTTAAAATTACTAGCCACTGCTCACCCATCACTGAGCTTAAGCATGCATGATCACCACGAGTGTAGTAAAAATTACTAGTCACTGAGATCGCATGCTTAGTAGAGAACTAGAGTGCATATGGTAATGAGTGATTAGAGCTTCATGATTTACCTTTGTGGGAATTATTGCCCGGTGGTGGTGGCTCTCATCAGCCACGTCTGTTGTGGCTAAGATTCCATCAGGCTGGCAGTTAATTACTAGCCACCAGAGTGGCACCACATGGCATCTTCTTCATGATTACCAACCTATCTGTGGTGGTGCCTAAGATTCCACCGCAGTGGCCTGCAATTAATATGAATGGAACCTCGGGTTCCAGCCACCATGGTGGCTCAAACTTTATAATATAGCTCTTTTCTGCCCCCGCTCTACTTTGCTCCATGCTCCCTCCTTCAACTCTCATCACTCATCTGCTCCCCTGCTCATCTGCTGCTCACCCACTCATCTTCAGCATGCCTTCTACCACCCCCCCTCGATGGTCTATGATCCCAATGTTATCTGCCTTCTCATATAAGGTGATTTTGTTGCACTCACTTGGAGTAGAAATGCTAGCACTAGTGGAGACCCTTCATTCCCACAATTGTCATCACCACCTTAGATGACATGCTCACTATTCAATTTTTGCTCGGTATAAGTTGAATAACCTGTTATTGGGGGATGTAGATGTACATTGTAATCTCTTTTGCTCACATTTCACTCGATAAATTATACTTTTTCCCTCATTTATATCTACTGCAACAAGGACTAAAATACCAAGAATGGAGGACTACAATTTTCTTGGTTTATGACCAAAATAGTGCTAAAATAACTCCAACGACCCACCGTTGTGGTGGCATGGAGATACATCTAGAAAAATACAATTAATCTTTCAGAAAATGCAATTGACAATATGGCCCTTGAGGGTTCCCCTCTAAGGGCAAGGGCCATATCGATGTGCATTATATAATATCTAGGATGCCACTGGATAGAAATGGCATGTTGATATGGCCCTTGCCCCTAGAGAGGACCCTTGAAGGGCCATATCGTCAGTTGCATTTTGCTTGGTTACACAACAGAATACATTTTCCTTGGTACACAAATATATAACTCAAAGAACCAGCGCGGTGGCTTTCATAGATCTCCTTTTGTTTGCCAGCACACTAGTCATCATAGACCTCCTCCTATAATATGTAAAAATAGGTAACGGAGCTATAACTCCAAGAACCAACGTGGTGGTCTCTCCAAGAAAACCTTGAATTTCGGGCGATGATGAGTCATCAGGCTAGAGACTGCATTGAGGCAATGCTCAAAATGATAGATTTCATCTCATTATTATGCCAGAAACCAGCATGGTGGTCTCTCCAAGCCAACCTATTATTTGCATGGGCTGAGGGTAAAGGTGCGGCAAAAGGTTGCACGATGACAGGTGGTCATGCGAGAGACTATGCTAGGGCAGTGTTCAGAATGATAGATTACATCTAATTATTATGCCAAGAACCAGCGTGGTGATCTCTCCGAGCCAATCTTCAATTTTAATAATCTGCATGGATGGGAGCCCAGTGATAGGTGGCAAAAGGCTGCACGATGATAAGTGATCAAGTGGTGTAGGCCAGAGGCTGCACTGCGTGAAGCAGTGCAAAGATGTTGTGTGTTGAGCTATGTGGTGTTCAGAACAAATAGATTGCATCTCATTATTATACCAGTGCACCTTCATGGTGTTAGAAAAATTTTCGACGAGAGCACGAGTCCGTGCAAATTTTAAATATTCACCTAGAAACACATCACGTCGTGGCCCCAAAATGGCCCAAAAAATAGTTCCGCAACTAGCTACACCCAAGAAAATGTTGACTTTGTATGGTCTATGAATGATAAAGTGATAAATATTTGTAATTTTAAATCTATGTGGATATTTTTATATTTGTATTGTGCAAGACAGAGATACATAGCAATTACAGTGCGAGAGAGAGAGAGAGAGAGAGAGAGAGAGAGAGAGAGAGATTGAGAGTGCAATAAGGGACACAAATAATGTACCTGGCCATGAGATAGAGTTAGATGTATGATGAGAGAGAGAGAGAGAGAGAGAGAGAGAGAGAGAGAGCAGTCAGGGACACAAAGGGAGGGAAAGAGACAGAGGGAGGGGGAGGAAAAGATGGAGATGGAGATGGAGATAGGGACAGAAAGAGGGAGATGGAGAGTGGGATATATATATATATATATAGAGAGAGAGAGAGAGAGAGAGAGGGGAGGGGAGAGAGAGAGACTTCAGAGTGCATTTATTCATTTGCACCTCTAAGTCGAGAAAGAGAAAAATAAGAAAGTTAATTAAGGTCTTCGAGAGACTATGAGACTGAAAAACACCCAGATACAACTAATCTAAAGGGTGGAGCCCCTAACAAAATACAAAAAATGTATATGTAAAATCTTATGTCCAATGTCCATGACATAGATAGCTAAGGGCAATAAGGCAACAAGATGATCATCGGCGGGTGACACAGAGAGAGAGAGAGAGAGAGAGAGAGAGAGAGAGAGAGAGAGAGAGAGAGAGAGAATAGGGACACAAAGGGAGGGAAAGATATATATATATATATATAGAGAGAGAGAGAGAGAGGGAGACAGGGGGAGAGAGAGAGAGAGAGAGAGAGAGAGAGAGAGAGAGAGAGAGAGAGCGCAATGAGGGACACAAAGGGAGGGAAAGAAAGAAAGAAATACTAAAATCCTTGGAAGACCTTACAGGTCTATGTGAGAGAGAGAGAGAGAGACACAGAGAGAGAGAGAGAGAGGGAGGGAGGGAGGGAGGGAGAGGGAGAGAAAGAGATAGGAGGAGAGAGAGAGAGAGAGAGAGAGAGAGAGAGAGAGAGAGAGAGAGAGGGAGGGAGGGAGGGAGGGTCATTGTTTGCTTGGGTGTAGCCATTTTTGTTGAGGCTCAGGGACTTTTCTGTATATAGGTATCATGCATGACCCATAACTTATGCATTGCTCAATGAAATTCGGCAAACTTTGTCTGCAAGTTGTAGTACACATTCCAAACTTGAACATGAGAGCAAAAAATTATGGAATAAGTATTTTGAATGGACCGTTAAAGCATTACAAGTGCTATGTTGTATGTGATTCAAGGTAGCAGTACTGACTTACATTGTAATGAATGATTAGAGTTGGTAGCATCTAAGATTCATAGCCACATCTTTGGTGGCTAAGACCCACCGGGTTGGTAGTTAATTACTAACCACCATAGTGGCCCGCAATTACTCAACTTCCAGTTACCACCATTGGGCTTGCATGCATGATTACTATGAGTGTAGTAAATTACCAGCAGTCATCGGGCTTGCATGCTCAGGAGAGTAGTAGAGTGCATGGTAATGAGGGATTAGAGGTGATTAGGCTTCATGATTTACTCTTATGGGAATTGTTGCTCGATGGTGGTGGCTGTCATCAACCACGTCTGTCATGGCTATGATTCCACCGTGCCACCGCTCACCCACCACCATGCTTAAGCATGCATGATCACTACGAGTGCAGTAAAAAATACCAGTCACCGAGCTCGCATGCTCCAATAGAGAAATAGAGTGCACGCTAATGAGTGATTAGAGCTTCATGATTTACCTTTGTGGGAATTACTACTCGGTGGTGGTGGCTTTCATCAGCCACTTCTATCGTCGCTAAGATTCCACCGGGCTAGTAGTTAATTACCAACCATCGAAGTGGCATCACATGCCATCTTCTTCATGATTACTAGCCCATCTTGGGGATTCTACAACGGTGGTCTGCAGTTAATATGGATGGAACCTGGGGCTCCAGCCACCACGGTGGCTCAAACTTTATAATATATATAAGATCCATGGCATTTGGCATTTTACTATGTGTCTCTGATTTGCCCATGCTCTGCTACTTTGCTCCACATGCTTTACTACTTTGCTCCACACCCTCCTCTAGCTCTTTTCTGCCCCTGCTCTACTTTGCTCCATGCTCCCTCCTCCAACTCTTGTCACTCATCTGCTCCCCTGCTCATTTGTTGCTCACCCACTCATCTTCAGCATGCCTACTACCACCATCCCTCGATGTTTTGTGATCCCAATGTTATCTCCCTTCTCATATAAGGAGATTGGATTGCACTCACCTGGAGTAGAAATGCTAGCACTAGTGGAGACCCTTCATTCCCATAGTCGATTGCCCACACATCTGAATGTTATCACCTTATTTTACATGCTCACAGAGGGCCTCTTTATGGATGTGCTGTATGGGTTTCCCCTAGATGTCGATAAAGGCCTCAGTATTTTCATAGTAGAGTACTCTCGACTTGTTGGGGGGGCTGTAATCTAAGCCCTAGAAATGTGCATGGTCTTCGGCCTCTCCATTGTATCCTCCTTTGGCTCCCTAAAAAATTTTAATGCAACAAGCTAGACTTGTGGAAAACTGAGTTGTACAAATTCCCTCTTGCTCAGACAAGATTCTCAGCAAAGGCTAGATGTAATCTTTTGGGCTCTCAATGATCTTTTGGCTCACTGAATGTAATGTTTTAGTCTCTAAGCCATTTATGTTATCTCTTTTTGTTCAATTTGAGGCTCTTAATATGCACTATTGTTAACTTTTATATTTGTATTTAAATGGTTATGGTCGCTACTTGATCTTTTGTATTGAAAGGCTTTGGTCACATGATGTCAGATTTAGGGTTTGCAGGGGCTTTTTTTGCAGGGTTTGAAGGCTAGATGTAATCTTTTGGCCTCTCATAAATAATTGTTTGAATACATTATTTTTCCTCTATGAGAGCCAATATGTAAGAACTTTGGATGATACAATGATGGGTCTCATCGTCAATGAGATCAACCCTTGCCAAATTATCTACTTCAATATCCAAACCAATGTGGAGATCTACAAACACATTCATTCCACTACTACTTGTGCTATTGTGCTCATCAAAATCAACATCACCAATGGCAGGCTCGCCCTAATGGGTAATGGCCTAAATATCTATATCTCATGATCATCCTCCTCTCTTATATCACTATCATCATCACCTTCATGGCCATGATCATCCTCCATATGCTCCATATTAGTAAATGTACTATACATCACTTTGGAATGTGGTGTAATAGGTATGACATGCCACCACCTATTATTATCCACCATTGGTTGATTAGACAACCTATTCAAACACAAATACAAACATGTTATTTTCCTTGCGTTAAAGGTATCAAATATAAATGAGTATTTTTATATATGTGTACGGTACCTGTTCACATTGTTGTAGTAGTACTACTGTGCCCTTCTTGCTTTTCCAAAACTTTGTGGAGTCAATAGTTACAAAGCCACTTGCATGGCATTTGATTGTTGCATTAGGGCCTCCTTCCACCATGTCCTTAAACCACTTGACATCCAAAACATACACAAAGAAGCAACAAAAGTCAAGCTTAATAATATCTTGGATTATGCCACAATAATCATCCATGGCTCCATTGGCTCTCTCAAAGCTAGCAATTATGCCGCAATCTTGTGTGTTTCTCTTATCATTAATCCATTGTGTCTGAAAATGCTTGCCCTCACACCATATAGCATTGAACATAGCACACTACACCAAGACAAAATCAATTGAATAACCAACCTAAATTGTTGAAAGATCCTAACTTATGCATAACATTCTATATACCGACCTTTTGCATGCATCCACTAGCATACTCCCATTCTTCCATTGTGATATGCATCCGCTCGTCTCTCTGTGCTCTCTCTCCATTTTGTCAAGTAGCCAATCAACATAAATATCCTTTAAAAGTGCTCTTAGATGCTCAGGGTATGGCACACGAGATCATACATGGTGTATACGAAAGAGGGTCCTTTCTCCTTGTCTTCTTGCCTTTGCATCCTCATATCTTTTCACCCATCTTTTCATCACATCACTATTAAGCATGCTGCAATAGAGTATTAAATTAAGTAACTCCTTGTCCATTGCTTTGCTCTGTCCTTTCCCTTTAGGCACAATAGGGGTCATCCTTGGGTCTTCTTCATCTCTCCATAGTCATGGGAGAGAGCTATCCACATCAACAAGAAACTTAGAAATATATACAAGTGACTCTTGTACCAACCAGCCCTTGGCCATGCTACCTTTGGGCCTTGCATTTTGCCTCACAAAATCCTTCAAGGTCTTCATGAAGCGCTCGAGGAAGAACAGCCATCGTACATGTACAATGCTGCATATAACAATCTCATCCACCAAATGCACTATGAGATGTCATTGGCTTGTGAGAATAGAACATGGAAGGGTCTCCTCCACTGACATAACTTGAGCATCCTCAAGCGTGGTGGATATAAGAAAAAACTACACCATATTAGCAATATAAAAACCTTGCATCATGCATTGATACACTTCACCTTTTGTATAGAGTAAAGTACCTCACAAGCTCGCCCATCTTGTAAATACAATCATTCACGTCCTTCGATGCACTATGAGAAATGCTAGTAAATAGTATGAACTAAACACATGAGCGATCGTTGATTAGTTGCTTCTACACTCACAAATTTGGAAGGAAAAAGAAATTATGCCAAGTGATACTTACTTGGAGCATCTTGTGCCAATCATGATATTTTTATTGAGATATCGAGCTCCACTCGTGATATGCAAGGGTGACCATTGTGCATTTATGTCACCGACTTGTTAGCTGCAGATGTGGTTGGTACACCGCCCATGAATAATAGCTAGATGACAGCTATCTTTATGTACTCTAGTTAGTGGCTCAGTTAGTATGCCACCTTAGTTAGCTGAGTTTTTTTGAGACCCACATATAGGGTTTACCTATTCTTTCGTACTAAGAGAGTTCTTTTGGCTTTCACAACTAAGAAGAGGAAAACTGTTGTAAGAAAGCTACAAGTGAGACTCCTTTGTGTATATTCCCCCATTGTGTATGTAAGAAAGCTACAAGTGAGACTCCTTCCTTCTCTCCCACTCTTTTCACATGGTATCAGAGCTCGGTTCGTGGTAAGGAGCTCAAGAAAGCAAACCAAGTTCATGGTGTCCTAGTAAGAGGATCAGTGTTGCTTTCCTTTTTTTTGAGTTTGGGAGCAAATCTCTGCATGTAGCACAGCCGGAAAGTGCAAGAGTGCACCGTCTCAGATTCGGATTCCCTTTGCGGTGTGGCGAGATGGCAGTATATGCTATAGGAGGCCATTTTGGGGCCATTTCGAGGCCCATTTTGGTGGTAGAAGTTTTTTGCATGCACTCAGGAAAGTGCCCTGTTTTTGCTACACGACCACTGTTCTACGGGTCGGTGAAAAGTTATCACAAAAATTACATTATATGCCTGTGTGCAGAGATATTAGGAGTGTCAAAATCATTCTTATTGCCTGTTGATGCATAATCATCACTAGGAAGTGACTGTGTGGTCAAATACCACTCTCATTAGTTTTGCAAATTTGCCCTTGTGAGGCAGAAGTTGTGTTTTTTTGCAGTGACAAAATATTTTGCAATGTTCTATAATGGTGTCTAATGCTCTTTCATAGATTGTCACTGAAAAGCTTGACAAGAATAACTTCCAAGCATGGAAGTTTAGAATGACGAATTTCCTTAAGGGAAAAGGCTATTGGGAGTTCATTACTAGAGCTAAACAAGAACCAGTTATTCCTAATGTTCCCAATCAACAAGGGTTGCAGGCATTTAAAGGCTGGCATGAGAGAGCCATAAAAGTTATGTACTAGCTGTCTATCAGTATTTCAGATTCTATGATTGTGCATATTCAGGATGCAAGCACACCGAAGGAGGCATGGGATACTTTGACAAAAATGTATAGCACAAATATGCAAGCCAGGAAAATGCAGCTCAAGTAGGAGTTGCATAATGTGTAGAGAGAAAATATGAGCATCAATGACTACCATATGAAGGTGAAGAAGATTACAAATGCACTTGCTTCTATTGGGTCACAATGGAAGATGATGATTTAGTTTCGGTGACCTTGATTTGGTCTAGGAAAGGATTATGCACAATTCTAGACATCCATTACCGTCCGTGAGAATTTTCCTAATTTTGAGGAGTTGATTGCTCTTCTAATTTCTAAAGAGTAGAGAAATGATGGTGCATCTTCTTCAGGAGAAATTTCAAAAGAAGTTGTCTTCTACTCAAATGCTAGAAGAGGTAGAGGAAGAGGTAGAGTAGGCCAATTTGGAGGCCATGGCAGAAATCAAAATATGCAGCAAATTCAAGAAAACCAATCCTATGGAGGAAAACATGGTAACTTTAGAGGCAGGGGGAGCCAAAGAGGTCGTGGTGGATGGCAGAGAGGTCAAAATGCAAACAACAATGTTGAATGCTACTACTGTGGTAAAATGGGTCATATGGTTAAAGACTACTATAAAAACCAGAATGACATCATGATAGGAAAATTACAGCAAGGCAATTATGCATCCTCTAGTAGATAGGGTGATGACAGAAATGAGCATCTATTTATGGTGTAGCACATGACCAATTTTGTGACAAGTGCAAAAGAAAGCAATGATGTGTGGTATGTTGACTCAAGTGCATCAAACCACATGACAGGATGCAGGATGCAAGGAAAATGGAAAGACTAAGATTTGTGGAGACTGGTGATGATACTGCACATCCTATTGTGCAGATTGGTAAAATTCCTTTGTCTATGCAAGATGGGAAAAAAAATACCTGTATGATGTATTTCATGTCCGGAATATCACCAAGAACCTGGTTTTTGTTGGTCAAATGGTTGAGTAGGGCTTGCAGGTCAGATTTAATCCTCATGGATGCTTTGTTGAGGATATGAAAAATAAAGTTTGCTTGATAGCAAAAGGGAAGAAGAAGGGCAGGATGTACATTGGATGCGGACATGCCTAAATTGAGTGCAACAATGTTTCCACATGGGACCGGTGTAGTTGCAGATATTGATATCTGGCATAAACACATTGGTCATGTTAATGTATAGCAACTTAAATTAATGCAGGCCCAAAATATTATTACAGGATTGCCTAAGTTAAAGGTTGCAGAAATGCATAAGTTATGTGAAGCCTATCAATTTGGAAAACAGGCAAGGAAACCATTTCCTAGACATGTTCAAGAGAGTAAGAGCATCTATTGGAGGCTCTCATTATTTTGTCCCTTTTATTGATGATTGTAGCAAAGAAAGGCCTGCAAATAAAATGCCTAAGGTCAGATGGAGGGGGAGAGTACCTCTCAAATGAGTTTGCAAGTTTTCTACAGGAGTATGGCATAAAGTAGCAATCTCATGCAGTCATGCCCCACAGCAAAATGGACTTGCAGAAAGGAAAAACAGGCATATTGGAGAGGTATCTCGTGCCATGCTCAATGAAAAAGACCTGCCAGATTATTATTGGGCTGAAGCAGTTGCTACACTAGTCTACATAATGAACAAGACTCCCACTGCAGCAATATATGGCATGACAAGACTCCCACTGTAGCAATATATGCCAGACAAGAGGTATACTGGTAGGAAACCAAATATTTCTCATTTGAAAGTTTTTGGTTGCATTGCCTATGTTCATGTGCCAGATGAGTTGAGATCCAAGTTGGATCCAAAAGCTGAGAAGTGCATCTTTATTGGTTATTCTCTGTAGCAGAAAGGGTATAGATGCTATAACCCTTCTACTCGTAAGTTTACAGTGAGCAGAGATGTTGTTTTTTATGAGATGAGCAGCTGGTATAAACCAATAAATGTGATTGATGATGTAGATGCACAAACTGGTAATGCTACACAAAATTCACAACAGCAATGACAAAATATTAGTGGATCTGTAGTGCCCTCTAGCAAGTGGTTCACATACTTCACCATGGACAGGCAAATTGAGATCAAGAGGATCTCCTCAAAGTAATGCAGATAGTGGTATGCAAGTATCACGAAAAGGAAAAGAGAAAGTACATCAGCCCATGGTTGATGTGAATGCAGGTCACTCTTACGTGGATGGTGAATCTAGTGGCTCAGAATAGAGCCTTGATGATGAGTTGGGTATTCCTTATGTTGTTACACCTAGAGTAAGGAAGATAAGGGATGTTTTGAGAGCACTTGGTAGTGAACCTATTTTGCACAGGTCTACCAAAGCTAGGTACCTTGTGGATAGGCTGAAATATGATGGATTTACAGCCATTCACTATGCCTATATGGTCAAAGTAATACATGAACCAGAACCCACTTCTTTTGAGCAAGCCATGGGAAAAGAAAAATGGGAGAAAGCCATGGATGAAGGAATGGATGCCTTGGAAGCAAATGCTACATGGGAATTGGTGCCTTTGCTTAAAGACAAGAATGCAATTGGCTTCAAGTGGGTTTATAAGGTGAAGCACAAATGAAGCTGGCTAACAATGCAAGCCAGGAGCCATATGTATACATACAAGGATTTGCTTCATATGCAAAGCTAAATGAATTTAGGTAACAATGAAAGCAATGAATCACACAAAATGAGGACACTGATTGATTCGTGAATGGTAGTGTTTATCATTAACAACCATAATAATAGCAAGTTTTTACTAACAATTATGTAATCAAATAATTTGCAAAAAAGATATTAAGTAGACATAAATATCGGTGAGTGCAATTTACATATGATGCGAGATGAATTGCAAGAGTTACTCGATAGTAGCAAAGCAAATGGCATCTTGCTACTGTATCGAGTTGTTGCACTATGGGTTCAATGTCTCTATTGATCACCTGATTGCATTGGATCAAAAGATAGGTTATATAAATTCTTGCTCGAGTTTGGATATGGGCACTTGAACGATAAAAGCCCATTCACAATTAAAAAGTTAACCAGATTAGTGGCGCTTGCTCTAGTGAATGATCTATATGGACCAGGATGGATCCATTTGCCCAAAAAAAATAAAGGTACACAACGTACTAATGCATAATTGTACTCAAAAGGCTAATGATTTACTTTTATTTTTAAAACAACCACCAAGACATAAGTGCTTCTCTATTGTTACCTTGCTAGTCCAAACAGTAGAACCACCCATGATCAAGGATGATGATGTATGCCCGACAAAACAGCTTGCAATAATGAAAACAATCCTGTGATATATTGCCTGACTTGCAAGCATAATAGAAAAAAATGTATCGGCCACACCAATAATTTGGTGACACGAATTTGAACCCACAAACGTCGGCCGCCAGCCAAGATGGAATTAGACATAGAACAATACGCACCTTTTGATGAAAATTTTCATGTAAACATTCTAGCAAAAGTAGACAGTGTAGGTCCATTGATATGAAGGAAAGAATTGCTCCTGAAAGAACCAATCAAGCTTTCAAGATATTTTAAGTGCATTGCTTAGGAGACAATGGAGATAGAGGATGGAGATGGAGATCTAAATGCTAGATTCCCCCACCTACCACTTAGACCAGTCTTTGGGGCAATAAGCCTTGGAAAAGACCTTGATAAAGACATGGAAGATGAAAATGGAAGTGGTGGCCTGTCACGTCTGGATCTTCAATCCTACAAAAAATGGTCAGCTGATTTGACATGCAAGGACACTTTCCCTAAACTTGTAAAAAAGAACACTTTCTCATCCACCCAAATGCCGCTAGACGATTCAAAAAAGTGACACAGGGGCCCTTAGGTGAGACAGAGCATCTGCCTTCTTGAACAAAGCTCTTGCACCACCTAATAGAAATGGACACTCCCCATCAGCTCTCCGAGCTAGGAGAGTGGGGGCCACGATATCGTGCACAGTAGTAGCTCAGAAATCTAGAGGCAGATTCTTCTACCTTCCAGCATGGAAGGATACTACTTCTCACTTTGCCAATCTAGGATGGACAGACGCCAAAGATATGAAAAGATGAGCCAGCTCTAAAACCAACCAATAGGAAACTAGGGAGCTCTCACTCTCAAGAACTTGATCGAGGTAAAAAAGGAAAAAGAAGAACCAGTGACGAAGAAGGAGATAAAGAAGGAGCCAGTGTCTCGAGAGGTGTTCCAAGTGCAAATCAAAGAGACCCTCGAAGCGGGGATGACAAGGGGCGTGGGAGAGAACTTGAAGGAAATGAAAAGGACATTCATGTTGAGGAAGAAAGGAAAGACCCACAGGCCCCAGGCAACATCACCACCCCTAAAGAGATAAAGTGCACTGAAGAGAAAAAGGCTACTGCATGAGAGTCAAAAACTTGCAAGAGGTAAGCAAGTCATTGCCTTTATCAATGAAGATCTTCTATCTGAATCTATAGATTGGCTTAGCACTCATGCTATGATAGGCTTTCTTCCAGGGCCCAAACCTCCATTAGTTTCCATTGAGAGCTGGGTGAGAACAAACTCGGTAAGGCAAGGCATCAATGTTACCAATTTGAGGTTTCTAAGGAAAGCTTTCTTTGTCTTCCTCTTTGAGTCTCCTAGCATGGCCTCCAAGGCTCTCAACTATACTTTGTGGACTATCAGACACCAACCTCTCTACTCAGAGAAGTGGAAGCAGAACTTTAATCCTTATCTACCTAGTAGGTCCACCAACCCAAAAACTACTCAGAAAGGCAAGAAAAGATAGAGCCAAAATAAGGGCTAAGAGAATGGATAGCATTCACAACATGATTGTTTCCTTAGAGAGCTTAGCCAGACAGGGGGATCCACATGCCCAGGCTAACTTGGTTGGGAAAAGAAATGAACTCAGAATTTGAGAGCAAATTTAGCTTAATGACTCCAAAGTATACTTCAGGGATTGGTGGGTTGGTAAAGCTGAGAGACCTACCAAAGAATACTTCAAGCTTATTGGAAGGAAAAGATCTAATCTGAGAGATTCCCCTCGTTAGGAAAGCTGACAATTCTCTTGCTTCTTCTACTAAGGAGAATATTGATCTTATTCATCTCCACTTTCAGAGGCCAGGGAGCTATGCAAGGATGCTAGAAAGAACATTGTACTCAATTTTGATAACAAATACCTTGAAAAACCTTTGTCTCTTGATGAACTCTTTGAGGCTGTCAAGGTAATAGCAGATGGCAAAACACCAGGAGAAGATGGATTGCCAATTGAATTCTACAAAAAATTTGGTCCACTGTTGGTCCTTATTGTAAAGAATAAGGGAGAGAGATAGGAGACTCAAGTTCAGCTTTCTTCACAACACACAAAAGAGAGAGGACACAAGGTTGGAGGGTGAAGCCTTTCTTCACTTTTGCACACAACAACAATACAATAGAAGAGGGAAATACCCTATATGTCAAAACCTAGAATACGTGGTTCATATGTGAACCCAAACCAAAAACATACGTGGTAGTCTAACTACACCACGAGTACAACTAACATAGGTGGTGACATAAATGATAGTCATCCAGGAGATGTATCGTGGGTAGAGCTTGATATCTCAACACTCCCCCTCAAGCTCAAATCCATCTCACGTACACCAAGCAAGCTCCTAAATCTGCGAAGCTTCTCGGTACCCAATGCCTTCGTAAAAATATCAGCCACCTGCTCCTCAGTGCTGACATAGACAAGATCAATCTCACCAGCTAGAACCTTCTCTCTCACAAAGTGATAATGCACCTCAATGTGCTTCGTTCTAGCATGATAAACTGGGTTATTAGCAAGCATGATGCTGCTAATGTTGTCACAATGAATGACAACTGTTGCATGAACTGACTGTCCCATATCTGCAAGTAGCTTCCGTAACCAAGCTACTTCACATGCAGCCATTGCTGCACCCCTGTACTCAGCCTCTGTGCTTGACAAGGCAACTGTTGGCTGCTTCTTGCTGCTCCAACTGATGGCACCACTCCCAAGGGAAAACATAAAACCACTAGTAGATCTCCTATCTGAGACACTACCAGCCCAGTCAGCATCTGTGTATCCATGTACCTGTAATGCACACCCAGCTTCATAAAACAGTCCATAATGTAATGTGGACTTCACATACCGCAGTATGCGCCTAGCCGCATCCAAATGTGGCTTCCTCGGTGCCTGCATAAACTGACTCACCAGCCCCACAGCATAGCTCAAATCTGGTCTGGTTATAGTCATGTAAATCAAGCTACCTACTATGCGCCTGTACATAGTAATATCTTCAAGAAGCTCACCTGTCTCTGCATTGAGCTTCACATTCTGCTCCAATGGAACAGAGATAGGCTTACAGCCTGTCATCCCATATTTGGACAGCATGTCCAAACCGTATTGCCTTTGCAACAGCCATATCCCACTCGGGGATCTAATAACCTCAATGCCCAAGAAGTAACGCAGCTCTCCCAAATCCTTCATCTCAAATTTCTGCTTCAACAGCAGCTTCACTTCATTAATGTCTGCATCACTATCACCTGTAATAATCAAGTCATCAACATAGATGACTACAAGCACAATCCCTCTGTTTGTCCTTTTCACATAAAGTGAAAAATCTGAATTGGAGGCAAAGGCATCAAATCCCAAGTGTGGTTTGCATCCAAGGCAGCCATCTCTTCATCCATAGCTGCTTCCCAATTTTTATGCCCTGCTGCATCCTCAAAACATGTGGGCTCTGGCTCCTCTAGAACCTTGACCATATAAGCATAGTGATGTGCTGTATACCCATCATATCTCAGCCTGTCAACTGGATACTTAATACGAGTGGACCTCCGTACAACTGGATCAGTTGCAGGCATCTTTAAATCATGCCTGCTTTTCCTTGCACCAGGTGTAACAACAGAAGGAATCCCAAGTTCCTCATCAAGGCTCATTTCAGAGCCGCATGACTCTCCATCAACATGAGAGCTACCAGCAGACACATCAAACACTGGAGCATGGTCTACTTTTTCTTTTCCCTTATGTGATACCTGCACAACACTATCAGGGCTGCCATGTGACGATTCACTAGATCTCAATCTCCCTGTCCATGCATTAGATCCACTAGTAGAGGACTCTCTGGGTCCACTCAAGGCTTGAGATTATTGCTCTGCATTTATTGCAGCATTCCCATTTCCTGCATCTGCATCTCCTACCATAACAGTTGGTGCATACCAGCTCCTCATTTCATCAAAAACAACATCTCTGCTCACTTGCATTTTGCGGGTGGAAGGGTTATAACAGCGATACCCTTTCTGGTGCAGAGCATATCCAATAAAGATGCATTTTTTTGCCTTTGGATCCAGCTTTGTTCTCTTCTCATCAGGAACATGAACATAAGCTATGCAACCAAATACCTTCAAGTGAGAAATATCTGGTTTTTGGCCTGTATACATTTCTTCAGGCGTCATGCCATGGACAGCTGCAGTGGGGGTTCTGTTCATAATATAAACAGCAGTTGCTACTGCTTCAGCCCAAAAATAATCAGGCATGTTTTTCTCATTTAGGATCGCCCGTCCTACTTCTGCAATATGCCTGTTCTTCCTTTCTGCAACCCCATTCTGCTGAGGGGTAGACCTGCATGAGTACTTCCTTTGAATTCCCTGTTCTTTCAGATATTCACAAAATTCTTCTGAAAAGTACTCTCCCCCTCCATCAGATCTTAGCACTTTAATATGCACACCTTTCTCTTTTTCAACCATGGCCTTAAAAGCCTTGAAATGGCTGAACACTTCACTTTTGTGCTTCATAAAATAAATCCACACCTTCCTAGTGTAGTCATCAATAAACGTCACATAATAATGGCATCCACCAATAGAAGCAGTTTTGGTTGTCCAAACATCTGAATGGATCACTTCCAAAGGTCTTCTGCTCACCTTAGCATTTTTGGGAAATGCATGTCTGGCCTGCTTACCCATTTGGCATGCTTCACATACCTTTTGCATTCCCTCAACTCTGAATTTAGGCAAACCTGCAACAATGTTTTTCGTTTGCATAGATTTCAGCCTTTGTATATTCACATGCCCAATGCGCTTGTGCCATATCTCAATATCTGCAATGACACCTCTCCCATGCGCAAACATAGCAGCTTTCACCTAAGGCATATCAACATCCAAGGTGAACATTCTGCCATTTTTGTTGCCTTTCGCAACCAAGCGGCACTTATTTTTCAAGTCCTCAACAAAGCATCCATCAGGATTAAATCTAACCTGCAGACCTTGCTCAACCATCTGGCCAACTGAAACCAGGTTCTTAGTGATTTTTGGAACATGAAGTACATCTGCCAAGTACTTCGTTTTGCCATCCTGCATAGCCAATGGCACTTTACCAACCTGCGTAATTGGGTGCGCAGTATCATCACCTGTTTCAACATAACCTGGCTTATCCAAATTTCTAACATCATGAAACCACTCACCATGACTGGTCATGTGGTTAGAGGCACCTGAATCAACATACCAAACATCATTGCAAGTTGCAGCATCTCCTGACATGGAGTTAACCATATGCTGCATCACAAAAAGGTGCTCATTTCTGTCGTCACCGTGCCCACTTGATGATGCATAGTTGCTTTGCTGCAACTTCCCACTTTTGATGTCATTTTGCTTTTTATAGCATGTATTCTCCTTGTGTCCAGGCTTTCCACAATAATAGCATTCTGTGCTGCTATTTACTTGCTGGTTCCTTTGCCATGAACCACGGCCTCTTTGGCTCCCCCTGCCTCTAGAACTACCACGTCCTCCTCCATAGGACTGGTTTTCCTGTTGTTGCTGTTGGTTCTGATTTCCTGCACGGCCACCAAAACGGCCTCTTCCTCTACCCCTGCCTCTACTTGTATTCGAGTAGAAAGCATTCTCTTGAGAAGTTGAGGTGGCTGAACCACCATTCCTTTGCTCTTCACTCAGCAAGAGAGCAATAAGTTCCTGAAAATCAGGAAATGTTTCACGGACTCCAATGGATGTCCGAAACTGTGCATAATCTTTCCCAAGACCATTCAAGGTCACGGACACTAAGTCCTCATCATCAACAGGTGCTCCAATGGAGGCAAGAGAATCTACAAGGCCTTTCACCTTCAAGGAATACTCATTTATATTCAGATTTTTCCTTTGCACATTGTGCAACTGAGGTGCAACTCCTGCTTTAGCTGCATCTTTTGTGCTTTGGTATTTGTGCTATCTTCACCAATGTATCCCATGCCTCCTTAGGCGTCTCTACATCCTGTATATGCACAATCATAGAATCTGAAATGCTAACAGACAGCCAATACAGGCATTTTCTGGCTTTTTCATGCCATTCTTTAAAGGCCTTCAATTCAGCAGGAGTGGGAGCAGTACCCAAAACTGGTTCTGCAGTTTCACCACTGATGTAATCCCAAACTCCCTTTCCCATAAGGAAGTTTGTCATCCTGAACTTCCACGCTTGGAAGTTGTTCTTGTCAAGCTTCTCACTGACAATGGTAGACAGATTCTCAGACATTTTACAAATCTCGAATTGCAACAGCAACCTGTAAACACAGCAAATGCCTCACAAGGGCAAATAGCAAAACTTCTGCAAAAAACCTCACAGGGGCAGATCTGCAACACTGACGAAAGTGGTATTTCACCACACAGTCACTTCCTAGTGACGATTTTGCATCAACAGGCAACAGGCATGAATATGCAACTCCCAATATCTCTGCACACAGGCATATGATGCAATTTCTGTGGCACTTTTCACCGACTAGCCGCGCAGTGGTCGCACAGCGAAAAACAGGGCCTTTTTCTGAGTGCCTGCGAAGAACTTGCGCCTTCAAATTGGGCCCCGAAACGGCCTCAAATCAAAAAAATAAACTCGCACCCCGAAACCGCGAAGGGCCTCTCAATCTGAGACAGTGCACTCCTGCACTTCTGGCTGTGCTACCTGCAAAGATTTGCTCCCAAACTCGAAATAGGAAAGCAACACTGGTCCTCTTACCAGGACACCACAAACTTGGCTTGCTTTCTTGAGCTCCTTACCACGAACCAGGCTCTGATACCATGTAAAGAATAAGGGAGAGAGATAGGAGACTCAAGTTCAGCTTTCTTCACAACACACAAAAGAGAGAGGACACAAGGTTGGAGGGTGAAGCCTTTCTTCACTTTTGCACACAACAACAATACAATAGAAGAGGGAAATACCCTATATGTCAAAACCTAGAATACGTGGTTCATATGTGAACCCAAACCAAAAGTCTTTGCGAATTGTTGGAGTCTAGTCCAGGAGGGAGGATTCGATCCTTAATATTCCGGCCGGTGTAACACGGTAAAACACGTGTAGTAGCATTTTAAACTAGTTGGTTTATCATGAGTACATTTGAAATGATGAATTGCTGCCAATGTCCACTGCACCTTCGGAAACTTTTGCCGGATATAGGTGCAGCTTATGGTCTGATAGAATTCAATGAAAGCCTAAGTAAACAATCGATTAATGTCCAGGCTACTAGCAACAATCTTGTACAGGGGTTTTGCGAAACTTGAATCGATACCAGTGAACGGTCCTGATGGTTGTGATTATAATCGACAGCATATAATCGCCGTTTTGAAGCGAAGCTCTACATGTAATGTTGAGAAATCTTCGGCAAATCCTCTCATCTTTTTAATATTCTGAACTCCTTTTCTTGCCAAGTAGAATGCGACCAAGAGTCTATAATCCTTAGTCGGTCGATAGAAGGCTCATACTGTGCGTTATTTAGATCCTGTGCAGGATAGATTACCATCCTTTACTGCGCATTCGATGCTCAAAACTCACGAGAAAATGGCATTTGAATTTTGAAGTGGGACTCATGCCACTTGTAGAACAGCTTTTCGGGCAGTTATTTGCTGACTCTTATATTTACAAAATGATGCCAAAATAGAAAATCGACTTTGAACACTAGAAACGTTACGAAGAAAAACCGTCTAAACTTACATATTCATCTTGAAATGGGATGGCACGAAATTTGGAGCTTTAAATGACCTTTGCACAAACTCCTCACCCCAATCTAGAAGTTGTGCAACTCACATTACATTAACTATGGAAGGCTCTAGTGTGGCACATTGTGTTTGTCAAGATAATAGCATGGAGGGAATCAGGTGCGTCAACACAAAGGTGACACTTAGAATGGAGGCAAAAACTCATAATAGACTCCCTTTAGGAGTGTTTATAGAGAAGTTTTATGTTTGTAGATAGAGAAACCTACAACTTTCCACCTCACAAGCTTGTCCTCAAACTTGAGCCTTATACAACCTTTGCACAAACTTACAAGCCCACTTGAGAATCTATGCAACCCAAATTATATTAACCATGGAAGGCTCCAGTGTGGCAGATTGTCCTTGTCAAGATAATAGCATGCAGGATTAGGTGAGTCGACACAAAGGTCAAAGCTCATAATAGAGTGCCTTGAGCAGAGTTCACAGAGAAGTTTTATGTTTGTAGATAGGAAAACCTGCAACAGGCTTGTCCTCAAACTTGAGCCTTATACAACCTTTACACAAACTCATCAAGCCCAGTTGAGAATTTGTGCAGCTCAAATTACATTAACCATCAGTGTAGCACATTGTGCCTGTCAAGATAGTAGCATGCAGGATTAGGTGAGTCGACACAAAGTTGTCAGTTAGAATGAAGGCAACGCTCATAATAAACTGCCTTGAGCAACGTTAATAGAGAAGTTTTGTGTTTATAGATCGAGAAACCTACAACTTTCCACTTTGCATGCTTGTCCTCAAACTTTTCAAGTTTTAAGGTCAAAATATAATTAAAACACCAAAAGTTTTACAGACCTTTGAAATAGCAAAAATAAATTTATCTGGTAGACTCAAAAAATTGCAACTTCATTATACATCGTTTGCTGATTTTTTCAAAATACGAGCTGACCTTGAGGCTATCCTCTGCACATTTACATACTCAATATGTTGAATATGCTCAATAGGGGGACCTTGTTTGAAAAAAATCAATTAGGGGAGAGGGGGGAAGGGGGTTGAGAGTGGGGTGGAGGGGGGCCCTACATGCAATGACATGTGTCAATGCAATGCAACGCATGTGCACTCTCAAGTGTCACATGCATAGGGCTGGTCCTCTCTCAGTTGGAGGGGGCTAGTGGTCTATAAGTTGGAGGGTCGAGAGAATTCTCGAGTGGTGCATTTACTGTTGCCTCGCGGAATGGAAAGTGTGATCATCAGTTGGAGAGGGGCTCGTGCATGATCATTGTAACCTCCCATGATGGCTTGGAGGAGAAGGAGATGCATATATTTGTGGCCCGTGGTGTGTGTTTGTGTGAAGCGAAGCTTGGGCATCATGAAAGATAAAAGGCTGGCGAGGGTCCGCAGAGCTCTACTTGCTCTTGGTGAGGATGACAAAGATGGTGATGAGGAGGAAGCATCACACATGGATGGGGTGTTGGGATGCGATACGCAAGAGTGTAGAGAGTAAAATTGGCTCATAGTGTTTGTTTTTAACTCGTTTTTAAGAGCTGATCGTGTGTGTTTGTTGGGTGTGACAGGATTAAGAAGAAGCGAGGGAGGCTTAGTAGTACAAGTGAGTCAAAGAAAAAGGAGGGTCCGAAGGTGTTGGAATTGAGCATTACAATAGGAGTCACGAGAGGTACTAACATCTAAGATTGTAGATTTTAAATCATCTACTACATTAAATAGTTCCAAAAAGTGGTCAACAAAGTGTAACCTTCCAAAATTAAATAAATAGATTGTATGCCCTTTCTAGCCAATCAACGTTCTCTAAAAAATATTCTATCTCTTGCACGAGGTCTACTCAAGCTAGATTCATAACTAGGAAAGACAAACCTTTAGCAGTCACAACATTTTGATCTCAAATGTATCCTTCTCTTAGTATCATTTAGAAAAATTACATAGGTGATCACCATGCATAGTTGGGTTTTTAAATATCTACACCAACTTTTGGTTAATGAAATTACGAGTTGTAGTAGGATATAAAATAATATCGACATCTTGACCTAAGGTTTTCTCATTTATCTTAATAACAATGTTAGTCTGCAAGACTTTGCATGTTTTTGGTTTGGTTCTCTCTCTCTCTCTCTCTCCCTCCCTCCCTCCCTCCCTCCCTCCCTCCCTCCCTCTCTCTCTCTCTCTCTCTCTCTCTCTCTCTCTCTCTCTCTCTATCGTTGTGCCCATGAATATCTCCTTATCTTCTTCTAAACTAACTTAAAGAAAGGACTAGGAAATTTATCTCTTTCTTAGGCGAACGACTACAAAGATACAAACCCTGATGACTAACAAGAATCTCCAATTGACCTTGCTTCTCATGGATGGGATCTTCTTTGATACCACTGAAATGGCCCCATGCTAAGTCAAAAATCAAGACCATCCACATCAAACCATACTCCAAAAACCCAAACTAAGAAGTGCAGGAATTGGAATCACCTAACCAAAGAGAGATCATACATAATTTATGTAGAAGTGTTCAAATGAAGGGGGGGTTTTCATTCAACAAGCTAAGAAAATACAAAAAATATATTTACATATGGATTTTAAATTTAAATTTGCAAAAAAAGGGGAATAATTATGTAACTCATAATATGTAAGTATACTAGAAGTGTTCAAATAAAGGGGGGTTTTTTAATTCAACAATCTAAGAAAATACAAAAAATGTATTTGCATATTGATTTTAAAATTCCAATTTGAAAAAAAGGGGAGTAATTATGTATAGAAAAATCCCATTTCATTTTACCACTACAAATTTTACAAATAAGGGGGGTTTTGAAATACCTCTAGAATGCATGTCCTTTCAAAGGTTTCTTAATAGTGCATGACTCAAGATCTAGTCAAGTATTTTGTTTTTGATCTAAATAGTTGTCATATAAAATTAAACCCACATTTTTAGAGTAATTATCAATAAAAGGATATGTTAATGTGTTTCCAAAGGATTTGCCTCATACGTACGCATTACCACCTTCCCAATGTCTCAACCATAATGTCAGGGGGTTCACCTCACAAAATTTTAGTATACCACGTGCATTCAAAAGGAGGGGTATTTTAATGGAAATTTTGGGAAATTTTTAATAGATTTACAATAACATGAGGAGGTTTTAATTCAAATTTAGAAAAAAATATGTTACTTCATAAGTAAAGAGGGGTATCTTTATTGGGAAAAATATTTTAGCTGAGGGGTTTTTTAAATACCCTTTGAACGCACGTGATACCTAAGGATTTCTTAGTAGTGCACCCCCCGAGACCATAACATATATCATCTTGGTGTTACTCAACATGTGTTCATGAATCCATATTAGTGAAATATAAGAAAATGATATTGCAAGGCTATAATTTATAAAATATTTGAGTATGGGTCATACTATACCAAGTAAATCCCCATGTAGTGCTAGTAGTACTATTCGATGATAAAAAGAATAAGGGATAAGAATGTGTAATAGTTATAAGAAAATGAATCAGCTTATGATTAACGATAAATATCAATGCCCTAGAATGGATGTCGATTCATGTGGGCTATTATTTTGGTAAAATATATATGCCTGTCTCATATCATTAGATCCAAACTTGTAAAGAGGATCTTTGTGGATCTAAGTTTAGATTGAGACATGGAAGTAGAAATCCCTAGTTCTAGCCTTTTGTCTTACAAATGCTCCAACTAATTTTCAACATATGATGAATGACATATTTCTATTGTACTTGGAAAAATTAGTGGTTGTGTTTTCAGATGATATATTTGTGTATGGTGGAGCCCTAGATGACAGAACATGAAACACACTTTGAATCTATTGGATATTCTAAGGCATGGGAACTATATGTTCAAGAGTCTAAGTGTGATCCTATATAACTTTCCATATTATCTCTAGAGAGGGAATATTTATTGATGGTGCCATGGTTAGAATTTGGACTAGTCGATATTGACTATAATTAGACATGGATTATCCTATATGACTTTCCATCATTTTCTCTAGAGAGGAAATATTTATTGATGGTGCCATGGTTAGAAGTTGGAATGGTCTATTTCAACTATAATTAGACGTCTAATCTTTTATTGGTTTTATAGAGTTTTCCCAAAATCATAATGGAGACTATGCAAAGCTTGCTCTACCATTTACCAAACTTGTAAAGTGGGTGACAAAAATTTGCAACAAGTTTCTAAGTTGAAATAAGGAGCTAAGCTTATAATTTCAAGACTTTGAGCATCAAGTGAAAATTGCACCTATGCTGGTAGTCATGGATCCTAGTAGGCTATTCATTATTAAACTAGATGTTTGTCATGTGCAACAGGTCTGATTGTATTCCAAGATGGGTTTAAAGTGAAAGCATTAGTGCTTCTCAACTTAGTATTGCCCATACTAGGAAAAATTATTGTATGCTATAACACATGCCTAGAATCCACACGAATGGACCAGCTCAAATTGACGAAGACAGATAGATCTTTTACAAGAAGAAATGACTACCCTCGTGCTCTACCTCTTGCAAGCTCAATCTCATTCACAATCACAATTAAAATCTCAAGCTCACTCAAAGGTAGAAAATAAATAACAATCTTTATGTTAAAATCTATCTTTTAACCTTGATCTCAATCCCAAACGGATTCTTCTCTTTTATAAAAAGAAAAGGAAATGTGTCTATGAAAACTCTTTCTTCAAGCTACTAAATCTCTCTCCAAAATTGAGTCAACTTGAAGGCTATTTGCTTTTTGAAACATCAATCCAAAAGTGCGTAGCATGGCTTCCCCAAATCGAGATGTATACTTTGTCTTTTTCTAAGTGTACTTTGTGCATCCAAATGGGAGGGTTTTTAATTCACAATTTTAAGGTAAATTCATAGAGATGTATTTATACATCAAGATTTTCTATTGAATTTTGAAAAAAACACTATAATTTTGTGTAGAGATCAAAGGGGTTCATTTATTCAAACCAAATTTATCTAAATAAGGGATTTTTAAAATGCCCCTTAAACACACGTCATATCTAGGGTTCCTTAGTAGTGTACCCCCTAAGACTTATAGAACCTTATCTCTCAAATGGTGAAGAATCTGAAGATAAAAATAAGACAAATTTTGACCATCTTACATTACAACTTTTGCATTCATGTCACTTTGCTAAAATCCACCATTTTGGCCCTCAAATCTAGATGTAAAAACTTGACACAGAAAGACACATAGGAAACTAGACAAAAGTATCTTATTTCCATCTTTTCCTATTGTTTCACCTTCATAACAATTGAAGTATGTAAATTATTGTGTATCTGTAGTGTAGACTATCACGAGATATAAATGTCTCTTTTTCAAAATGCATTGTTTGTATATACATATGTGTCTCACAAAATGGCACGCATGCACCTTCAATGACAATATACAATCAAATGATAAACAAACATAAACTTCAAACTAATAGGTTGTACTGAGTTCAGGCTTCACATAGAATCAAGCAGAAGATTCATTAAGCAAAATTGGTGAGGTTAGCATACTAAGTTTTGTTGGAATAAAATATAATTTCTATTATTCTCTAAAAGACTATGCAAGGAGAATAGAGACTTTAGTCAGATATTACAAGATGTCCAAGAGGGAAGATCTAGAGAAAATAAGGATTCTCAATATGATGAGAATGCCACTTTTGATATGAGATTAGAAATAAGTTTACAATCCACAATGGATTGTTCTTCCACAAGAGTACGGTATGTATACATGATAAATAAGGGTATCCATACAATCATGGATGATTTTTTCCTATTAGTTTCGTTAAGAAGCGAAACTTTTATATTGGTGTCGAAAGTTTGTATGCCTTGATAAAAATAAAGGTTTGAAAATTCGCCAAGATTTGAAACTTTTATGAGAAAAATTTAAAGTTTCGCCATAATTCACAACTTTTTCTTCTAAATTCAAAAGAAAATATATAAAAGTGTAATCTATTTTACAAATATTGTGAAACTAAAAAAACCATCTCGATAAACTTTCGCCAAGATTTTATATTAATATATAAGCATAGCTTCGATAAAAACATCCCTGCATACAATGGATTTTCAATGTCAAGGAGGTCCTAGTGTAGGTTTTGGTAATGCAAGTCCCCTTTTACATAACTTTTGTTTACACAAATTTAAGCCACACTCCAATGAATGAAGACCTTGATCCACAACTTATTTTTGTTAATAGTGCCTCCAATGTGACTAATAATTGGATCTTTGATCCAACCTTACTCCCTATGGCACCAAATGCCAGCATGCAATTTGGTTTATATTTAAAATAGGCATTTAATCTTTGCCTTTATCTCTATCATATTCTCAATCTCTCTCTCTCTCTCTCTCTCTCTCTCTCTCTCTCTCTCTCTCTCTCTCTCTCTCTCTCTCTCTCTCTCTAGCTATCTCACACACACACTTTTTTAGTGAAATCTTATATTTCTCTGTGGGAAACCTCAAAAGAGGTAAAAACCCATCATGAAGTACAAAAGTAAAAGATTACAAGTGATTCCTGTGTAAAGCCAAGAGGCTAACTGAAAACTAGAAAAGTGAAAATGTTTACAAGTCACTAGGAGGGGGGGGGGGGTATGTAGCAAGATATCCTTCATAATAAAATTGTTTGCAGCATGCAAAAATTATTGTAAAGAAACCACATCACCATCAATAAAATCAAGGTGTTTCTTACCCTGGTGATTCTTCTTGAGATAAGCAAGTACCTGAAATTTTTGAATCACTGGGCCAAAAACCTATTGCAACATAGGATGCATATCCTAAAGTGTAAAAGTGCTTTGTGGTTGAGGAGAAGCATATTGAGCTTCTTGCACCCTCAAATCCACAATCTGCTCCACTGTATCATCATTTACTATATTGGAAGAAAAAATATCCACGTATGTATCTTGTTGTGTACATGTAGATCATCATTACCCATCAGTAACTATATCCGAACGAGAGATATCCACTTGTAGCTCAAAAGACTATGATTCAACTATTGGAAGTGCCATACGAGATGCCACATCAATAGAATGAGACTAGTGAACGCGCTCTCAAGAGTCAGAAACATCAGCACTAGAAAATGTAAAGGTGGTCGAGGAAGAAGGATCATCAACTTAGCAATCTGAGAAACTACCTTCCTATCATTCCAAAACACTAACAAACCTAAAAAACAAGCTTCCTAACTCTGGGATGACAAAGAAGTCAAAGGAGACACAGTGACTGAAGCATTTACCTTAGGCCATACTCATCTCCATTCTTTTTACTGCTTGGGCTACATTATCTTATCAGATTGGAAATGAGGGCGAAACCAAGGGAGAGGCATAATGCCCTTGACATTAGGATCTTGAGTAGGGGATGAAGGGCAGCAATGAGCAAAATGTCCAATTTTATTACACTTGTAATAGGCATTTGGGAAAGAAGCAAACTGTAAAGAATGCGAAAAGGATGCACCAAACCATAATCGACATCCAAACATGAAGGTATGGGTTGATCCATATCCCATAGGATGCAGACTTGAATATTCCTACTATAAACTAAAAAATCTCTCTTGGGAAGATGTAGCACTATCCCCAACAAAGGTGTAATAACCAAAAGATGCGAAAGGAGAGGTACTGACAAGGCCTTGAGAGTGACCCACACTGGGCAAAATTTGATAAGATTCTTGGCTGGCCCAAAAAGAGGATCCTAAGGCATAACATAGGCAAAAAATAATGCACCAGGGACCCCTCCCATGGTTACGATCTTACACACCATGTCTACATCAGCACAAGTAGCATAGTAAAGGCCTTTTCCCAGAAAAACAAAGGAGCCAATTCGTTCAACACCAACTGCAATCGAAGTCCAAGCACACAACAAAACCAGATTCATGATTCGTCCCAAATAGAGGCAAATTCAAGTTGCTGCTCTTGAGAAATAGTGTGAAGGAGAGTGTAGGAAGAGAACGACTGCACAAAAGGGCCAGGATCCTGCGCTTCCAAAACCGAATCATAACACAAACGTCGAAGGAGATGCTATTGCAACGTGGAGGCAGTGAAATTTCCAAAATCCAACTTGACAGCCTTATCTGGCTGAGAGGAAACAAAAATTGAAGCCCTTTTCTTTTTACAACTATCAGCTGACTATAAAACAAAAGGTGCATATTTTCTAATAGAAGGAGAAATAGGGGGCAATCGCTTCATCCTGGAATGGAGAAGAGGTCACGAGAAAATACAATGGCTAGAGCAAAGTGCTTGTAGGGGATGGCAAAACAGATGAAGACTGAGCCGAAATCTAGAACGAAAGAAACGACGAAGGCTGAGACAGAATTCAAACGAAACTGCAGAAGGAAACGATGAAGGCTGAGATGGAATTGCAAACGAAACTACATGTATAGACAATGGAGGGTGAAACGGAGTAGACAATTGCCAAAACGAAGGTACAGACAAGACTGTAGAAGATGGAGGGTGAGATGGAGCATATACAAATGACACATCTACAAATGGAGCATCTACAAATGACAGAGGCAACGATGGAGCAACGAGCTCCATCGCAAACCTTCACACTACTATCACACACACACACACACACATACTTTTTTTTTTTGTGAAACCAGTGACTATAAAATTAACATAAAATCAATGTACATGACATTAGACTCCAAAAGAGAGCCTAATGGAAGCACTCAAAAACAGTGAGAAAACACTTCAAGGCTAGTAGTATCCAAATCCCTCACAGCATAACTATCATTATTATAAAGATTGCTTGAGGGACATTCTGAAAAAAGCATATGCCTAAGGGAACTATTGTCCGATCCTAAAATGCCATCTCTGTGTCCAAATAGTCCACAGTACCCAAAAACGAGCCCAATGAAAGAAAAGGAGGAATGGAGACATCTGAGATGAGAAGCATCCAAAGATCCAAAAGAGTTTCCCGAATCTGATAGAGGGAAACCGAAGCCGCAGCAAATGAGAAACATGAGTGATCAATATCCGAGAGTGCGGGCAAGACCATAACAAATGGGGAACTGTCTCACGATGATGAGAGCAACGGGGGCAAGAAGAGGAAGCAATACGGCGTGCTTCCAATTTCACCCCAATGGAAAAAGCAGATATTGGAGATGTCCCCTCTATTCTATGGCAGACAAATGGTGCATGTCATGCCATGGTCACCAAATAAGGATTATCACGGTCTCATTCGACATCACTGCCCTGTATGGGTTGAGGTAGTGGATTTTTCGGATTATATGAGGGCTGAGTTACCAAGTATGGCATCTACTTTAGGGGAAGTTGTATGCCCACCCCGTCCTTCGGGTAATCGAAATCGGTTTTGTGTTCTTTGGGATACAGATCACCCAACCCCTCCTTCTATTGCGGTAGAGGTGGAGGATGTTCCCTTGGGCAAAAAATATTTTGACTTGAAATGGGGAGTATTTGCAGGTGCTTGTTTTACTTGTCATAAGTTTGGTCATCTAGCTTCACACTGTCCTATAGTTTTGCACCAGCTCCCACCCACGGCTATTGCTCTAGAAAATACTACTCCTCCAACTTACGGTCCGGGGCCTAAGGCTATGCCTAGCAAGTTGGGTGATGTGATATCTAAATCTGCTCTTCCCAAGGAAAGTGTGGTCCATGTTTCAGCCAAGCAAAAGGATAAGGGAAAGGGCAAAATTCCAGAATCTAATGCCTCTCCCCAGGGTGCCTAGTAGTAGCCGAAAAAGGTGTTTATGCTTAAGCCACGACCATTACAATCTCGGCATTGGGATGCCTCTACTTCCACCCCTAGCCAGGCCTCTACTTCCACCCCTGGCCAAGCCTCTACCCCTGCTGATAGCTTGACTTCTCGACTGTGGGTTGATGTGCTCAAGAAGGGCATTCCTGTATGTGACAATGATGAGGACGATAGAGCTATTGATCCAGGAGGCTAGGTGGATGTCGATGTCATGGCTGATGCCTGACATCTTTTATCTTTACTGTGTTTTTCGGTTCGGCTGTATATATCTCTCATGTCTGCTTCAATTACTTGCATTACATATAATGTCCAAGGTCTTCGCAATGACAACAAGTGGAGACTTTTTTGGCACTATGTACATAGAATGCACCACGATGTTATTTCCTTACAGGAACATAATCAACACTTCTTAGCTAGCCAGCAAGGCCGCTTTGCTGGTTATGACATCTTTTATGCTAATACAATGCACTTTTCGGGGGTATGCATGCTGGTGAAACATGATATGCAGCCCACGGTTGCTTACAATGACCCCCAGGGATGATGGATGGTAATCAGAAGCATCTGTCATGCCGATCTTTATGAAATAGCATCGGTTTATGCCTCTCAAACTTCTGCAATAAGAGATCAAATGTGGGCCTCCCTCAAGCAATATCCATGGCTGTCTAATGCTTTTTTGTGTTGGGACTTTAATAACTCGCCTGCCATGCAAGACAACACCACTCACTGATCTCACATGATCCCCACTAAGCTTTGACATTGGGAGGATATGCTTTCTTCCTTGCATGCAGAAGATTTGTGGCTCTCAACAAGGGATGGAGATATGGGTTATACATATCGTCATAATGCCTTCACTCATTACTGGGCTCAACTTAACAGATGGTATTTATTGCATGCTCAGCAGTATGCTAGTTTTACATGTGCATTATGGGTTGATCATTCCCTCTCGCTGTCTGATCACTTTCCAGTATGCTTGACATTATCTATAGCACGGTTGACAGATGATACATGCCTTTTTTTGGTCGTTGTCTACTCCATATTAACAGTGCTTATTTGCTTCATCAACAATTCCAGAATATGGTGAGAGTGGCTATCCGCCCCCTCCTCTTACATGCTCAGGAGGATATGGATTTTGCTTGGATCAGTCTTGCACATCGCCTGAGGTTGTTATTCAAGATTATGGATGGAGTCACATGGAGAACCTCAGGCTTAAGCTGAAATGGGCTCAATCTCACAAGCAACAAATGGATGTAATCAGCTCTTATAGGAAGCTCACTTCATTTGAACAGGATTCTTGGGCTTATGCAGTTCATATCACACACACACACATACACACACACACACATTGCGCACACACACACACACATACACACACACGCGCACACACACACACACACGCACACACACACATGTGCACGCGCACACACATACTTCTTTGGGGGGTAATACTTTATATTACTGCATGGGAAACCTCAAAAAGAGGTGAAAACCCACCATGAAGTATAGGAAAGAAAAGTACAAAAGGAACACTTGTCTAGAAGATATAGGGAATGGAGATAACAAGAAATCAAAAGCCAAAGGAGGAAAATATGAACTTACATGCCTATAATTGGCAATATAAAGACAATATCCTCCAAAGTGATCGCCTATTGTACTAGAAAGCATTGAGTGAAGAAGTAGTGCCTTCGATAAAATACAATTTCTTTTGACCTTTGTGATTCTTCTTGACATAAGCAGGAAAGTTATACCATTGAATCATCAGGTCAAAAACCTGTTGCAATATAGGATGCATATTGTCAAGTTCAAAGGTGCTTTTTGGTAAAGGAGAAGAATCTTGAGTATCTTGAGCTCTCAAATCCACAGTCTGCTCCATTGTATCATCATCAACTATATCAAAAGGAGAGATATCTATCTGTGTATCTTGCTTTGTCAAATCCACATGCAAATCCTCATCTTGAGCTATATCCGAGGGTGATATATCCACCTGCAACTCACAAGGCAATGATTCAATGACTAAAGTGTCTGGTTGAGACCGCTCAACAACTGGGAGGACATACTGAACTAAAGAGGGCTCCCGAGGATCAAATATATCGATAGTAGAAGAAGTTGAAATAGTAGAGGAAGAGGGAACATCATGATGAACTATTTCAGGGATCTGCAACTGAGTATCTGACATAAGAGTATCACAGAAAGAAAGAGCCTAAAAAGGATTTGACAAAAGAACCAAAGAAGACACTATGACAGAGGCTTTCCCTTCAAGGTGCACCCTTCTCCATTATTTTCTATGCTTAGGCTGCTCCAATTTTTTAGATTGAAGAGGAGTAGAAACCCGAGGGAGAATCAAGGTGCCCTTAATAGGATTAGTTCGACGTGAGGCTAAGGGGCAACTCTGAGCCAAATGACCAATTTGTTTGCATTTGTAACGCGCATTCGAGAAGGATGCAAAGTTTAAGAGAATGAAAAAAGGATACGGCAAACCATAATCAATATCTATTTCACAAAGGAATGGGCTCTTCCATATCCCACAAGATGAAAATTCGGATGTCCATGCTCAAAACAAGAAAAATCTTGCTTGGGAAGATACAACACTCTCCCTAAAGCTACAATAGAGCAAAGTTGTGAGAGTAGAGGAGTTGGCAAGGCCTTGAGACTGACCTAGGCGAGACAAAAAGCATGAGTTTTGGCTGGGTAAAAAAGGGGATCTGATGGCATTACATAAGCAAAAGAGATTGCACCACCATGTACAGAGCATGTACATGAGCCATATTAACTAACTGATAAAATGTATCCACATTACCACAACGTGCATAATAAAAACCTTTACCAAGAAAGAAAAAGGCATCCATTTTGTGAGCACCAATTGCCACTGATGACCAAGCATGTAGAGAAGATGAATTCATCATGCGTCCCACAAAATAAAGACAAACTCCGCATTGTTGTGCTTGATAGAGATAATCAAGAAAAGATTCAGAAGGTAGAACTCGACACAACTATGAACCTAGATCTAGGATCTCCAACACAAAGTCTTGACACATACAATGTAAGAGATGCCTTTGGAGTGACAAAAGCAAAACCAAAGAAGTCCACTTTGAGTGACTTGCCATACTGGAGAAGAAGTCACCAGATTAACAGGATGTTTTTTTCTGGCATAAGATGAAAGAGAGGCTGCAGAACTCTAGATGACTAAAATACAAACGGAAGCAGAGGACCAAGACACGCAATAGATGTTGTAGATGCTCCAGCAGACAAAACGTCAGGATAATCTCCAAAAGACATGGGAAGGGACTCAGGCGCCAGCAGGATAGCTTCAGTAGATGAAAGGCAAGGAGAGGCCTGGAGGTAACATAATGGGATAGCAGTAGGAACCTGAGGCGAGTAGGATGGAGCAAGCTCCATCTCGAAGGCTCCCGCTCCTTCACACACACCACACCACACACACCACACCACACACACATGCACACACACACACACATATGCACGCACACATGCATGCATGCCAACACACACACACACACACACATGTAGCTCTATAGTATTTGGTAGGAGAAAATCCTATCTTGTGACGTGTCTCATAAAAAACTTGCATAGCTTATTTATTCAATCTAGGAGAAAAGAATACCTATAGTGTAAAAACTACTAAAAGGCCATATGTCTTCAAGGAGAGGATTGTTACAAATTAACATAGATGCCTATAGTCTTCATATAGAAGGACTCCCTGCTTGACCCATAGACATGAAGGCTAAGGAATTCTTTACATTTTTGGCAATCACTCTCTGAGTTTTTACAAACAACGTTGCTAGTTGATAATTTAGTGTTTCTTTTGTCGCTTTTGATCATGTTTAAAACATGTGGTATTGATCTATTTTAAATAAGAAGAGATCATTTCCTAAAAAACATAAGATCATTTGCCTATGATTGTGTCCTCTCATAATTTGCTGTCATTTGTATTTGATGATTTCACCCTAGTTTGTTCTCCACCAATCCATACCAATGTTGTAGATGAATTGCATTTGTGCCTATTTCCATTACTGAACCTCCAGGTGAGTGCTAAATGGTATAGCGAGGAGTAATTGTCCTTGTTGGGGACATCACTTGATCAAGGTTTGGTGATAGTAGTCTTACCCAAGCGTGGCAGCATCATGATCCTCAAGATTTAGATACTAGGGACCTTCCTTGGGTGCTCATTAGACTTGCTAGTTTGTTGAGCTAGGTCTAGTTTGTCGAGATTTAGATACTAGGGACCTTCCTTGGGTGCTCATTAGACTTGCTAGTTTGTTGAGCTATATCTATATCTCAATAACCAACTTGGATTTCTTGGCCCCCATTTCTTATATCTCAATAATCAATTATTTGGATTTCTTGGCCCTCATTTCTTATAAGTGCAATTATTAATGCAAGGAGTCTCACTCTATATCAAGGGTGCATACATCTAACGGTTTCTCATGGCTACCAGCATAGCTTACAATTGCTTAAGGTTCTTATAATGTGCCTTGCATCACTAGTGATATTCTAGGGATTCTATAAAACATTTTTAAGTAAAAATAGTATGTCTTAAATTAATTTAAATTAATTCAAATGATCTAAATTGTATAAAATACCTTCTTTTATGGCTAGCATACGGAAACTAGTTGTCCAATAACATACCATGTAGTATCTCAATTCATTGCACCAAATACCATATACACGTAAGTAGCTATCATGAATGTTTTCATCGAAGGTATACTTATATATTAATATAAATTCTATTTATATTTTTGTGCATAAAAGTTTGCAATCCTGGAGAATGTTTCAAATAATTATTTTATTGGGGCATACAAACTTTTGACACGACTATATCATTTTCACTTTTTAACAAAAGTAGCATGAAAAAATCATCCATGGTAGCAATGTAAGTAATATTTGTCACCAAAATTTGCAAGCAAGGGTCAAGTGAGTGAGCAAGTGATGTAGCTCTCATCATCAACTTGAAAGCATCACAATGACATCATTTCTCTCTTCATGCTTTCTAGCAACATGTACACTCGTAAAGGACCTTTAAATTTTTTATAATATATATCTCAATAGAGCAAGAAATTTTGTGTTGCTAATGCTTTAATGTTGTCTTGATTTGAGAAGAGTGCAATCTGAGCTCAAAACATTTAGATAAATTCAAACCGATGCAATCAATGAAAAGTCATTCAGCAATCCTTAATAGACTTGAGTTTTTGTATGAGATATAAGGGAAGGGTGAAAGTTGGTGAAAGATCTAGCATTTGTGACATGGAAGTGAGATAGGAGAGGTGAATTGGAGATTAACTAATATGCCTAGCCTTTATATCCAATGCATGAAAGAAAATAGTATTTGTGCCTCAACACCAAAAAGACTTTTAAACATATCTCACATTAACCAATCCACCAATTAGCTAGGAAAAAATCACTTGATGGATTCTAGTTTTTTACACAATTTTTGTTCTTAAAAATTGATTAAATTAGTGTAAATTATATTTAAAAATCAAAGAGTTTAAATCTTTAAAAATCCTTGCTAGTATTTATTGACATCGTTCTATGAACTACATTGATTCAGCACATCCCACCAAGGTCTACAGGTTGCATAATTCTCTATATGGGCCCAAACAAGCCTCCAGATCTTGGTTCACTAAGATTGATTCTTATCTTTGGTAACTCGGCTTCTTGCACTCCACTGCTGACTCCAATCTCTACATCCTTCATCAAGAATCTGCATTTGTTATCTTGGCACTTTATGTCGATGATATAATCCTTTTTACCAATCAAAAGGCTACCTTGCACTATGTCAAACATCACCTTCACTCATGCTTTGACATGGTTGATCCCTTGGGGACTACAAAATCTGATCAGTAAGAAAAAGAGTTTGCATTCCCAACAGTCAAGATCTGGCCATGATGATCTCAACTAGAAATCCGTTGTTTTTCAAACACACAAATTGGTTTCTGGTGAAGGCTTTCCACCTTTGATTGAGACATCCACCAGTGCCTTGCGAATCACTCTCTTGACAATATTACCCATGGTCAGAGTCTCACGCAAGACTTGTAGGACCTAAAAGTAAATGTTAGAGTATGTTAACTCTTTAGTCATCCATTGTGTTGCAATGAACAGAATCAATTCGGTTCAAGCAGGTAGGAATACAAAGATGCATATAGTAGCTTCAAAACTCTGCCCGTAACTAGCGGGTAATGAATCTCGAGGAGGAGGCGATGAGGCAGGTGGTGCACACTGCAAGGAGAGAGGAGGCAAAGAGTCAATGTAGAATGGGTGCTATTAATTGCCTACTCCCAAGTACTTACTCTTAGTCGAAAGAACAATGTTCAATGTCACAATTGATTTGGATCCAACGACCATCATTGCTCCAATTATCCTCCCCCAAACCTCTCCTTAATAGAGAAAAAGATAACCCCAATAGTTTCGAATTTGAATTGAAATCCCTCCATAGTACCACCCCCTTACCCTAAGGCATGTTACACACCCATTCGGATGTCTTCACCCAATTTTGGCTCCATCCAATGAAAAAGTGCGCCGGTTGGTATGTGCTTTCACAACGAGGCGGACGGGCATCGTTTCATTTCCTAGGTGGCAAGCTGAGTACGAAAGCAGTGGAATCCTGGGTGGTGTCTTCCCCTCGCCCAACTCTTGGCGTAGCTACTGGCTTCCAATAGAAATGTCTATCTTCCTGGAATATAGGCGATTGCACATGTTTTTGGCAGGAGTCTTTCACCATTTCTCTTCTCTAGCGTCCTTTGTTGCGTTCTTCACCATTTCTCAGAATTGTAGTTTGCAAGTTTGGAGTCCCGGCATTCCAATAGTGTGAAAGAACAGGTACATTCCCTCTCTCATGCTCATTCCAAAATTTTCCTTCTATCTTCCCTCTAAATCCTTTGTCTTCTTCCGAGCGTTTGCCCATTCCCTCCAGATTTTTGTCAAAAAAGTCGTTTTTGCGAGCTCAAAAGTAATGGACGTTTTTGCGATTGACATGCTGCTCTAAAATTTGGTTTCGGGTTCTCAATACATCAGCATTGTAATCGCGTGAAGGGTTATATTGCAAGTCTTTTGAGCAATGCTGCCTCATTCTAGGATAGGTACACTGCTAAAGATTGTCAATGTACGTCAGGGCTATTCGTCCTGTCTCTTGACCTCTTCAAACTCCTCAATAGACGGTACTCTTCCATTTACACTGAGATGACAAGCAGGTAGGATTAATGCATTGGGAAATCACTTATTTGCTTCGTCATGCATAGCCCAAAAAATGGAGATTGAGTGTATGGTGTAGCTTCTATTCACACCTTTTGCATTCAATCCGTCTTCTCTTGTTGAGTAGAACACCAGTTACAATTTAAAATAGTTTTTTTTTTCAAGATGGCAATGCAATGCCTGCTTATTGATCCCAACTATGAGGATGCCCTTGAAGACCTCCAAAGCTCTGAAGTAACAGATTCACAATTGTTAGGACCTCCTTCGATGGTTATGTATAACCAATCGCAGATGTTTGGTTCTCCAAAATTTCCAGCCATCTTCCCATCTTCGTCACCAATGTCCTTTCGAATGCCACTTGTCATATCTCAGCCATCTACCTTTGCACCTTCCGTTCTATCTATGGGATCTCAAGGTAAAAAAGATGTTACCCCTACTAAAGGGGGTAAAAAGGTGTGAAGAGAGGAAGGCCACGAGCATTGGAAGCTCCTCATGCAAAGCCCATTGGGCAAGAAGCATACCAGGGCAAGACAACTGAAGAAACCGGATGAGGGAAGCTTGAATCGGAAGCAGATACAAGTTCAGCCAAGGTAGCAGTCCAAAAGAGAGGTAGAGCCAAAAAGAAGTGTCTAGATACCCAAGCCTTGGAAGATGAATGCGAGGGAGAGGGAGGAAGAGCGACAATGTGGAAAGACTTTTGGGTTGTAAGCTTGATCCATGAGCGTGGTGGAAAGAATGAAGAGTTCAATAAACCGCAAAAGTAGGGAACAGATCTATGGTCCAAAATTGCCAATAAGCTAGCTTCAGCCTATTCAGATTTTGACAAAGACTCTGAAGCTTGCTGCAAGAAATGGGGTCGGGTATATGATCAGTACAAAGCAGATAAGCTACACAATTCCATATCAGGAAATGATGTGAAGCGAACATGTAAGTGGTATGACATAGTGGATGAGTATATGCATGATCGTGCACATGTTTGCATATACAGCCATGCCTGGGCTACTGGGGAGACAGTAGTACTAGACGAATCAGAAGCCATTCATGAGAGTCCCAAAGAAACTAGCCCTGTGTGTGCATCTGTTTCCAACAAACCAATGTCTACCTCATTCAGTCGTGGTGGAAAGAAAGATTCTCAGATGGAAGAATTTATTGCACAGGTCAACGAGAGTGGACATGGTATTTTGTCACAACTACATCAATCTTGTCTGAAAAGGGATGAAGCAGATGCACGTGGGGAAGCTGCTGAGGCTCGAAGGCTTGATATCATGGAGACTCTAGGGGCTGCTTTGGTTCAATTTATAGATCATATGTCCAACAAATGAAGCTATGTTCAAGTTTGGGACTGCATTTTATTTAGTTATGTTGCTTTTTGGACATCTAGTTCCATCTATTTCTCTCATTTGGACAAATGAAGCTATGTTCAAGTTTGGGACTGCATTTTATATATTTCAGCTGTCATTTGGACATCTAGTTCCATCTATGTGTCAGGATACAGTTCTATTGTTCCATATGTGTTCTCAATGTGATCTTCTATTTTCGTTTAACAAGAGTATGGTTTCCTACAGTTTGAAAGCTATTTCTCTCGTTGCTCATGTGTTGTCACTGTAAGCTTATATTTCATGCAATCTGAATTTGCTTTCCTCTAATTTGAATTGTTGTCATTGTAAACATTTACTTTCTTGCAGTAAGAACCTCAAAAGATAGGGTCAATGCCCCACCTATAAGCACCCGAACGAGGAGTGCGAAGGGGATTAATGTTAGTAGAAATGTAGTGAAACAATGTAGTGAAACATCCAGAGTACAAAGCTGCCACATGGGAAGTCTTCAGGCTACCAGTTGGGCATGTAATAAGTCTTCATGTTGCCACATCAGGCTGCCATTTGGGCTACCACATGGGAAGGCTTCCGGCTGCCATTTCGGCATGCACATGGGAAGTCTTCAGGCTGCCATTTGGGCTGCCACATGGGAAGTCTTCAGGCTGCCACATGGGAAGTCTTCAAGCTGCCATTTGGGCTACCACATGTCTAGTCTTCAGGCTGCCATTTGGGCAAACTAAGCAGAGGGCTGGAGTACAGCAGTACATGGAGCATAACAGCCACTAGTGTATGTAGAGGAGAGGCTGATTGCAGCACACAAGAGCTATCACATATTTCATGATGCCTGTAGCACACAAAGGTGCTAATATACCTCAAGATTACTCATAAGTTTGGTTGTACATCTATGTGGTATTGATGCAAATCTCTAATTGCTTATCTGTCTACATTGTTAATTTTTTCCCCCCTAAAGCAAGAATTTTCGGACGGAACTAATAATATTTTCATGCCACTTATAGCAAGCATGGACATGACGAAAGAGGAGGCCATATTATGTGCTTGTCTTTGCGTGCTGCTCATAGCTCAATTGATGGAACCTCTACCAACCACCGACAACCAGGAATAAGAGGACTTGATAATGGCTCGATAATGGTGTGGTTGCTATAGCAACATAATAGTGTTAAAACAATGCAATTGTGAAGGTTACTAAGTCATTGACAGCGGCATTTGAACCGAGCTTGTTGGGAATATGCACGGCCACAAAATTTTATGGAGAGGTGCTTATTTGGTTCTTATTCAGATGCAATGTTCAAAAGGCGCATACGTGTAAACAAGGAAACATTTCTTTTCATATGCTCTAAAGTAGCTCCTGTTATGGGTCGACAAAGCACTTGCATGCGTAGTGCTATCTCCCTCGAGAAGCGTGTATGCATAGCATTGCATAGATTGGCTACATGTGCAAGTCTAGAGGTCATAGGTGACTTATATGGTTGCGCAACAAGCACAGCATGCATGATTGTGAACCTCTTCTACAGTGCAATAAAACAGTCCAGACTTCATGACTTGTATATCAAGTGGCCTAGCGAGAGAGGAATGGCTAAGATAGCACAGGCATTCGAGGCTCTTCGAGGGATTCCATATGTGGTTGGTGCAGTGGATGTTCACATATCCCAATCATAGCTCCTCAGATATATCATGCAGATTACTATAACCGCAAGGGATTCCATTCAGTACTCTTACAGATGACTGTGATGGCAGATTGTCGTGTCTGGGACTATGATGTTGGTTGGGCTGGTGCAATTCATGATTCAGTCTTGTTTACTCGTAGCAGCCTTGGTCGTAGATGCCAATCCAATGGGCTTGGAAAGTATTGCTTGTTGGGTGACTGTGCATATCCGGCAAGGCCCTATATGTTGCCTCTGTTCAAAGGTGGGAAGGATGGTCTAAGTCGGTGTAAGAGTCATTGGAATTTCATCGAATCTAGTTCATGCATGCCAGTGGAGAGAGCTTTTGGAATGCTAAAAGCCAGGTTCCGAATATTACTAAAAAGGTGTGACATTGACTTAAAGAATGTCCCAGACATGGTAGCCACATGCTTGGTTCTACATAACATGTGCATTGTGCACGGGGACTCTTTTTTGTCTGATTGGGTGCGTGAAGCCAAACAAGACTTACATGCAGGCTGCAATGAGTTCGAGACACAAATGCAGGCATCATGCACTCTTAATGAAGTTCAGGCTATTATGACCGAAGATCCAAATGACATATTGGAAAGGGGTCAAAGTGGTTGGGATGGTGCTATCGATGGTGGTTGCAGTCCTTCATGCCACCTTATTGGCTCAGGTGCTGAGCGACGCAATAATCTCGCACAGTCTATGTACCGAGAGTTTCTCAAACAAAATGTGAATGGCATGTTTGCTGAGGGAGATGAAGAACTGGATGATGAGGACAATGAAAGTCATGATGTTGTGGGAGCTTGAAGATCAAAATGGATGCATGTGTAAATTGTTCTTCAATTATGTCTAAAGCGTTCTCATTTTTGGGAAAAGCAACAGAGCCTATGTGTTCCCAAGTGTCCAATAATATAGACAGTTTTGAATGCATTTCATGTCGAGCCATAATGAACAAAATTTGATGACTCCTATAGTTTTTAGCCAATTGTCTTCAGTAGCCATGGTGTTTATGACAACAGGAAACACTCCACTCCAACACAAATAGTACTATCAAACCAGGCCCAGATCAACAATTGTGTTCGTCCACGAGAACTGGAAAATTTGCACACATAAACGAAGTAAAATGACAGTAGAAACATAAAATACCACAGTTAAAATTCCAATAAGAGTACCACTGTAGCTTCCATCACTTGGGAGATTGCTTTAAATAACAATAATACCGCAATTTGCTAGGTCTACAAAACTGTTCCGGTCGCCTACCATTATTAAACCGAATCTTTTAAGAAATGATCAAAAGCAATCCTGCAGAAGTAAGCCCTACAGCAGAGTCATGGATAGCGTTGACAAAATGCCTCTAGCAGGAACGAGGAATGCCTGTATTATTCACAATAATACATGACTTCTTGTACATTTTGCTGTACACAGGGAAGAGGGCGGATTGCAGGAGCGGCAGCTCTGGAACTTGAATCGCCAGCTCCAGCCAGAGTGCCCACCTCTCAGGGAAGCAGTATCAGAGCCACCCGATGATTCTAGATAAAGTTGTATAGTAGTATGCTGGAGGAACAACAGAGATAGCTCAAGTACATCGCACAGTAGAAGATCCCTATTAAGACGTTGTAACTTGTAGAAGCAGCCGCTCAATGTCTTTACAGGCGATTTGAACGCCGGAGATCTGGTACCCAGTGGCCACAAGATTCGTTGAGCTGCACTGCGGTACAGACTTGTTGGGAACTTGGGAGGCATGCAAGATTGAGGTCGCAAAAGGAAATGGGGAGAGCAGGAAATGGGGAGAGCAGCAGACTATAGTGAAGGAGGAAGCTCAACCGCCAAAAGGGAACGGAGAGAGCGCCACAGTCTGCTGAAGGCTTGTTCTCAACCGTCAAATGTCAGGAGGCATGTCCGGATGTTTATGAAACGCCAGCTACTTTTCCATGGCCAGTGACGAAGCAAACGAGCGCCCATCGCTAGTCTGGTTCACCCCGTCCGGCGGACGGGTGTGAAACCCCCCTAAGAGTAACTCAGACGTTTCCACATGACGAAAACAGTTCAGAAGTTGATGGATGAAATTGGAATCACCGGAAAACTTTTAATGAGGGAGAGAGACAGGAGAGAGCGCGCGGGCAGAGGTCTCTACAAATATCTTCAACCTCGAAGCTCGTAACCTCTTGCCTTTTCTTACTTCGGTATAATGTGTCGATTTCAGGCGAGCTACACGATGCTTCTTCAGTCTTTCAAAGAGCAACTTCAGGAGCACGTGCGTGTTGAGGCCACGGAGGCTATCGTTTCATGTTGGCAGCTTGAACAAGCTCTTATTGGTTTAACCGGTATTGAGTTAGCGACTCACGCTTCACGTTAAACTTCATGATCCTCCGTTTGCTAGCATCCGGTGCGACAGGGAAAAGAACTGACGAGCTGTGTTTGTGACAGGAGTGGCACCGGGAGAAGGGAGCGGCGCAACCATGTCGGACGACGATGAAGAGGGGACTATAACCGAAGCAGGTGCGAGCTTGTATGATCTAGTTGACGACCTAGGACCGCTGATCCCCACAGAGTCGGAACGCTCGCTGATGGAGAGGGTGCGGAAGGAGCTGAAGTCGGAATTTAAACAGGCAAGTGCTACACGAAACATGGTGAATGCAACATGGTGGCAGAAGATTGCCATAAGAGAAACATGATTTCGTGATATCTAATGAAGGGTAGACGAATACTGCAGGGTTACAGACACAGGATTGTCAACGTTAGGGAGGAGATCCATAGGAAGCGGCGGGCTGGCAAGCTCCCAAGTGACACCACTTCCATTCTCAAAAGGTGGTGGAACGCTCATGTCAAGTGGCCATATCCTACGGTATTTTTATAACCTCTTTTATAACCTCCTACGTTAATAGTTGTTTAACGATAAGCTATATCTCATCTTCTTAGAGATCTTAGTTGTTGTTTAATAATATTAATCTTACCGTATTACATATCAAAAGGAACCGTTGGCAATTATGCTAAGATGAGTCGATCACTCCATTGTTCCTTCAATGGTAAAGTAGTTAATATGGTCATAAGTGAAGGTTTAAAGACAAGGTACTAAGGCAACGTTAGTATACAAGGCTACAGCAACATGGAGAAGTCACACTGTTAGAGAAAAAGGATACTATATTGGAGTGGTGTGCTTATAGCTAGAAGTGCACAATGCTAGCCCTTGCAAAGGTGAGTTAGAGTAGCAAGCACACAAGATTTGTTGACTAGAGCCCTATTAGGAGGCAGATGGGATCAATGCCATCCCTTTATAGTTGAATCTAAAATGCTACTATGTATTTCACCAAGATTAAAAGTATTGAATCTCCTTGATAGCTACATGTAATCAAGGAACAAAGTGGGGTACTCTCTAATAACCCTCTAATAACAAGTTTGGCATAGTGTATTAGTATCCATTATTTTGTTGTATTTAGAACCGCTCAAGTGTAGAATTGAAGAGATGATTTAATCATGATCTATCTACCAAAGAAAATTAGTTTTTTCTATGCTATTCTAGGGTGGCTAGTACATTGGGTCAATTAATCCCAACATGGTACTGTTATTACTAAAAGCTCTTATAGTCTACATCGACATTGAATGAGGTATGCCTCTTGAATGAGTAAGATTTATGTTCATTGTGTACCACGATTCACCCCTCAGGAATTCACTAAAGTTTACCCCTTGGGAATTCACTAAGAAATATGTAAGATAGTACGGATGTGTTCAGTTAGACGAAATTTAAATTTTCTTAGGGGATTATAGAGATTATACATGCATAAAGGAGTGAAATAATAAAGTTTCCATTAAAAAGGGATACTTTCATCATCTTAAATTTTTACAGAAGGGGAGTGTGTACACTGTAGGTTATTAAAAACCACATGTATGGGGTTTCTTAGATGTCCCTTGAACACATGTGCTATTTGTGGTTTTTACCTATAAGTGAATGCCTTAGGAGTTCACTTTAAGATGGCTATCCAATTGTTACTTCTGAACTTCAGGAAGACCAAAAATCTCAATGGGTCCAACAGTAAAATTTGGAAGAGTTAAGTTTAGAGTCATCTTCTTGTCAAAGGAGTCTAGCCAAACATTACCATCGAACAGCTCCATGTTTCATCACATGGACTCCCCATTAAGAGTGGATGAGTTGAGGGAGTACCTAGGGGAGCCGCATCTGTAGCTTGTGTGATCGACAAGAGATGGAGTTAGCGGTGACACATGAGAACATCGAGAATGCTACTAAGTGGTGACTACTATAGTATATCCAACTAAAGTGCAAGATTGGGCAGTGCAGGATGCAGAGGCCTTATAAATTGTCATTGAACTTCTTTGGATGCTCTCCTTCCACACATACGGTTAGCCAAAACATTAGCATAGGCATGGAAGGTGCTTAAGGAGATGTTCAAGGTGGACAATGAAGACCAAATAATTAACCTCAAAACTAATCATTACAACATCAATGTGGACAAGGAGACTGCATCATGAAGGTGAAAGTAGTTAGAGATCAAATCACAAAAGTTGGCCAAAAAACAATATATCTCAAATTGTTAGGTCAGTGTTGTTCATGCTTTCCCAAAGCTCCAAAGGCTCTCCAAAGGACTCTTGATAAAACCATGATCGCAAGATGGAGGCTACCACTAGTTATGCTCAAAGGACTAGTTTGATGCTCCTGCAAGGAGATACCTAAGATTAAAAAAACAAATCTAAAGGCAAGGCTTAAAATGGAAAAGGGAGACCTTGCAAGAGCAAGCGAGATAGGAGTCAAGGTCTAAAAAGATTGCATATGATAAGACGCACTAAACATGATAGATCTAGTTTTGGTAAACTAAGACACTTTCCTAGAGACTAACAAAGAAAGAATCGAGCCCATGGTGGAAAGGATCTAATAGAGAAAATATTAGATCTAGCAAAAGAAAGGAAAATCATTGAAATAACATTGATGGTAATTATTGGCACGTGGATAGTGGTGTGTCAAAGCATATTTTAAGAACTTGGGAGTGGTTCCAAATTCCAATGTAGTAAATTATATATCTAGCATCATTATGGGTGATAATCGATCTTGTTCCATCAATGATTTATAATGATGGCATCTAAAACCACCATTGAAGAAGAGAAAGTACTCAAGGAGGTACTTAGCCTCCCAAACTTGTGCAAGAATCTAGTATTCATGAGCCAACTTTCAAGAACTGGGATAAGTGCGTTCTTCAATGTAGATGCAATTGTCATATGGACCAAATTCATAGGTGCAAAGATTGCAAAAGAGGTAGATGACAAGGTCCTCTCTAGAAAGAAAAAATATGCCTCAAGGTTGTGGCATGAGGGATTCATCCATGCTAGATATTGATTGCTAGAGGCCATGCAAATATTTGGAATAGTTTATAGGCTCCCACCATTCATAGGTAGCCACGAATTCTATCAGGTTTGTATGTAAGGCTTAAACCATATTCCTAATTCAACTAGCTAGATTTAAACAAAGATAAGGCATTAGCAATGGTATCAAAGCCAGATCAGCCCTATCTTTGCATCCATCACTATCTCACAAATACATTTTGAGATAATGATCTCCTACTTGTATTTTCACTCTCCAATATCCAAAAGCAACATCACAATCTAATCATGAAAATGGCCACACAAACATTGTAGTTAGTTCATGCAGCCATTATATTTGGACCACAAAACCATTGCAGTTGGTTCACTCAAACATCTATGGATTGATGCCCACAAAGTCTCTTAATGAATCAATGTATTTCCTCACAAGTTGAATGAGATGCATATACACCATGATCCAAGAAGTCTCAAGAGTTGGTTCACTCAAACATCTATGGATTGATGCCCACAAAGTCTCTTAATGAATCAATGTATTTCCTCACAAGTTGAACAAGTTGAATGAGATACATATACACCATGATCCAAGAAGTCTCAAGCCTTTGACAAACTCAAGGAATCATGGAGGGTGAAGGTGGAACATGATGTCTACAAGACAACTTTGAATGACATGCATATACACTCTAAGAAGTCTCAATCCTTTGACAAATTCAAGGAATGGGTGGTGAATGTGGAATGTGAGGTCGAAAAGCCATTTAAGATGCTTCATATGAAGTACTAATTTATGTCAATTGATTTTGATAGATATTGCAAGAAAAATGATATCAAGGTAACTGATGCCAGCCAAGATAAAATGGGGTGATGGTGGTTGTTGAGATGAGCCTAGACATGCTGAAATGAAATAATTTTCAACATGTGTTCTAGGCAGAGGCAATCAATTTAGTTTTTCATTCCCTAAACCAAAATGCAATTAAGTTAACACTAGGCCCTTTTTCGATGGAAATACCGACCTTTTTTACACTAAAAAGTTTTTTTTTAACAGGCGCAAAGGTCGGTATTTATGTTGCTATAAGCGTCGGAAAAGAACGGTCGCTATATAGCGATACTAATAAGCATCGCTATATAGCGACACTAATAAACGTCGCTATATAGCGACATTGGTAAACATCGCTATATAGGGACACTGGTAAACGTCGCTATATAGTGATGATTAACAGAAGCAAGCCCTGTTTTGCCCCACTAATGTTTTTTTTTAAGTAATTACAAAAGAATGTTTTTTGTTACAAAATTTCCTTTGTGAAAAGGGTGATACAAAATCGCTCAAATGAGCTGCGTGATAGAAGCATATACACGTCGAAGATATACAACATTGTTTGTTACAAAATTACCCTTTCGAAAGAGAGGAGAAAAGAAGAAAAGAGGGGAAAAAAGAGAAAAAGAGAGAAAGCATATGCTTATGAAAAGAAGAGAAAAGAAAATGAAAGAGAGGAAATAAGAGAGGGAAAAAGAAGAGAAAGAAGAGAAAGGAAGAGGGGAAAAGAGAGGGGAAAAGAGAAGGAAAAAAGAGAGGAAAAGGCATATGAGCATATGAGCATATGCTCATGAATAAGCATAAGCATATGAGCATAACCATAGGCAAATGCATATGCTTATGAAAAGAATAGAAGAGATGATGAAAGAGAGGAAATAAGAGAGGGGAAAAGAAGAGAAGGAAGAGAAAGGAAGATGAGAAAAGAGAAGGAAAAAAGAGGGAGGAAAAGCATATGAGCATATGAGCATATGCTCATGCATAGACATAAGCATATGAGCACAAGCATAGGCAAATGCATATGCTTATGAAAAGAAGAGAAAAGAGGATGAAAGAGAGGAAATAAGAGAAGGGAAAAGAAGAGAAAGAAGAGGAAGGAAGAGGGGGAAAAAGAATGAAAAAAGAGAGGGGAAAAGAAGAGGGGAAAAGAGCATATGCATAAGAGAAGGAAAAAGAAAAGGGGAAAATAAGAAAAGAGAGGAGAAAAGAAGAAAAGAGGGGAAAAAAGAGAAAAAGAGAGAAAGCATATGCTTATGCTCATGCATGAGCATATGAGCATATGCTCATGCATAAGCATAGGCAAATGCATATGCTTATGAAAAGAGAAGAAAAGACGATGAAAGAGAGGAAATAAGAGAGGGGAAAAGAAGAGAAGGAAGAGGGAAAAAGAGAAGGAAAAAAGAGAGGGAAAAAGCATATGAGCATATGAGCATATGCTCGTGCATAAGCATAAGCATAGGCAAATGCATATGCTTATGAAAAGAAGAGAAAAGAGGATGAAAGAGAGGGGAAAAGAAGAGAAGGAAGAGGAAGGAGAAGAGGAAAAGGAGGGGAAAAGAGAATGAAAAAAGAGAAGGGAAAATAGAGAGGAAGAAGAAGAAATAAGAGAGGGAGGGAAAGAGGGGAAAAAGAGGGAGGAAAAGAGGGGAAGAAGAGGAAATAAGAGAAGAGAGGGGAAGAAAGGGTTCCTACGCCCATCACTACAGCTAGCGCTTAAAGCGCTAGCTGAAAACCAATGCAAATAACGGAAATAAAAAAAGGAAAAAAGAGGAAGCACTTTCTTACCTGGAAAAGTCCCACTCGATGTTTCGTGGACTGGTCCTACAAAAGAGAGGAAACATACCATTTTTCATATAACTAGTTAGAGAAAGGGGGAGTTTGGAGAAGCAACTTTCTAAAGGGATTGGATTGAGGAGACAAGCATAAGCCTATAAACAAGGAGAAAGCACGAAAGGAAGGGAAAGAGGAGGAAGAGAAATATCAAAAAGAGAAGAGCAAATCTCGTTTTTTGTCCTTAATCTCTGAAAATCAAGCATGAAAATTAGCACATAGGCTCAGCAATGCAAGGAGAAACATGCTTCAACTCTCACAAAATGAAATCTCACAAAAAATGAACCTACATTACTTAAAGAGACACACCTTCTTGAAAAACTTCCTTTCACACAAGTAGAGAGGGAGAAGGGTGGAGAGGGAGCACAAGTGTCAATGGGAGAGGAGCTTGGTAGGGGTGAGGAGTGTGGGGAATAGAGGAGGAAAGCGAGGTCGCCGAATAGAGGAGGAAAGCATGGGAGGAGAGATTTTTGCTTTTCTCACAATAGAGTTGTGAAAGACAACATCATGCGGGGTTTCGGGTTTTAGTCCCCTAGCATCACTATATAGCGACACTTATATTCTAAAAGTGTCGCTATAGAGCGACACTCATATCCTAAAAGTGTCGCTATATAGCGACACTTAACCCTAAGTGTCACTATATAGCTACACTTTTATCCTAAAAGTGTCACTATATACTTATACCTTAAAAGCACCGCTATATAGCGACAAAATAGGGCAAAGCATCGCTATATAGCGACGGCGGTTCAGGGCACTTGATCTAAGAAGAGAGGGAAGGAGCTCATGGGTGGCTATTTTTTGGATCTTAATGGATTTCCTTGCATTTTGTGTTGTGATTTTGGACGTGTGCAGATGGAAGGGATGAGTGAAAGCTTGTCAGATGATGTGCCAATGCTCAAGAGCACAAAGTGGCTTACGGAGAGGTTGTATTGTCATTGCACTCATTGCAAGTGAGAAGTACGACATCAATGCCATATTGTCATGCACCACTTGAGGATGTATGGGGAGGAGCCCAAACCAGTACCCATCGTTGGCGGTGCATGTGGTGATGGATCATCGGAAAGTCAATGCTATTTGAGTTCATGATTAATATTGCATGTGTACATAACACGAAATCTTGAGACAAGATCTTATATTTACACGAAACCTTGAGACAGGATGAGGAGGGTGGTGTGCGTATACTTTCACACTTTGAGAAGGAGTATAGTCTCTTGGATGTGCCAGATGATGACGAGGGTATGGTGGACATGATGGATTCTATTTTTAGGGGCAATGCACATGATGTCCGGTTATGAGGCCGTATACATGGTACCTTTGATAGAGGAGTTATAGATCTTATGGACAAGAGTGCGGGTCTTTGATATTTCTAGAGCTCCTAGACATACCAATGACATTTTTGTGTGGAACACATCGATTCAAAGAGAGTCACGTAGATTGTGGAGTCATGGCTAACTTCACACAAGATAGTCGAGCAAGTGCTTGGGATACCAATCTTCTCTCCTCGCAGTTGGGTTATTATGGGACCATACACAAAATCTATGAAATTGATTTCAAACGATTTAGTATTTTCATTCTTGATGTAAAATGGTTTAGAACTATTTACGATGGTCTTTGTTCTTCCCGAGCATTATGAGCAGGTGCATACTAATGATTTAATTAATTGAATCTTTCATTATTAAATATCAATTGGTACATGTACTTAAGCATACTTTCATATAATTGATGGCATTTGGCACCCATCTTCAATATAGGTGGTTATTCATCCAGATCGTTCTAATCCAAGATGGTGGTACATGATCTAAGTCGCACCACAAAGTAAGCAAATTTTTGAAGATAGAGATGTGGCTATGGAGATGCCACTACCAATGCCAGATCCAATTGATCCATATGGATTTAGAGAAGAAGATGAAGATCACAATATGAGCCAAGAGAAAGATGCGCATAATGACATCATACAGGAGGAAGATGGAGATCACGATATTGAGAAAGAAAATGACGATCATCAAGAATCACCCGACTTTATTGAAGAAGATGATCAAGTCTATGGTGAACGTACGATGCCAGAGTATGATGATGATATAGGAGATCAACTCAATATAGAGTTGGAGATAGACTTGTTTGGTGCACTAGACTTGAAGCCAAGTCTCAAACGTAGACATGAATATATGAGCTTCAAACTTGATGTACATGCTCTTGTACTTTTATTCTTTCAAAAGATCAAACATATATGAAAAGAAATTTTTTTTATCATTGGGTAAAACTATCTTTAAAGGTCGGTATGGGGAAAAACACTCTTTGTAAAATGTCGCTATATGACGACCTTATACAAGTCTGGCAAGTGCCGCTATATAGTGACACTTTTTCAGCCCTCTTTACATATCGATGTCTAGCGCCCCGCACGCGCTAAACGTCGGTGCTTAACCATCGGAAAAGGGCCTATGCCTTGTAGTGTAACATGAAGGCATCTATAGAGGCATATCCTACAAGAATCCTCTCATGAAGCTTCTCGAAGTATTTGGTTCCAATGCCTAGGTCCAATGACAAATGAACAAAGTTAGTCTGTCCATGGACTTGGAAGGTCAACTTCCTATGTAGCATTCAAGAATTCAAGGACAATCTAGTTACATGCAAGTTGATGATCAACCATGATATGGCCTTCCAAGATATTGACCCCCCAAATAGTGGACTATCCTTGGGATCGCATTCCAATCATGCAAGACTTTGTTATTTTAGTTTTGTTAAGAAGTGATATTATGTGTGGGGGTGGAGGGGGGTGGAGGAAGGGGGGTTGGGGTTGTTCTTTAAGCACAACCTAGCCTAAAATGCGGAAGGATGTATATAGCTATGTGCAAAGATGCCAAATCAGCTAAGGTTTATAACTATCTCATGGTAGGATTAAAACATATGAAGAAGCAATGCAGGTGGAATCCAAAAAGGATTGGGCCGATTCTGTAACCTCATTTGGGCCACTGTCTCCCTCCTTATGAAACTTGGCTTTTATACAAATTTAAGATGGAAATTTGCCTTGTTCGGAGACACCCCAATAAAAATAATAGTTTGAACTTAGTTTTTCTAATATTATATTTTTCTTTTTAAGTTTGGAAAAAAATATATATAATCATACTATGTTTTGTGAATGTTGTGAAATCATAAAAAGTAGTTGGATACACTTTTGGCAATATTGTTGATTAATATATAACCTTGGTACCTTCTATAAAAAATTCCATGATTCCAATGGAGAACCAAATCTACTTCTAGCGCTAGACCCATGTTCAAGATAAGTGACATAGCGTCCAGCACTCTCTAGACCTTGAGAGAAGAGAGATTCTAATGAAGGATAAAAGGAGACTGCTTTGGAGTGTGAAGGCCAACATCTTGGAGACTACCTCTAATAAGTATGGAGGTTGAGGCAAATTCAGAACATGCCTACAATGAACTATGGTCTCATGGCTCAAGTGAAGTTGCTGAAAGAGCCGAGATCCTTTAAAGTGGTAAAGGAGAATTTGGATTGACAATGACAACCAAGATGGAATCAATGGAGAGGTAATTCCCTTGGGATCTTGCTCCCAGGCTGGCTAAGCAAAAGTTCATAGGGATTGGCAATGACAACCAAGATGGTTCAATAGAGAGGTAATTTCATTGGGATCTTGTTCCCAAGCTAGCCAAGGAAAAGTTCACAGGGACTAAGTAGATTTACAAGGTCAATTGCAAGTTTGATGGGATGTTTGACAAGTATAAGGCCAAAATTATGGTGCCTATCAGATGGAGGGTCTTCATTTGCGAGACACATTTTCTCCTATGGCACAAAGCTCTAAATAATGATTGATGGGTCCATAATAATTTCTTCTTACGGCATCCAATGCTTTAAGATTAATTTTTTTCTTTAGTGTGAAGGGCATGATTGAGACTTTGATGTACCTTTCCTCTATCTTGAGGGTATCTTAATAGCCAACTCCTCATTTCTCCCATCATGTAAAACCTTTGCATGATATTAAGCCATGGTTGGCCTAATAGAATTCCACGCATGCACATGGCAACAAGGTTACTATAAGAGGCAATTCAAAATAAAAACATTCTTTACAATTCCTATTGAATCCACCAATTTTTGTAATAACCTATGTTATAAAAAAAGGGAGGGATTCACCTTCTTCAAGTCTCAGGGGTGCACTATTAATTAACCCTATATACAACATGTGTTCAAGGGGTATTCAAAAAACCCCTTATCAGTAAATTTTTCATGGATAAAAAGACCCCTTTTTCTATACAAACTTACAGTTTTTCTCCAAAAATCAATAATTAATCCCCTTATGTAATAATTTTTTGTAAATTTACCTTAAATTTTGGAATTGAACAGCCCCTCTATTTGAACTCACATGGTATACTTACATATTTTTAGGTGAACCCCTCGAGCTTCAAGTAAACTTTGCTGAATTCGATTCAAAGATTGTACACCAAAGACTCATATATTTTGACATCCTAAGTCTACTTAGTTTTTAAATTTACATAAACAATCAGAACGCTCTCATGCCTTGAGCATTCAGTATGTAAAAATCCCCTACATTACATGCAATCAACAAACAAGTTTTAAGTGTCCCTTATATAGTGTTTGTATAAATATTTTTTGTAACCCCTATATTTTATGTCTGTATATCAAGTACCCCCTATGTATGTATATTTTGTGACACTCCACAAGAAAATTAAGCCTTGTCTATTGAACTCATCTAACTATCTTCCATGTTGCTTATTGAACTCATTAGGTCTTATCCGATTTTGGTAAGTTTAATGTTACTTCCAACAAATATACTCTTGGGGCTAGAATCAACATTTTCATTTCAATTTATGGTAGAGTTGCCTAAAGTTGGTGCCATTTCCATTAGTACTTTCCCTACTATCATTATGATGTTGAGATCCTCAAACGTCTCCAATCCCTTTTTTTTAGGTCTTCACCTTCCATTTCTTTACTTTTTTTTTCATTCCTCATAGGTTTTTCTCTAGTCCCGAAGCTTTATACAAGATAGTAAGTCCCACAAGTGGATCTTTATTAGGTACTCATAATTTCTTTCATTACTTATGTGAATTCTTTTAATTGTGGATTTGTAATCTTACCTCTATGGGTGAAAAGATGTTTTGTTGGGACCCATGTAATGGCATCTTCCATATCCAAGGTCTCCATAATAATGATCATTGTAAATTCTTTCTTGGAAATCATTGTATGGTCTTTCACAATGTTAAACATTGTGTTGGTATCAATTTATTCCATCTATAGTTTCCTTTCCCCATAAATCACATAAAATTGTATCTCAGCATCCATGTCTTTGTTGGTTACTTTTGACGTGTGTCCCATCACAAGATTCTTTAAAATTTTAGAAAGTCAACAGTCTTCTCACATGGATCCCATAGGGACCCTCTCTTTTCCATATGTCCACATCCTCCATATTCCATATAGGAATTCTAGAAGGAGTCCTCTTAATTCTACACCCCTCTCCATCCACATGCTTGGCATGTGATTTCTCTTACATTATTAAGCACACATGGACAAGAGACCCACTTCTTTATATGACTCTCTCTACCTATTTGAAACACAAACTCTACCAAAGAGGGCTCTTTGCCTAAATTCCACCAAGCTACTAGCTCATGAGAAGACTTCATGAGAGAGAGGGTTTTCTTCTCTACTTCCATCTTGGAGTTCTCTAATACTTGACCCCTAGCCCAATACTTGACAGTGTCCTCATCACATGGTGCCATGTGTCCCAATAGTGCACCCCTTCCTTTAAGCCCTCTCTTAGGCCTAGGTGCAACCCTAGATGCTAGCCCTTTAGGCCCATAATAGGGCAAGCACCCTCAGATTTCTTGCCTTGCCATAAACAAGCCACAAGGTCCCAATATTATGCCTAATGTAACATTCCCTTCTCCTTAAGAATGTTTAATGTCCTCAAAAACAAAATTGTAAAACCTCCTTTGGGGATTGCTAACCCTTTGCTATGTCGAACTCTTTTTGGGTCTATCTTTCCACTTAATCAGACAAATGATGTTCTTGTCATACTGTATGTCGTGTTCTTTTTTCTTGTCTATCTAAAATTCCCTCATTCATGTGGTAAAGTAGCAAGTGCATTGAATTCAACTAGGGCTTCATTTCCAAATAGATTATCATCATCTCCTAACTTTCTTTTCAGCCTACTAACATGAAAAACTAGATGTACTCTACACTCCGCTGATAAGGCTAATTAGTAGGCTAGTTCTCTAATTCTCTTAAGTGTTGTGAATAGTCCATAATACCTAGGAGACAACTTTGGACATTTACCTATCTCAATGAGGTAATTGACCCTTTTACAACACTGATAGATCTGTACATGACAAAAAGCCTCGGAACCCTGCACAGGTTCCTCATCCTATGGAAGCCATGGGAAAGAGTCAACAGAATGTTTGCATGTAATTTTTTAGTCTCTAATTTAGAGTAACGTTTATGTCCCATATAAAAGTAGATAATTAGTACCCAATGATACTAGGCCAACCATGGCTTAAGACATCAAATGTCTTACATGATTGAAGAAAAGAAGAGTTGGCTATTAAGATAGAATAAAGGTAGATCAAATTCTCCATCATGCCCTTCACATGAAAGAAGAACCTCAAGCTTTGTCCATTGGAGCCACAAGAAGAAATTCCTATATATCTAGAGGAAAACCTAAAGCTTTTACAAAAGCTTTATAATTTTTTTTTACATAGGTGGTGAAACAATTAAGTTAGCTCTTGTTAAAATAAGATAAATTTATGTGGGATGAACACAAGAAAATTGCTTTCTAACACTTAAAAGTTGGGTTATAAAGACACCATCTCAAGGGCAATGAATTGGGATGTGATATTTAATGCTTATGTGGATTCTTCTGGAGTCGCTGTTGGTTCAAGCTTGAATCAAAAACCCTTTTCTATTCTATGTAGATCATTTGGCCCATTCTACGTCATTGATAAGTCTTTAGGGCAACCTAGGAAATTTTTGAGGTTGGATGGTCCTAGTATTTCAAGAGTTCACCTTTACTATAATTCATCATCCAAGAATTACTCATCATGGCATATATTATTTGTCAAGGATTGATTCATTAATACCACTAACAAATATCTTCATTTCAAGATTCAAAACTATTCTTAGTGGAAATGGATGATAATAAAAATAAAGTAATCATGTAATACATATCTACAATGACTCTCCTAAGGAAATGAACAACATACATAGAAATATTTCCCTTAGAGGCTAGAGTTGCATGACCTTACTTGAAAGATAGCATACAAACTCGATTGTAGATATTGTCTTAAGAAGACTATTAATGAGAGGTTAATGAATGATCTGGCAATAGGTTGCATAAATCTTAAAAGTACTATACAAAATGTGATGTTTAGTAGATAATAGATAGGGATTTATTGAAGGGTTACATGACTTTATACTCAGTGCTCCCTTAGGAATCCTTTCAAAATTTGGGAAAAATCTAGCATAGAGTATGGTACATTATCATTGCTACATGGCTTGAAGTAAAGGATTTGAAGAACATAATGTTTTTGTGATCTATCAAGTAGTAACTCTCCATTTGTGATGTCTAGAGCACACCTATTTTCTTGCTCTAGCTATGAAACTTTCCATGCCATTCCATCTTCATGTACTAAGCTCATCTTAGCACCTTAACTCTAAAACTTCATTGTGACTAAGTTATGCCACTAATATCTATCTAGGCTTGAGAGCTCTGAGACTTATCTTTAGCAAGTTGGATTTAGAACTTCAAATATGACTATTTTGTGCCACTAAGCTTCATCTAGGAGATACACCTCTGAGACTTTGACTTCTACAATGCCACTAAGCTTTATCTCTCTAGTAACTACTAGCAACATTCATTACCACATTACTCGGTAACCACACTTGAAATGGACTTGAATGTACATTATATTACATAGAAGGGAAAAACTAGGGGAAAATATTAGCCCAATGGCAAATTTAGAGACTTCTCAAAGCTGTTTGGGCTAGCATTTATAGCTCTAAATTTGGTAAATTTGCCTAATAATTAACATAGCTTTCTCAAATAACCTCTAAATTCAGCCCTCCAAGGACTCAAATCAATAGGTTAAAGTCATACATGTACCCCTCTATAAGGTTAGTTTTTTCAAATTCTAGCTTGTAAAAAACTTGTATATGAACTTTAAGCATATGTTGATCCATTGAGTCATTGAAAATGATAGTGTGGTCTAATTTTTGTAAATCAATATTAGGGAAAGTTTTTCCCAATGACATATACTTCCATAGTTGTTTTCCATATCTATATTCCTAAAAGATTCTCCAAATTCCCTACACTTCCATTACTACATTCCCCTTATTTTTACCCTTGTTTCATAGCTTAGGCTTGTATCGTCAACACAACTTCCAATAGTAGCATTCATCCACAAATGGTCATCACGCCAATCCTTGGCTAACACCTCAATTTCGTTCAATAATCAAGGAGATATTCCTTCTAATCTCTATCTAGTGAGTTGATCATGAATCAATGCTTTGATTTGTTATGTATCATGCAGACCCAATCCAAAAATCATGTTGTTTTGATCCAATTTGGGCATTGGGACTCCTACCTCTTTATACTTTGGCTTTGTTGAGAAGACTGAATAACTCTTCATAATTCAACTTTGTTGAGTAGGCCATATAAATCTTTGTACTTTGGCTTCATTCAGAAGGCCAAATATGTCTATGACCTACCTACTTATCTTCCTCATGTGAGGACCCACATGTGAGGGATTGATCTCCACACCCTCTCACTTACTAGATGTGGGCCTATGCCTAGCCATTGCATACAATGGTCTATTTCTACTCTAAATAGAGCCTTGGTGAAGATTTTGGTGGCATTTTCTGTAAGGGGGTTCACCTCATAGAATGTGAGTGTACTAGGTGCAAGCAAAAGGAGGGGTTTTTGAATTTGACTTCAGGAAAGCAATTAATAATATTACAATAAATGGAGCATTTTTAAAACCAAATTTAGGGGAAAATACATTATTTCATAAGTAAAGAGGGATGGTTTTATTGAGGGGAAAATTTTAGTTTAGGGATCTTTAGACTATCCCTTGAAGGCACATGATAGTATTTTCCTCCCCAAGTATTTTCCTTTTTTGGGTAGTAGATAGACTCTATCAACCTATTCTCAATCAAATCCCTAGTGATGTGGTAATGGACCTTGATGTGTTAATCCTTGTACACCGGTTCTTCGCAATCACTATGCAATTCTAGTTTTTGAGTAGATCTCCACAAATTCAGCACTTTGGAAGATCGTCATGTCTTAGATGTAGCTAAACTCTATGACTTACATGATGCCATACATGATTATTATTCCTCCCTTTTCATTAAAGGAAAAGAGTAGCAAGGCCAACATGAGATAACCCCAACACCTAGCACAAAGTAGTACCTAGACTTGTATCACCCTATCCATGATGCCATATATGATGATTTGTCCTACCTTTTCATCAAACCAAAATACATAGTGGGATTATTATTATGAATCCATGAGTGACCCTATCACCTAGCACAAAGTGGTATATAAAAGTGGATCACTATAACTAGAGGAGATTTGGTGTCTCAAAAGGGCCTCCAATTAGTGTTTCCTAATTTCAAGGGATTAGAGAGGGATTTGAGGTATACCAATGAGAGTGCTCCTTTGTGTGGGGCAATGGTACATTGAGGTGTACAAAAGGACATGTTGAGCATTTGTGGATGGGGAGACCTCTCACCCATGGTTTAGACCCATGATCTTCACTCCGAGCCATTGATCTCATCCGAACAATCCAAGGGATACATTCAAATTTGTGGTAGAATGCTCCAAGCCATTAGATCAAGGTGTAGATCCAATGGATACCATCAAAGGATAGAAGGATCACATCTAAACCCTTGAAAATGGCAAGGATCAAATGGATGAGATCAAAAGAGAAGGGGGATCATTTTAAGCCATCCATCTAGAAATAGATCTAAGGGTGGAGATGCAAGGAAAAGATGTTGGAATCCGGGCCATTGATCTCAAGGAGATCCAAGGGTGGAGATGCAAGAAGAAGGCGCTCAAATTTGCATCGTCCATTATGCGCATGAATCTCAACCATTGATCTCAATGACTCCATCTACACCCTCTAAAATGCACCTCAGTCTAGACCCTTCATTTGATTCTTTAATCTCCACCATTAGATCTATCCAAGATCTAATGGTCCACAACAAATGGCAACCTCTCCCCCTTTATTACACCTCTATTTTGTCAAACTTTGCCAATTTGGAGCCCACCAAAGGTGCCTCCCACCAATTTGAGCATCCTAGGCCTTTGATTCATCCATAATCCACCTCCATCCAAGGGCCAAGGTTGATCAATTTCAAAATAAAGGTACCCATGCCAGTTGAGTAAATGCAAGGGGACCCTTAGCCTATGGGTTACCATAGTGGGTTCACTTGGTCTTAGCTTAATCCATTTCTTAATCCATTCCTTATGAGGCCCTTTTGAGACCCCAATTCTCCCCTAATCAATGTTTCCAAATGCCTTAGATAGTGTGCCTCCCTTGGTGAGGATGCGAATTGCTAGAGCAATTTGATAGAGAATGCAATGTTGAGATTGGATAACACTCCCAAGCAATTGTTTATATCAACTCTAGTCTATTAGCTAAGAGTAACATCTTTTATTATTATATTCATCTTCATTCCAACCTCCTTAGATTCCTACCACCTTGCAATCCTTCATCTAGAATATTTAATATCTCTAAGCAATATTTTCCCTACAAGGTGAAAATACCTCAAAGGGGCCACCTAAGAAATATGTGACTATAACATGAGTTAAACATAAGGAAATTTTTAAATCATGTTTTTACCAAAATAATATCATCAATAAGTTTTTGAGAAAAGTAAAAAATATCATCAATAAGTTTTACAAAGGAGTATCATCAATAAGTTTTTGAGAAAAGTAAAAAATATGTGTAGAAAAATGGTTTCTTTTAATAATAAAATATTCATAGATAAGGGATTTAAAAAATAGGCCTTGAATGCATGTGATATATATGGATTACATTTAGTGACCCCCCCGCCCTCTCCCCCTTCCCTAAGGAACATAGTGCCTTACTCATGCCAGATATTTATGCCGAGAAAATAGTGAAGCAGACCAAAGGTGATCATGTCAAACTTTGTCTTCAAAATAAACTTTACATCTTCAATCTTCTCCTAGGTGATCCCTTATTATGATAAGATGATAAATGTATAATATTAGCATCAATTTTTTGACACCCTCTAAAAGGCATGTAGGCTTGCAATCTAGATTAGACCAATTCTTCTTAGGTATTTCCCCACTCTCTATAGCACATGCATGGGGTTTATTTCAAAATGTACAATGCCTTTTAGTGTCTAAACATTATCACCTTGGACCCACAATTCGGGTGGTGGTTGTGCATAGACCTCCTCCTATAGGTCACAATTTAGGAATGCTAACTTGATGTCCATTGAGAATATGGACCAATGCAAAAGTGTTACCAATGCAATCACTATCTAGATTACCTCCATTTGTGCCATGGGAGAAAAGTTCTCTATGTAGTTGAGACCCTTTGTACACCCTCTTTGTGTATAAATATCTTAGACATTAGCATGGCCTTATGCTTGTCAAGCATAATTTTGGACCTATGCCTAACCTTGTATATCCATTTTGTCCCTATGAACTTCAGTCTTCTACTTGGCTAGTGTGGTAAAAACTACATCAAAAGACCGATTCCTCTCAATGTATTCCTCCCAAGTCTAATTCCTCTCACTATATTCCTTATATACATATATATATATATATATATATATATATATATATTGGTTTCCATTATATATTTGCAATTTAAATAATCATTTCTCTCCTCAAAGGACCTTGTCTCTTTGATCAACTTGACTTGAGATTCCAAGACTATAGTTCAAAAGTAGGCACATTTTGAATTTGCCTTGATTTCACTACCCCATCAAACCTAGTCTTTTGGATGTTCACATTTTTGGAATCAAAGAGGTGTCCTTTCCTTGTTTGTTAAAATCCCTCTCTTCTTGAGGTCAAGATCTAGGTCTACATCAAACTCCATGTCATCCAATCTTGGGTCAAGACCAAGGAATTATAGCGACCAATGAGGCTAGCACACATGGCATGGGAAACCAAAAGTGCAAAATAATATGTATAGAGGAACCAAGTAGTGAGACTATCAAAGCTACAATAGTAACATCTAAAGTAGTAGGAGACTCATCAACTACTGAGATGGCGGGAATCACATGCTTGCAAATGAACAGATTCCAAGCTGTAGTAGGGCTGTAGTACATAATGGCATGGAAGCCAATCTGAGAAAACTGTGGGTTGGCATAGCTATAACTAACATGACACACAAGGCTCACCAGTAGCCAAATCAAGGTGTAGCAAAGATATAAGTGAGGTAAATTAGGTAGTTAAGAGCATGCACATGCGGCACAAAACAACTGGCCAAACTGTAATAAGAATAGGCTGTTGGAGATGTGACAACTGGCCGTAGCAATGGCAGTCTATAGAATAATCATCAAATAGGCTAATAGATGGTGCTGAGCTAGCAAGACTAGCAGAGCTACATAAGATCCAAGGCCTTTCAGCCCCATAGCTATGCCCACATGGCATACCAAAAGAATTTCAATAGATCCACAAAAATCAATGGATCCCAAGGCCTAGGAGCAAATTGATAAAATAGTTGAGCATTGTAGCTTAACACATGATGGGTTAACATGGCATGCGGCCAAAGTTGTAGAGTATACATCGCAAAGAAGTTTGTGTGGTAGCAAGAACTCTAATTGATTCCTAGAATAGTCATAAGGTCATTCCCTTAGAATATTGCATGTTCTACTATATGCCTTGCACTTGTCAAAGGCCAAGACAAGATTGCTCCCTGTGCTCTTATCAATTCTATATTTTCCTTTATCACTACTTTAAAAAGTCTATCAATGCTTGAATAACTTAAATTCCTTGCATCTTGATTCTTGATTTCAATGGAATGGGTCTTGTGTTCCTCAAGGCCTAACCTATCCTTCTTCCAATATATATAGATGTTCATCGATCAAAAAATAGTCATAATTGCACACTTAATGCATGGGACAAGAGGACTATTATCTTAAATTTAATTTCACATGCCACTCCACTTTTTCAATATTTGATGTGTGATTCTCATAGTTATAGTCTACAATAGCACTCATTAATCTCATACTTTTTATTTTAAATAGTACTTGTTCATTATCATGCTATGTGTCCTCTAAAATTTGAGACACTTAAAAGAACAAGTTCTAGAAGTCCTATAATATCTTGGATTAGTCACATGTTAGTGTCCTCTAAAGGTTGAGATAGTTTGAAGAAATAAATCTAAGGCCACTCATCTAGATTTTGATATTTTTAGGAAAGAGGTTATACACATTTTCAGCTTAAATCTTAAAGAAATAGTAATCAGTGTATTATAAAAGATTAGATTTTTTTTTAAATTTAAGGTAGATCTTGCATGAAGCAAAAGTACTAGATGTGAACAGACAATGGAAAAGCTGTTGGTTTTTTACTAGACTAGCAATTGTTTTGGGAAAATTTTACCTTGATCATGTTGCTTTTTAATTAATTAAAGCTCCTATTCATCAATATAAAGTATTAGATGTAAATAGACCATGAAAAGACAGATTGTAAGTATGTGAATGGATAATTTTATTTAAAATTTGCATGGATATGGATAAATCAATGGAAACTCATTGGTCTAAATACCTAGTGTGATGTTAAGGTTTAAAGTTTATAATTATGTAACAAGAAACCATGTCCTCACTCCTATTTGGTTTTGTCGCTTTACCTTTTTAGCTAAGTGATTCTCAATCAGCCTTTCTTTAATCCAAAAGTTTGCATATTTGTACAGATCTTGAAAATAAAAAATATTATTATTTAATGTTACTCTTTCCCTTTATATATGTGTTTATACTAAGAGATTAGCACAACAACTTTCTTATAGGAAGATGAGAAAGTTCAATTGGTACAAGAGATGGGTTTGGAGCTGAAACAAATCAATAATTGGTTCATTAATCAACATAAGCGTAATTGGCATAGTCACTCAATGACCTCTCAAACAAGTTTTGAAAAAGGTAAGAAATTTTCTCATGTATGAATATGTGTATTTCAATATAGATTAGATGATAGCTTTGAGATGTTTATCATCTAGTGAACTTTCTTTACTAATGTGTTCAATATTTCAACACCATGGAATGGCATATTCAAATATTTCAATGGACCTTGACTTAAAATATGCATTTTCACCTTTTATTCATAGTAGCTACTTTTTCCTTCTTAATCAAGTCATCCATATGGGAGTGTTATGGGTGTAAAAGCATCTAACGTCTCACTGAATTTGGGTCTTGATGGAGATCAGGTACCAATGGATGCACAAGAGGGAAATTTCCATCATGTGTCTAGTTTGAGAAAGCCTTTGTAAAGTTACATTATGCTTGTCTTGTTTTTGAAATTCTGGAACTTTTCTCTTGTTTTTGGATTTTTTTCCAAACCAGTCACCTCCACTTTATATTGACCTAGTACAGTCTAAAGCATGTGTTTTTGCAACAAAATATACATTCACGACCATGCAATTGTGCTTTACAAAAGCAAAATTAGAGGTATGGGTGCAGAAGAGAATGTGTGGGAAAGGAAAAATATTTATTAGTATATTATTTTGCACATTTGACTTTAAAAATGAATTCATGGGTTGTTTTTCAATCGTTTTGACTGTAAACATGACTACATCCTAGTACTCCAAATGAAAGTTATGATGGAAACAAGAGGAAGGTGGACCCCATAAGGCATGCACCATATGTGGGGGAGGGGAATATGTGGCTTGTGCCTTATGTTCCCCCCTCTTCCACATGTAGTGTGCACCTCATGTTCCTCCTTCACTCACATGTGGCATGCGCTATATGTGAGGGAGGGGGGACATGTGGTGTGCACCTCATGTTCCCCCCTCTCTCACATATGGCATATGCCATATGTCCAGGAGGGGGACCTAATCAATTTATTTATTAATTTTTTGATCAAGAGAAAATAACTAATTAATTTATCGATTAATGTTTAGATCATTTTTTTATTATCTTGTTTGATTAATTATTAATTAGCTTGTTGATTGATTAAATAATTACTTTCTATTACTAACTAAGTTAATTCCTTAATTGATAATTAATGCCTTAATCATTCATCTCCTTTAATTTTTAAATTATCAGTTAATTTGTATTACTAACTAATTTTATGATTGATTAGTGATTATTTTCTTAAATATTTAACTACTAATTGAGTAGTAAATAAAATTACTTGAGGCAAATCTGATATGTCAAGTGTTATTGATATCCATGTAGAGGTGGTGTAAACAAACACCATTTGATGAAAATTATGTATAGCTTATGCTTTGGAATCTCTTTCTGAGTCATTAGACTCTGTTATTGCATTTTCACAAGGATCAAGTCTATGAAAATGATATTAATATGTGTGAGGCTACTTTGAGGGAGCACGATACTATTTTCCACATCATACCCATGCTTCTTTTTTAGACTTTGAGTTGTCAATTTTCAACAATGGATGATTCCCCTCACTCCATCTTCAGTCATGTCCTCTTTATTTAGAAGCCATTCACATTCCTTTTGCAAACAATCCTCATGAAGTTGTTTCATTGTATATTCTTTTGGGAGACTTTTCAAATGTTTTGGTTTATAACACAAAGCTATGAATGTGGTAGGGATTTTCTTTCATCCCTTGCTACCTAAGCAACCTTTGTGACCCAAAGTGGGCCACCTTGGTCATCCAACTCTAATTCTAAATCTGCTAACCAAACAATAACAAAAAGGCCCTCCTGAATTTCATCCGATGGTAAAAACACTACAAGGCACAGGCCCTTTTTGGATAAAAATACCAATCTTTTTTACACTAAAAAGTTTTTTTTGGACGGGCGCAAAGGTCGATATTTACGTCGCTATTAGCGTCAAAAAAGAACGGTCGCTATATAGCGACACTGGTAAACGTCGCTATATAGTAACACTGGTAAATGTTGCTATATAGCGACGATTAACAGAAGCTTTAAAAAAACATTAGTGGGGCTAAACAGGGCCACACCAAGCCCTATTTTGCCCCACTAATGTTTTTTTTAGTAATTACAAAAGAATGTTTTTTGTTACAAAATTTTCCTTATGAAAAGGGTGATACAAAATCGCTCAAACGAGCCAAGCGACAAAAGCATATACATGTCGAAGATATACAACATTGTTTGTTACAAAATTACCCTTTTAAAAAGGGTAATACAAAATTGCTCAAACGAGCTGACATACAGAATCATATACATGGCAAAGTATATGCAAACTACCACTAATACTACTACTACTACTGCTCATCCGAATCGTCATCCTCGTCCTCGTCGTGCTAGCCTGATCCCTGGCCCTCGTGAGCTGTGCCTAATCCCTAGCCCTCGTGAGCTGTGCCCGAATCCCTGGCCCTCATCGAAGTTGTGTAAGCCTAATCCCTCGTCATCATCACTCACCTCCATTGATGGGACATTCGAGCTTTGATTCTAAGAGTGAAACCACATTAATTGGAAATTAGATTGAAACTTAAAGAATAAAACAGTTTAAGAAGTGAGATTACAAGTAGGAGTAGACTTATACCGTGCGAGCAGCCACCTTAGCCCAATCGACCATCGCTCCTAGTGCCTCCTGCTCAATAAACCACATCTTGTTCCTATGCGAAACCTGCATCTCGTCTCTGTCTATGGAAAGGCCCATCGTAGCTTGTTGTGGGCCCAATTTACGAGAGTTAGATAAAGTATATGCAATATGTAGTAAAACAAATAGAATAATACATTAAATTAAAAGAAGTAGACTTACCACGGTTGCCTTGAATGCCAACCATCCGCCTACACCAAAGTGCTACACCAAAGTGCGAAGTACCTACGGAGTCCAGCCATCTCCTCGTAGCCCTCCTCTGACCCTCGAATAGTTCAGGATGGTCCCTGTACTGCTTCTTGAAAAACTTCCAATCAGCTTTGTCTACCCAGCTAGGTTAGCCTTTCCCTTTGCGAACGATGGAAGTACGCAAGGTTGACCTACAATGCTTTAAGAGGACCCCCATGCGCCTGCTTCTTTTGGTCATCTTGGTACTGCCAGTCAGTATAGCTATGCCGCTCCTGAAGTGGTGGCTCATCAACCGCCTCATGGTGGCCATCACTACTAAGCCCTTTTTATTTTCTATTATCTCTCCAGCAATCGTGATTTCATATGACAGGTTCTCAATCGGGTAAGGAGGACTCATGGTAGTGGCAGAGTCAGAGCGAGTGGTGTTACTGCAAGTACTTATGGAGCGAGGAGTAGCAGTGGGAGTAGGAGAGGGCAAGGGACCTGACTGGTACTGGGTCTCGAGACCAAGTGGAGATGTCTAGGGATGTGAGTGTGCTGACTCGTCTACATCTCTCAAGTCAGCACAACATAAGCGACCCTTCCTACTCTTCCTTCCCTTACGATGGGCATGCCCAGGTAATGACCCCTCGGTCAAAGAGACTAGAGGGGACAGTTGGACAGTAGGTCTAGCCATCGGTGTAGGAGAGGGATTTACTGATGTACTGTGGGATAGCAGAGAGAAGAATCTTGCTGCCTCCGCATCGTTCATCTGTGCGACAAACTCGTTGGGACTCCCGACAAAGCCATGGGTTGCTAGCAAATAAGTTCCCTGAGGGGTAGTCATAGTGCTACGTCCGAGAGGAGTTGGGCCAGGGGTAGTCATAGGGATAGTAGACCCCCGAGGTGTCACCTCAGTGGATTCAAAGTCATCTGGAGAGTAGAGATTATGATATCTCCTCCTATGAGGGTTTTCGTACTCGTCGAATGTGCGACATGATCCCATGTCTAATTTGGGGGGATTGGACAAACGTAGACACAAACACGAAGACAAAAAACAATAGCGACGAGTAAGAAGCGGATAGACAATTATGAAATTCAAACTCAAGAAATTATGAAAAGGCAATTAATCACTTGTGAAAATTATGAAATGACATCAATGCATAAAGGATAATTATTTACTTAAGACAATTATGAAAAGCCAGTTTTGAAATGACAAATATTTATGAAAGACAAGTGGAATCCAATAAGATTTTCATATATATATATAAAATAGAGACCAAAAGTATGTCTCCAAAATTATGTATATAAAAATATATGTCTCCAAAAGTATACTTAAGCAAAATTTGTCTCCAATATAGGTCTACTACTCTGCGTTACTGTCTGAGGTACTTTCCTCCTCCGCACCACTAGGCGGGTCACTGGGGACCTCATCCTCCACCTCTTCTAATATGCGGTCATGCTCTTCAGTGATGATCTCGCAATCCATGAATGCCTCCACACAATCCATTATGTCCTTTACACAATCATATTTGAGGCTCCACCGGTCGTGGCGATCTCTCCACAACCTACGGAGATCCCGTAGGTTGTTGTGCATTCCTCAGTCGCCCTTGCTCCACTACCCTTCGGCTTGGACCCCACCCAGAAGCACGCACCCCCACGTTGTACTTCACCCAATCACTCTCTTGCGCAATCTTCTCTTTTACATGAGCTAGCAGAGAAGCTATGTCTATAATCCCTGTGACGTGGGGAACCGGGTTGGGGTTTAGGGAGGACAATCGTGGGTGAGGGCGTGGTTGTTCCATTTAGAATCTGTTTGAAAAAAAAAAGAACCAAATATGGCTAAGGAGCATGTGAAAAAAGAACCGAATACAACTAAGAAGAGGGGAAAAGAAGAGAAGCATAAGCATAAGAAAAAAGAGAAGCATAAGCATAAGAGAAGGAAAAACATAAGCATAAGAGAAGGAAGAGGGGAAAAGAGCATAAGAGAAAAAGAAAGAAAGCATATGCTTATGCTTATGCATGAGCATATGAGCATAAGAGAAAAAGAGAGAAAGCATATGCTTGTGCTTATGCATGAGCATATGAGCATATGCTCATGCATAAGCATAGGCAAATACATATGCTTATGAAAAGAGGAGAAAAAGAGATTGAAGGAGAGGGAAAAAGAAGAGAAAGAAAGGAGAAGGAGAAGGAGAAGGAGAAGGAGGGGGACAATACGAGAGGAAAAGAGCATAAGCATAAGAGAAGGAAGAGGGAAAAAGAGCATAAGAGGATAAAAAGAGGAGAAAAAGAGATTGAAGGAGAGAGGAAAAGAAGAGAAGGAAAGGAGGAGACATATGCTTATGCTTATGCATGACCATATGAGCATATGCTCATGCATAAGCATAAGCATAGGCATAGGCATATGCTTATGAAAAAGAAGATAAGGAAGAGGGAAAAAGAGCATGAGCATAAGAGAAGGAAGAGGGGAAAAGAGATTGAAAGAGGGGAAAAAGAAGAGGGGAAAAGAGCATAAGAGAAAAAGAAAGAAAGCATATGCTTATGCTTATGCATGAGCATATGAGCATAAGAGAAAAAAAGAGAAAGCATATGCTTGTGCTTATGCATGAGCATATGAGCATATGCTCATGCATAAGCATAAGCATAGGCAAATACATATGCTTATGAAAAGAGGAGAAAAAGAGATTGAAGGAGAGGGGAAAAGAAGAGAAGGAAAGGATAAGGAGACATATGCTTATGCTTATGCATGAGCATATGAGCATATGCTCATGCATAAGCATAAGCATAGGCATATGCATATGATTATGAAAAGAAGATAAGGAAGAGGGGAAAAGAGAAGAGAGGGAAGAAAAAGAAGAGGGGAAAAGAGCATATGTATAAGAGAAGGAAATAGGAAAAGAGGCGAAGAAGAGGGAATAAGAGAAGAGAGGGAAAGAGAGGGTTCCTATGCCCATCAATGCAGCTAGCACTTAAGGCATTAGCTGCAGGCCAATGCAAATAATGGAAACAATAAAGGGGGAAAAGACGAAGCACTTTCTTACCTGGAAAAGTCCTGCTCGGTGTTTCGTGGACTGGCTGGCCCTACAAAAAAGAGAAAACATACCATTTTTTCAGATAACTAGTTAGAGGGAGGAGTTTGGAGAAGCAACTTTTCAAAGGGATTGGATTGAGGAGACAAGCATAAGCCTACAAACAAGGAGAAAGCATAAGCCTACAAACAAGGAGAAAGAGGAGGAAGAGAAATACCAAAAAGAGAAGAGGTGAGTCTTCTTTCTTTCACCAAATCTCGTTTTTTGTCCTTAACCTCTGAAAATCAAGCATGAAAATTAGCACATAGGCTTAGCAATACAAGGAGAAACATGCTTCAATACTCATAGAATGAAATCTCACAAAAGATGAACGTGCATTGCTTAAAGAGACACACCTTCTTGAAAAACTTCCTTTCACACAAGCAGAGAGGGAGAAGGGTGGAGAGGGAGCACAAGTGTTGGGAGAGGGGCTGGGTAGGGGAGTCAGCTAGTGGAGATTGTGCAGTCCTACACATACTTGGGTGCAGTCTTCACAAGGCCAGTTTTCACGATGACCCACACAGCCAAAGCACGACTCACATGAGGGCATGGTGCCTTGGCCCGACTAGAGCGACAATGCTTCCAAGCGCACTTCCAAGATCCGCCGACGAAGTGTTGGCTTTTCGACACTCTAGTGAGGCCGACCGCCATGTATGTGGCACCATTTTGGGGGTGTGATATTTCAGCAGTAGAGTGGAAGAGATTCGAGTGGCTATAGGTGATTATGGGCTCTAGAATGATTCAGAGTAAGCCCTCGATCCCCCATCAGATAGTACAGGTAGAGTTTGCCATGACCCCTCTCCAGGTTAATGCCATCTTTTAGATAGTGACTTTCCTCCACAGAGTTTGGGACCTACCTCGTGAGAGACTTCCGAGACTGGCACTAGAGTCCTCTATATGACTATCTAAGAATGGAGCAGGTACAGCATGGTTTGCATGCACCACCGCATGGTTCACCAGTCATGGGATTCATATGGATCGGCTTCCCCCACATGGGCCTATCCTATATGGAGGGAATAACCCAATATAATATCCATCTCCACCTATTTTATATTACTTCTCCCATGGACTTTGAGCCATATCTCACTAAATGCAGCCTAGGTGGAGGGGTGGCACATGGAGGAGCCATGCCACCTTACATTTTATAATATTACTACCATGCATTATGTACAACACACCTTATGGGTCCTCTTACGTGGAAGGGTGGCACATGGTCATGCCCTGCCACCTTAACCCTGGGCCCTATGCACACCATATTTTATTATACTATTGCCACACATACAAACACACACACATATTAATGCCTTTTTCCTTAGACAAATTTATCCATAACAGTTCCCCCCCCAGGCAGGGAATGCACAGCATTTCCATGCCTGGGTCCATCACGCACAAAGAAAGGCTTGAGGTAACGCTTGTTGATCACCTTCTTGCCATATGGTTCATGCAACTCCTGAACTTGTACAGACCCATTGCTACGTTCCTTGATGACTTTGTATGGACCGGCCCATAGTGGTAGAAACTTCTTATCCATTTGGTGGTCCAATCTATTATCAAAGCATAGCACAACATCCCCCTCAGCAAAGTGTCTTTCCCATCCCTTGCAAATCTTAGCATCCAAGCAAGCCTTTTGTCGATTCTTTTGGATCTCTGGTTGATGTAGGGCAAGGCGTCAGGTTTCATCTAGCTTCTCAAGTTGCACCAATTGGGCCTCTACATGTTCATCTTCTGTCATCCTCTATTCTTGTGCCAATCTCAAAGCTGGAATCTCTATCTCTAGTGATAAAACGGCCTCAGTACCATATACCAACTCAAAAGGAGTGTGACCTGTAGATGTTTTATGAGTGATGTTGTAAGCCCATATGGCTTCTGTGACCTTCTGATCCCACTGGCTCCTGTTTCTTGTGGCCATTTTTCCCATGGTTTTACAAAGGAGGCCATTGGTCCGCTCTGTTTGACCCATGGATGCTGGATAATAGATGCTAGAAGTGTGATGATCAATACCCATGCGATTCATGAGTAACTACACTGCCTCATTTAAGAATGGACTCCCATGGTCAGAGAGAATTTCCATGGGTGTCCCAAACCTTGTGCAGATACGTTCGAATATAGAATTTGAAACTACCTTACCATTTGCACTGGGGAGGGCGATAGCTTCACCCCACTTAGTGACATACTGAATGGCTACCAAAAGATACTTCTTTTTGCGGGCGGTCATGGGCAAGGGTCCGACAAAATCTATTCCCCACTTCTGAAACGGATGGATGGACATCACTGGGTGATGTTGCCCAGGACGCAAATCCTTCCTACCAAAGAATTGGCATGGTTCATAGGTTTTGCAATACAAAGTGACATCCTTGAACAAGGTCGGCCAATAGTATCCAGCATGTAAAATCTTCTCGGCTGTATAGTCACTGGCATAGTGGCCTCCACAAAATCCATCATGATAATGCTTCAATACCTTAGGCACTTCATCTGCATCAATGGCCCGTCTTAGTACCCCATCCATGCCTTGACGGTACAACACCCCATCAAGGAGGGTATATCACTTACTATCTCTGCGGATCTTCTTTCTCTCATAGCTAGTACTTTTTGGAGGAAAGGAGAAAGCAGTCAGAAACCTGTAGATACCACCATACCATGGATCCCCAACTTCTATGGCCGCTACAAGGGTTACATCGAGGCACTCCTCTAAATCAATCAAAGCATTCTTTAAGTTGGAACAACCCCCTTTTACAATTTTGAAAGAAAAATCATATTCTTGTAGAACTGCCAACCATTTGGCCAACCGGCCCATGGGATTTGGTGATTGAAGAACCTGCTTTGCAAGACCAGTGCTAGTGAGTATAATGAAGGACTTTCCAGCCACATAATGCTTAAATTTCTCAATGCAGAACACCAAAGACAAGGCATGCTTGTCAGCCTCTGAATAGCGTCGCTCAGTGTCGAGCAATTGTCGAGAAGCAAATCGAATGGGATACATGAACCGATCCTCCCCTTGCTGGAGAAGAATACCTGCCAGAGTGTGCTCACCAAACCCAGGATTGATATAGAAAGTCTTTGACCAATCTGGATTGCGTAGAATGGGTTCTGAAGCCAAAGCATTCTTGATTTGTGCAAACCCATGATCACAATCCTCATCCCAAGAGAAATCAACCCCATCTTTTAATAGCATAGTCATGGGTCGTGTCAAAGCAGCATATTGATCAATGAAGCGGCGATAGTATCCTGCTAGATTGACAAATGAGCATACTTGACGTTTGGTTGTTGGCAGGGAGAGCTTGAGGATGGCTTCTACCTTCTCGGGGTCAGGCTTGACACCCTCGGATGAGATAATATGTCCCAGTAACCTCCCTTGAGTGGCTCCAATGGTGCATTTCTCAAACCCTGAGACTGCCATTTGCATCATTGACCCTTTGGAAGGCCAATCTAACCTTCATGACGTGCTCCTTACGTGACGAGAATATACAGAAATCATCTAAAAACACCTCCAAGAAATCCCCTAAATAAGGAGCAAACACCATCTGCATAAATATTTGAAAGATAGCAGGAGCATTGGTGAGGCCAAATGGCATTACTTTAAATGCAAATGTCCCCCCAAATGTGGTTTTAAGCACATCTTCTTCTCGGCAATTCTGATTTGATAAAACCCAGAGTAACCATCACAAAAAGTATACATCTCATGACCACTTACCTTCTCAAGAATGAGGTCTTGAAAGGGAAGAGGATGATGATCCCTCTTGGTGGCTGCATTGAGTTTCTTATAGTCGATGCAGACCCACCACTTGTTGTTTTTCTTTGGGGTGACTACCACTGGTGAAACCCATTTAGTATTATGAACCGGAACAATAAACCCAGCTTCTACAAGTTTCTGCAACTCTGAGCACAAAGCATCAGTCTGCAAGGGCCCTAATCTCCGATACTTCTGAGCCGCAAGCTTCGTATCAGGCTTCAACTCTATCTTGTGCTCTATGGCAGTCACATGGCAAAGGTGGTGGTAGCTAGTTGCAAAGAGGTCAGGGAAATCTTTGAACATTTCTAGGAACTCGTCTTTCTCACTTGGAGTGAGGTCTAGGGAAAGCATAGATTCAAGCTATTGAGGACTAGCTATTACCTTTTCTACAGGTGGTGGGGTCGAAGACACCCCCATCATGTAAACTTCCTCCTTTGAGAATTCCTCCCCCCATCTGATTCTTCAATTGATTTAGACACCGAGGATGAGAGAGTATCATTGTCTTGCTCCTCTTCTTCTTTTGGTTCCGTGGCACCGGGTTGCACCGGGATCTTCTCCTTAGAAGCAGCAAAAGACATGTGTCCTGTCTTCCAATAGCTGACTGCATCACTCTTTCTCAACCATGGTCTCTCGAGTATGGATGGGTAACTCCTGCCTGTATTTTCAATGTCCACTACATAGAAATTGACGGTGGTGGTCAACCCATTGACAGTGATGGGCAAATCCTCAATGACTCCTAGGGTGGCGAGTCATCGACCATCTGCTACCTTGATTCGAGTGGAGGAACGCCTTGTACATTTCAAATTCAATTTCTTCATGATTCAGGGCACCATGATATTACATGCAACTCCCCCATCAACACACACATTTTTAACACGGCAGTTATCTATGATGACATCGACTGTATGTGGGTGCCAATCAATTTCTACAGAGATAGAAGATACCTCTCTTACCTTTCCCTTTTTCTTGTTCCTCCTTGTTGAGAGCCCTTGCTACAGCTCACGTCTCACCTTAGGGCTTAATGCTATTAGTTGAGGGAGCGTGATGCTCAAAGAATGATGAGCAAGATCCTGAACGACCGAATAGTCTTCTTGCCCTGAGCCAATGGGAAAATCCAAGGGTGACCACTTACTCCTGCGGGATCTTTTAGTCTTCTCTGTTGGTGGGTCTGCCATCTCAGCATCTGAGGGCTCTGAGAAGGACACCTTCTTCCTGGGGCAGCCCGGTTAGAGAGGGGTCCGAGGTGGTATGACTTATTTTCCCAAGGTCAAGGATCTCTACATCAGAATCCTTAATGCCTGATTCACTTAGAAGATTCACCCTTGGAATATTGGGACATTCCGTGCGATAATGACCCTTCTGGTGGCACTCGTAGCATAAAACATTAGCACAGTCTCTTGGAGGGCGGTTGGCTTGATTTCTGGTGCCCACCATCTCAAGCCAAAGATCATTCAATGCCTTGGCTAGGTCATTGACTCCAAGTTCTATTGCAGGGGGGGGCCTCTTTAGCTGGAGGGGCCGAGGGAGTAGAAAGGAGGGGGGCTCGTGGGCGAGGCTGGGGAAATCTTCGAGGCGGAGGGTGAGAATATACACCTTGTTGAGGGTAAGCATCTAAGGGAGGACCATACATTTGAGGTGGAGGCGGTGGATACATCCGTGATGAGGGGTGGGGGTATGCCCCTGAGTTAGACCCCCCAGGTTGTTGTTGTAGGAATTGAGGGGGTTGCGGAGGGATAATTGTCTTCTTTGAAGTGGGGTCAGACTGAACTTTATCAAACTTTTGAGCAATCTCATGTGCAAGCACCATAGTTTCTGGATTCTCCCATTTAAGCTTGAGGCGGAATTCATCACTTGCTCCTGCTACAAGGTAGCCCAGCACATGCTAAGTCATTCCAGCTCAAAATCCAGCATTGTCCTCCTGCGTGGCAATTAAATGGTCTAGGAGCACGGTCGCTCGATCCACATATCGATGCGCCATCTCACCTTCTGACTGCTTCAAGTTTGCCACCTGCAGGTACACATTCTCCGGCTCCTCTTCTTTGCCGAAATACTCAATCATCGTTGCTGTCAACCTTGGCCAGCTTTGGCGAACGTCGTCGGCCTGCTCAGTCATACCACACTTGAGCCAAACCCTCTAGAAATGTGGGAAGAACCAACAACCATCTGTCTTCAATAAGAAAGTTGAGAGAAACAGAACGGCGCTTGAAGGCCACAAGATACTCATTTGGATTTTCTTCCACCCATCCACAAAACACGGGAATGTTAACCATGCTTGGAAGATGGAAAAGAGAGAGGCAAGACGAGGCTTATCTATGGACAAACAATAGAAAGAGGAAGCTTGAACTAAAAATCGGGTGAAGATACATCCACAAAGCACACATAGGCAGGGTAGGGTGTGACTGGTCTATTGTGAAATACCACACGAGAAGAATCTTCAGCATAGAATAGCACATAGACAATCTTAAAAGGACCAACCCTCATGATATCACATCCATCTTTACAAGCGAGGGTTAGAGACACGGCGCTGCATGAGGTTGTTCATCAAGGCTAACAAGAATGCCATGACAAATGTCAACAATTGGAGAGCTTGCACATCACCTTCAGCTTCTTCCAGTTCTTGTAGTCGCCATGCTATTTCTTCAAGGGGTGTGCGGTCTGGCATCCTTCTTTTGAGCAATGTCCTTGAGGACCTTTCTGATGATCTTTCAAAGTCGGTAAACTCGTATCAAATACGCCCAACACTTAGTTTCATGATGACCACAACCTTTGCATTCCTTACAAATGATCACCCTCCTTCATGGCTTGCAGCTTTGTTGGGGTGGTGCTTCCACTCGCGTCATGCGTGACTGAAGTACAAGCTTCACGTGCCAAGAAATCAGCAACTAGATTTCGAGCTCGAGGGATATGCTGAATTTTTACCTCTTCAAATTGGTTGCAAAGTTCCAATGCTTGTTGATGTCGTGGAACCAAGCCTTTGCTCACACCTTCCACCTTCCACTAACTTGTTCACACACTAGTTGAGAATCTCCTTGCACTTCAAGTTGCTTGACGTGATGCTCTTGTGCCTTTTGTAGCCCAAAAATGAGTGCCGAGTACTCAGCTTGGTTGCATGTACTTGCAAGTGTAGACTTGCTATAACAATACTCCTCACCACCCGGTGAAGTGAGCTTCACACCCATGCCAACAGCCTTGGTCAAAGGTTTGTAAGCTCCATCAAATTGAAGGATCCAAGATGTCATCACACCAAGACTAAAATTCAGACATCCCAAGTTTCTCGGTACTCTAAGATAGGTAGAAGGAGAGGGTGGGGAGAATTCAACACTTGAGCCAAACGTTCAGCACCAAATAAACTTGCAATCCTTTCTTGATAGTTTATCTTTAGACCAAAAAGAATTACAACTTGAAGCTCAAAATGAGGCACAAAAGGTTGATTAGGTACAAATGGATTCCTTGGTCGAAACATTACCATAGCCGAGGCCTAGAAACCTTTGTAGTGAGATTGAGAATAAACCATTCAGGACGAGCTTATCCACAGGAATTAACAAGCAGATGCACCAAATCTCCCCCCAAGCTTGGGGAGCATCCCACCCTTCGATGAAGGACACCGTTTTAATTACCTCTGAAGCAGCAAGTAGTTCGATCACTGCACAATGAGTAGAATTAAAATCAAAGTTCTCCCAGCGTATCAGTAGTTCTTCACCATGAATCATCCACGGTGTATCATCCCACCCGTCATCTCCTTGAACAATGCACTGGACAATCAGCCGTTGAAGGTTGACATGAAGATCAAGGAAGAGATCTCGTGCATTGGTAGCCGTAAGGCGCCGAGGACCAGGCACCAAATCCTTAAACGCATTGAGAAGTAACATAAATATCCACCCTCCTCGTGTGGCGTGCGTCCGTGAAGTGGACTTGGAAAAGTTTCGAATCGGCGATCTAGTAGGAGATGTGAATAGAGCACATGAAATGAAGTACTTTTGCTTTTTACAGCAAGAGTAAACTTCCCACGCTTAGAGAGTTACAGTTCCCAAGATTTCAATATATCAATAAAAATCATTACATTTTCATCACTTCCAACTTGTTGGCCCAATGATAAGTCTCCCTTTTGTGAAGGGGGAGGTCTTGGGTTCAAATCCCACTCTTTAATAAAAAGAGAGGAGAGGAGAGGAGAAGGAGAAGAGAAAGAGAAGAGAGAGGGGGGTGCAGGATCTGCTATTATAGTTTTGCAGAAACTCAAAAAAACTGTCCGCGACCAGAAGATGTAGCAACCCAGAAAACTGTCGCGCGGGTGAACACAGTAGACGCGCGAAGCGAGAAAACTGTCCGCGACCAGAAGACACAGGAGCCCAGAAAACTGTCGCGCAGGTGAACACAGTAGACACGCGAATCGAATGCGCATGCAGAAACTCTGAAGGAGCACAGATGATACAGTTCTGCAGATGCGACCGGTACGAGCAGAAGATTCGTCGGCCAGAATACATGTAGGAACCGTGAGCAGAAATCAGGCAAACTGAAAGTGCAGAAGCAGGGAGGTTTTGCAGCCATAGAGATAGGGAGGCACACAGTTTAGAGGTGCAAAAGAAGAGAACTATGCACGGAAGAGGCTGCAGTGCTGCACCCAGTCGTAGGAGTAACAGATTTCACACCACTAGCCGTGGAGATTTCGATCCCAGCAGCCACACCATTTCTATTAGCTGGAAAAGAAATCAAGACCAGAGGCTAGAGGCTAAGCATGGCGATGCTCGAGGGCCATAGAGGAAAGGAGAACGTGAGGGCGAAACGTTATCATGGGAGGGGAAAAGGAATTAGAAGGGGAGGGAATGAAGAGGGAGACTATGACACAAGGGGAAAGGGAGAGGGGGAAGAGAAGCGTGTACATGATGGGAGGAGGAATGTAAAGATAGAGACATCAAGGGAAGAGGACCATGCTTTATTTGAAAGGAAGGGAAGGGGGAAATCAAAGTACTAGCTAGGTGGCTTTACAAGAATGAGCGTGTCTCGTCAAGGAATAGCCTCCTCCTTTTATAGCCAAGAGAGGGGCTCTCTCCCAATAAATGCATCCTCCCACATGTATGGTGTGTGTGGAAAAGTCTCCCATGTGGGCTAGGAGGTTACGCACTCTCAATTGTGTGCGATAACCCTTTGCCTCATTTTCCACAAAAATCAAGCCCCATATCTCAAGTCTATGATACTCCCTTGGTCTCTCCCAATTTTATAACATGTTCAAACCTCTAGGAGGACAAGTGGAGGGTTGTTGGCACAAGGAATCTTGCCACCTCATCCTACTTTCCCCATTATTTAAGTTGCATCCTTGGACTATCTATACCTCCCCCACATGGACCTATCCTATATGGGGAATAACCCAATATAATATCCATCTCCACCTATTTTATATTACTTCTCCCATGGACTTTGAGCCATATCTTACTAAATGCAGCCTAGGTGGAGGGGTGGCACATGGAGGAGCCATGCCACCTTACATTTTATAATATTACTACCATGGATTATGTACAACACACCTTATGGGTCCTCTTACGTGGAAGGGTGGCACATGGTCATGCCCTACCACCTCAACCCTGGGCCCTATGCACACCATATTTTATTATACTATTGCCACACATATAAACACACACACATAATAATGCCTTTTTCCTTAGACAAATTTATCCATAACAGCACGTGTCCACCAGGACTTATTATAAGTGGGTACTATGCTTGTCTTATTTGTGGAACAGGTTTGAAACCGCTTGCATGATACTCCAAACATATGAGAAAAAATGTTTATAAAGGTCATGCTCGATATCTTCCACTGGACCATCTCGCACGTGGAGGTCAGCTTGATCCACCACCACCATATTTGAGGGCAAGTTATTGGATTCATGCTTGGAGGGCAAATGGAGAGGAACCTCCTCATGGTATGAAGAGGCTATCCATCTTTCATGAGCTTCCTTATTGGGGTCAGTTATAAATCAATCATCTCTTGGATCTCATGCATATCTTCAAGAATGTGAGGGCTACTATTTGGGCACACTTGGTTGGTTCCAAAGACTCGAGAGGAGTGCGAGAAGACTTGCGTGCTATGAATAGGATGTCTCATTTGTCGTCCCAAGTGCATGCTTCAGGAAAAGTTCTCCAGTAACATGGATCCTCTCCAAGAGAGAGGAGGCAACGGTCAAGGCAGCCTCTTTTCGAACACCCACAGGATGCATGCGTTGCTTAAAAGAAGCATTTTTAAAGGACAATAAGCTTAGTGGGCTCAAGTCCCATGATTGACACAAGGTCTTACAGGTATTCTAAGCTATAAGATTAGTGTGCCGATAATCGTGATGCATTTGTGTAATTATGATTATGTGATATTATTGACATGACTTCTTTGTTGCTTTGATAGTTCATCCTCCCAATTATAGCGTGCTTACAAGAAGATGTTAGAAATGATATATTCAAGATCAATGGTATTGTGAGGTATGCTTACTATCAAATCGCATTGATTGCATTTTCTTCAATTTAAGCTGAATAGTCTGTAGACTGATTATGAATATATCTTACATGGGCATGTGAAATAGGTGGATATCTCAAAAAGAGATCTCCATATCGAGCATCGAGAAGGCTAGGGTGGACTCCATTGAAGCCGTATGCTTTCTTGAGAAGCACTTTCCCTCGAGCATTATGACAACTCAAGTGCACTTGCTTGTGCACATAGTTGATGAGGTGGCCATTGCAAGTACCATTCATAGTCAATGGATGTTTTTTCTCGAGCGGTTTATGAAAGCTTTGAAGGGATTTGTAAGGCAAAGAGCAAGACCAGAAGCAAGCATGGCAGAGGGATGGCTTGTGCAAGAGACATTAGTATATATCATGGAGTTTCTTGCATCCACAGATCCCAATATGCTGCAGGCTTGGCATAACAAGGATGATGATTGCATTGTTGGCGAGGTTCCCCAAGGAAAAGGGATTGAAAGAAAGATGAGCGAAGAGCAAATGGAAAAATTCAATAAGTTTTGTATCCTCAATAGCAAGGAGATGCAGAAGTGGATTAAGAGATATGAAGCAGCCAAAGCAAAAAGAATAGTTGCAAGGAAGAGATTTAGAGTAATTTACAGGTGATCGCAACCATATCCGTGGGATCTCGCCCTTCTCCCCACTCACATGTCACTTGGCTCTACATAAAGCCGAACATGATGGAGAGACAATAAATGACCACGAGTAAGAGTTATCATCTAGACGTATGATGCATATAAGTTTCTTACCTCTTGATGTAATTAAGTAATTATTTGTGGCAATATATGCTATAAAATAGATGCATCTTCATTGTTTTAATGATGCTCTTTTGCAGTACAAAAAGTACAATGCATTATGGTCATATGGACGACATTTTTATGTGAAACGCATCGATTCAAAGAGAGTCACATATGATTGTGGAGTCATGGTGGCTAACTTCACACAAGATAGCCGAGCAAGTGCTTCGGATACCAATCTTCTCTCCTCACAATTGGATTATTGTGGGACCATATGAAAAATCTATGAAATTGATTTCAGACGATTTAGTATTTTCATTCTTGATGTAAAATGGTTTAGAACTATTTACAACGGTCCCCATGCGGCAGTGAGAAAAGACAGTAGCAGTTTCTTTGCAATAGACTCCACCAAACTTTGGACCGATGAAAGTGATACTTTTGTTCTACCCGAGCATTGTGAGCAGGTGCATACTAATGATTTAATTAATTGAAGTTTTCATTTTTAAAGATCCATTGATACATGTACTTAAGCATAATTTCATATATATAATTGATGGCATTTGGCACCCATCTTCAATATAGGTGGTTTTTCATCCGGATCGCTTTGATCCAAGATGGTGGTATGTGATCCAAGTTGCACCACGAAGTAAGCAAATTTTTGAAGATAGAGATGTGGATATGGAGATGCCACTACCAATGCCAGATCCAATTGATCCAGATGGATCTAGCAAAGAAGATGAAGATCACAATGAGTCTGAAAGTCCTTCAAGGTCACAAAAACTATGATGTGTCTGCTAGAGGAGGACCCTTCTGGTAAAGAAAAACATTTCAACCCCAAACTTTTAAGGGATAATGGCCCTGCTAGGGGAGGGAGATTAGAATAAATGAAGAGGTTCCTCATAGTATCAGGAGACTTCTCAGCAAATTTCAACAAAGCCACATTATCCTCCTCCATTAGTTGATAGAGATAACTGATTGATAACCTCCAAAATTTTATCTATATTTCCCTTTCCCATTACCAAGATTCTACACTAATCATTAATGGAAAGCTGCACAACTAGTAATTTATTTGACTCAGGGTGTTCCTTGATTTCCTACATGTCTAGAGCAACGATTCTGTCATGGACTCTTTTATTCATTATAGTCATTATGGCTTGGCATCCAAGTGATAGGGCGGGCAAAGGATCTCCATACCCGAGAACCATCAGATCCTTCTGCCATAAAGAGGCTTGCTAATCAAAGCCACTAATCAAAGCCAAGCATAACCATTAGTCATGAGATTTTTCTTACCTCACAATGGTTAGGCTAGTGTGTCTTTTTACTATATTTCTACTATCCTTTTCCATAATTCAATCAAATACCATTGACACTTTTAGAATCGTATTATTTCATTACTTCCGGGAATCCTTAACCAATTCTTACTTCAAAACTGTTTAATAACCCCAAATCAACCATTCATAGTTCCAATAATCATATCTTTCATATATGACACTTTCCAAATTCTTTTTCTTCCAAGTATTTTCATTTTCCATTCATAGGGATCAAAATACAATATAGATGCATATAGTAACATTGCAAAATACAAAGTCTTTGTTAGGAAAGGGGTTACAAGCTGTCCCAAATCTGTCATTAATATTCCTTTTTCTCCAAATCCCTCATACAGTAAATAGGGGAAGGTCAAAAGGGATACATATCTGGTCTTCCAAAAAACTGTTTATTAACAGTTATAACTATGGATCACTAAAAGCACACAGTTGTTATCCATGTCCCCCAACTTGATATGCAATAATTCACACTATGGCACGTGAACCTTCACAAATACTCAATAAATGGTAACGTACAGTTTTCAGTAAGTGGTAGTAAACAGCCTTGGTAATCAAGACTATAATTACGAGTGGTTCCTATGTAATCCTCTAACAAATCCAGATACACTTAATCATGGGATTCAATCCATACTCTCCCAAGCTTTTATAATACTATTCAACCAGGATGGGACATTTACATATCAAGCATGCATTTCAATACTACCATGCTTCATACTAAAGAATTTACATCACTATAAAGGGTCCCTATTAGTGTAAAATATACACTAGTGTAAAAACATGCCATTTGATGTCTCCCTCTTTTTTTAGCTATTCATGGAAAGAGTAGTTAACTTATTATTTTGCTTATCTGTTTTTCACATACTCCATCATTTGGCATGGCCCTATAAGGTCGTAGCTGTTCCTCTCCATTTCACAGGTCTACTCTTAACAAAATGAGACCAGAAGTTGATCACGCAAGACGAGTACTTATGCCTCCACTATTATTCGGGGCTTAGGAATGGAAAAGCATCAATATAAGGTGTTCGCAGTAGCGATGGGCAAAATGAGTTAGCGGTGAGCTCATTGGCTTACCAGCCATTCATCGCTCCGTCCACACTAAACTACGCATGCATCTCTGGTCCATGACACAATTTCGTTTATTCATCTACAAGGTCTATTGACTAAGTTTTTGAGGTCATACATTCCCCAGCCCAGTAGCTATAAAAGCATCTCCATCTCACAGTGACCCGATGCTCCCCTGACTGGGATACCACCCTTCGCTAATGAAGGTAATGCTTGGGCACTATTCTACACTACAGGTGCGATCACCAAATATTCGAGGGGACGTTCCGTGGTGGACTCAGCATTGAATGTTGCATTGTGAAACATTTGTGCACACTTGAGAGGATTCATGCACAGAAGCATCTTCTTCCCAGTTGTCCAAGTCCCTCTTTCCAATTGGCCGTTGCCCATCGTGAGCTACGTGATAGAGGACTTCTCTACGAGCATTCGTAACATATCGCACTTCTCCTTCCTGACGTTTATTTAACTAATGCAATATGGGAGCGCCTACAATATCCACAAGGTGGGGTCAATGAACCCTCCTAATATACCGAGCTCCTTAGTTTTTACATGAAATGGAGCGTTTATATTACATCGGTTAGTCTAGGGCTTGCTTGTTTCCCAGGTCTCCATTTGTATCAATTCAACAGTGGGCTGGCCTACCTCCCGGGTCTTTGACGATATCACAAACCCATGTCTAGGGACTTCGAGTATCTCTACAATCTACCCGCCCTTCGTTCGTAACGTCTAGGAAATGCAAAGGCTTCCCTATGTCTCCCAGAGATACTCAGCCGCTCCCTGGTCTATGGTGACCTACATGAGTTGCATATACCCTCCGTCTATCCAATATACCCGTCTATGATGATGGTGTTTCGAGTAGGAGAGTACGTAAGGAAGCAAGGAGGTGCATGTCGAGGCAAGTGGACCCTTATATTTTCTTCGTAAATGACACACCACAGCACGAGAAAGGTGAGCCAATCAGCCATGCCACCCGTTCACATCAAACCAAGGAGCTCACTACCCTTAGGCCAGTATATCCTTGCTCCTCTACTAGGGTGTAGCAAAAAAAGACAAGACAAAACAATGATGCAAAAAACCGCTACCGCCTTTATCCACGAGCTTCCTGGAGGGGAGTGAACCGTCTCTCCCTCCTCGAGCTCCCAAATCATTAAGTACCTCCCTATGGTTTGGGCACCTGAGAGAGGTCCATGTGCAGTCAAGCGTGTTTGTTGAACCCTCTGCGCGTTCCTTGGAGTGTGTATTTTGTAAATAGGTTCGCTGAGACTTCCCAGCTCTTTTCTTCTAGGCTCTTTTTGTCTGCACCTTCTTTGGATGCTGCAATACCTAGGGAAATGGGAAAGACTCTCCCTCCAAGCAGGTCCCATAGTATGCTCTCCCATTAAATGTTGGCAATTGTCCACTGCCCCATAGCTAGTGTGAATCCCAGCCTCTGACATCGAAATCTATGCTAGTGTAGTCTCTCATAACATCCAGTCCTTTGTCCCATATCAATTTTGACAATATTCAAGCATAAAAAGGAATCCCCATGGTGCATTAAACGGATTCTTACCTTTGCTCTTATTATTGACCACCAGTCTCTCAGTGGATTCCCATGTCCACCATTACCATTGGCTATGGATATCTTGGGGTTCCCCCAATGAATCCATGGTATACTCGATGGTTTTTTGGGGTACCCCATGGTATAATCTATTGAATACTCAATGGTATCTATTATAATTGTATAATCAGCCATATCTCTACACCTATAATGGACTATATCTCATAATGGGTTCAATTATTTAATTCAATCATATATTTTCCCCAATTATCCTCGTATACCCCCTCCCCGTGGGTACATTAAGTTCGAATAATCATTGTAAATAATCCCCTAGTATTGCTTTTTCCTATATTATGAGAAATACCTAAACCATTCATGAAAATACATAAGGTAAAAGTGTTACATGACACTCAATACACTTGATACATATGTATCAGTTAATTCCCAAAACCAATACCTTATACATGTTCGTATCGGCCCCTCTTTCAAAGGAAGGATGTGTGTGTGTGTGTGTGTGTGTGTGTGTGTGTTTTAGACTTGACATGACCCCTTTCCATAGTGAAATAAAAACAATGTAGCTCAAAAGAGAGAGCAATTGTAATTAATGAAAAACATTGAATGATAATGTTTTGTCAAAAGGTCAAAAAATTGTAGAATGCACAATTGTTCAAAAGGTTACGCTTTGATAAGTCATGGCAAGCATCACTTTTATTAAAGAGGGGAGTCTACACACCTGCCACCATCCAACAAGCAAAATAGTGAGAACCAGTTTTAACTTTTGTTGGGAAAACAGTTGTCATCAACACCCCTCCCTTGTTATCGAAGTCACAATAAAACTAATGCTAGGCCAAACGTTTATCAAGCTGTAAGGAGCGATAGTAGTGAACCATTGTAAAGAAAATATTATGCACATTTAATAGAAATACTGGGAAGAAGGTTAGCAAGAATAGTCTGAGAGCAAAAAATGATGGATTTTAGTAGAGAAAAAGGTTTATTTGAAAAACCAGAATGTTTAGAAATAAGAGAGGTAATAATCTAAAGTTTGTAAACTAAGAGGAATAAATGTAGGCAAGGCAAAGCTATGTAAGGGATCATAGAAAACATATTTATAAAGAAAATGGGAAAATTTTACCATAGATTAATCAAAAGAAAAAGACGAGTAGCCCAAGTAGCTAGCCTTATTTTGTAGCATTTATAACCTGTAGAGAGGAGAAGTTAAAAAGGGAAACAACCATAGGTTCGAGACATACCCATAGGTTTGAGAAAGGGAGAGACTAATAGTAGTAGAAAAAGGTAAGACGAGGTCAAGAAGGGTAGTGATTAAAGAATGTTTTAATAGAGAGTGGGGCTTATAGAAAATGAAAAATAAAAAAACAAAAAGCCAAAAAAAGCAATGGTATAGAAGACCTAATAGTCTTTTAGTGGGCGTGGACGTGGTTTCGTGAGTAGACACCGTAAGTTTGGAGGCTTGAGCCTTGTAGCTTGAGCTTTGAAGGCTGGAGTATTGAAGGCGAGCGTTACGGTCGAAGTATGGAGGCACATATGCGAGGCCATGGAGAAGGAAATTAAATAAGGAAGCGGAACGTGGACGAGCTGTAGGACTGTAGGTCCTGGAGTCAGGGAGCGCACACATGAGCGAGACGAGCAGGGACAAAATTTGACAAGGATATCTATGTCATTAGCCCTTTTTTGTGTCAGTTACACATTGATTTAGAATTTCTTTGTCAAATGACAATGCAAAATAGCTTTTGTCATTTTCACATGAAAAACATCAATCTATTTTAATTGTCAAATGAAAAACTAGTTTTTTTAAAAGAAATTCATATGTTTAGATGAAATCCGGATTCCGATCTTAGGGAATCCAAAGAGCATGAATGATTTTCGATTCCCAAGTGGTGGCTCGTGTGAGCCACCTACTCCAATTTAATTAGTCCCGAATCCCGACTCCCAGCTCAAATTTTGTCCCTGCTCCTGCTTCAACTCCTCGTTCTCCTTCTCCAAATCGTCCACCCTTAACCTCATCCGCGCAACCTCCAGCTTCAATTCCCTGTTCTCTCTCCACAGATTTGAGGACGAATCGATCCTTGGCGATGTAGCCGTGCTCAGCCTATTGTTGTGGGCCGGTGTCGGACGGCTTCCAAACGCTGATCCTGCTTGGTGCTGATGATCGTTGTTATTGGTTGTGTTGATGATCGTCGACAGTCCGGCTATGGCGTTGCGCATTCTGAGTTGCTCAAAATAGAGAACTTGCACCACCAGTTGCACCGGCAATCGCTCGTTCTGTGCCGCATGCGCACACGCCTCTTGTGACATTTTTTGACAGTCCAGGACCTTGCACAGCTTCTTCCTGTCCATGTCCGATAGCATCGGATGCACCTGCGAGTCACCACCTTCTCCTCTTCCTCCTTCCTTGCTCCTCCTCCTCACTTGTCTCCTCCTCCTCCTCCTCCTCCTCCCTTCCTCCTCCGCCGGCCCCATCACTCCCGAAACTTGCTCCCCCTCCGACCCCCCTTGCCCTTCCCTCGTTGCCTACCTTACCCGCTCCAACCTCCTCCTCTCCTTCATCTCCTCCCTCTTCTCTGTCTCCCCCCTCGACTCTTACATTGTTCAAACGGAGGACAATCTGAGCGCGATTGCGAGCGATTTCAATACAACAACAACTGCTCTGGCGACTATTAATAGTTTGGGGACCAACTTTTCACTGCAACCGTACTCGACCCTCTTCATTCCTATAATAGGTTCAGTTTTCGGACCTGTTTTAGCCTCAGCTTGCATTTTCTTAGCACTTGGTTCCTTGCATTCGAATTGCCATGATTTCTGCAACCAAGTTGGATTTTAAAATTTGCAGAATGATGTATCGATTCGATTTGCATTTCCTGATAGTGCGCCATGCGGGGCAACTGACCTCCAAATTGGGAGGGGGGGGGACGAAAACGGGGAGGAGCAAGACTTGGAGTGAAATCAAGGGAAGACTTGTTTTAAGGAGCCTGGAGGGATTCTCCTAGGATGAAGGCTAGATTTGCAGGAAGGGCGGGGATGGGGAGGTTGAAAGAGGGGGAGGGGATCAGGGATGAAGAGAAGGAAGGAGAGGTGGGAGGGGGAGGGAAGAGCAAGGCATAACGCCTAGCAGCAGAGGAGCTTTAGTTGGCATTTAGTCTACGAGCTGGGCTACCAACTTTGGAAGGAGCTAGCTGGCTACAGGTAGGAATCATCGTTGCACTAGGACGGTGGTCAAGATCGAGATCGAGAGAGAGAGAGAGAGAGAGAGAGAGAGAGAGAGAGAGAGAGAGAGAGAGAGAGAGAGAGAGAGAGAAGGAGAAGTAGAACAAACAAGCTCATAGATGGAGCATTGCAGCTATATAGCTGCGTCGCACCAGTTTGCCGATTTGATCACTTCCAAAAGCTTTTCAGTTTGCAGAAAAAGCTTTTCTTCAGCTGCAACAACAAAAGGCCTTGACAGGCATTAGAAGATGGTGGATGAGTCGATGGATTATTATCAACACAAGTTGTGTTAGTTACTTTGGATGATCGATCCAATCTCGTTTCAGTTTTTCCCTGCAGCTGTAAAGCTCGATTATTATGATTCTGTTGGATATCATTGACTCGCGTCACTGCAAGCATCTATCCAGTCACCTTGAGAAACTATGCCAAGGTTCAACTCAGTAATCAGGAGTCGTCATTCTCCATCCAGCATGTAATAGAACAGCATCAGAACGATCACCAATTCAGGGTTTTCTTAGTGGTTCTAACTTTGATTATGTTAAGTATCAGAACAGCATCTATTACGATCATGCGAGTAGCTGAGAGGAGGTCTTCGATTACATCTGTCAAGTCTCATTCAGCAGATCTGGCAAGATCGTGTACATGTAGAAGGTGAGTGAAGCTATGAAATCTTAATGCAATTACTTGTTTCTCTTTTGTGGAGTCGAAACAGTGTGTTTTGATGCAGTTTTATATTTTTCTATGTAGGTGTTGGTTGCTTTCGAATTTATTGTTATGGAAGGTTCAAGCAGTGCTAGAAGTGTTAATAAGAAAGGAAAGGGGTGTGATTTATTATCTTTTTTCAATAAAGTAGGTGATGAGACCCATGGTGAGCAATCGCAAAAACATAGGGAGTTGTATGCAGATTTGTTTGGAGATGAGGATCATGATGACAGTATGGATGAGATGCAAGAATTTGAGGGACACAATGATGTAACACAATAGAGAGAGGGGATGATAGTTAGGAGGTATCGAAGTCAATGGCGCTTGCAATACCCTTGGGCATACAAGGTGCAAGTAGGGGAGAAGGTATTAGTGAAGTGTGAATATTGTACAAAGTTTACAAAAGAAAATGTGAATGCTAAGGAAGGAGCACAATCACTGCAGTTAAGTGCATTAAAGGCACATTCTAAATCAAAGCAGCATCAAAATGCAGAGATACGCTTTCAAGATTGGAAAGATCGAGAAAGAAGTCCAATAAGGGAACGATTTGATGCATTGCATGATAAAGCAAGGGAGCAAATTATATGTCTCATGAAGTGTGTTTATTTTTGCTCTTGTTTCAATATTCCATTGGAGAAGTATCCACATCTAGTCCAGTTTAATCGCTACATGGAAATGCCAAATATTTCATTAATGGATGAATATGCTTCTTATGTAAATCTAGTCTCAGCTAGAGAATTTCTGATGGCACTTCGGAATTACTTTCGAGAACTATTAAGTGCAGAAATGCTGTCTAGTTCTTTCTTTTCTGTCATGGTTGATGAAAGTACAGATCGCACATTAGAGAAGCACTTGATCATTTATATCACATATTTAAAGGAGAATAAGCAGGTCACAAAGTTTACACGCTTGGTGTTTCTGTCCGATGGTGATGCTGAATCTGTATTTCAAGCAATGATGAAGTTCTTGGAGGAAGTAAAGCTTGACATAAAGAGAATGGTTTCTATTGCTACCGATGGTGCTAGTGTGATGACAGGATCGAATATAGGAGTTGTTACACGCTTTCAAAGTATTCTTCCTAGGCTATTGGCCACACATTGTATAGCTCATCGGGAAGCTTTAGCTATAAAGGATGCAAGCAAATGCTTTTGGCAAATGGATGTGGTTGATAAGCTGGCTGCAAGTGTTTACACATGGTTAGGCAAGTCAACTAAGCGTCACAATGAATTCAAAGAGTTGTTGGATGCCTTTGAGATTGTTGAGTTAAAAGCACTTCGATACCATGATGTTAGATGGTTATCTAGAGGTCAAGTGATGAAGAGGCTTGTTGAGCTTATGCCTGCAATTCTGGAAATTTGGAAAGTTCAGAATTTAAAAGGCTATCAGACAGCCACTATACAGAAATACGACGCAAGCTGGACAACACCATTAATACTTTGAAGAAGATGTTTTTATGCCATAACAAGCCTTTTGGAAAGGGGAGTACATATGTAGCTCCTTTTTTGAAAATGGCAATTACAAGTGGTTTGAAATATACAAAAAATGATGCAATCAGAATTTTTAATTTAAGGTTTGTTCCAATCCCTAGAAAGCAAGAGAATGCCTCAACCTATACTCAAGGAGAGCAGCAGCAAGAAGATGGTATCCTATTGCAGCATAGTGTGCCTTCTCAACATGATGATAATAATACGGGAAGCATAGATGATAGTATATTGTTGGGGAGAACATTTATACAGGCTGTAATTGATGCATTGAATAGCAGATTTACAGATTTGGGTACTTTTAATGATGTTAAGTTCTTTGAGCCCAAAAGTTATCCAGAGGATGTGGATGATAGAGAATCAAAGACTCAAGAATGGCTTGGAAAGCTACTTGAAAAATTCTGCAGCGGTCACCACCCAGTTGCAAAGAAAGAGTTGTGCCTTAGTGAGCGAGAGGACTTTGTGGAGCAGCTATATGCAGCAGGGTCTGATAAACGGATGCCAAAAGCATGGGAATTTTGTGTGTCCAGTGGGGGGGATGAATGGTTTTTGCAGTTTCCAAAGTTGATGCGACTATGGCAAGCCATATGGGTTATTCCAGCAAGTACAGCAGAGTGTGAAAGAGGCTTTTCAAGACAAAATAAATTCAAAACTATAGATAGAAGTAATCTAGTGTTGGAAACATTAGATGCTCATATGATGCTTGTTTCAAACCAAGTCGATCCTTCCCATGTATCTTGGTCTAGAGTTTTGGATATATGGGAAAATGAGCAAGGAAAGAGTAGAAAAATAAAGATGTGAACAATTTTACTTCTATATTATTTGTTTAGTGCTTTTTCTATATGTCACTTCTATATTATTTGCTAGTGCTTTTTCTAAACATTTCTTCAATGAAAGATTTATTTATGTGGATTTTTCATGAAATAATTTTTATTGTCAAATGAAAAATGGATATTCTATTTTGTTTTTCATGAGAAAAATTGGTGTATCAATTTATTTTTCAACTTACAAGTAGGGGAGTAGCTGAATTTTTGTCCCTGGGGATGAGGGAGCTCGTATTACATAGCTTAGAGTCCAGAAAAGGCGGCCTATAACCAAGGCTAATGGAGCACGGGGGCTGACTGTAGCTAGTGAACCTTTTACCGAGCTGATCAGAAGAACAAGGCATAGTAGAGCTTAAGGAATGGATTCTTGAAGGGCGTACGTCGCCACTCGACTGGGCTATAAGACAGCCAGAAGAAAAGGAACTCAGCGTGGGCATAACGCACTGAATGTAGCGAGGCTGAGCGTGTTGTGAGGAGGGCACTTAGGGTAGCGTAGTCTTTATAAATAGCGGTAGGAAGGGTCAGACGGGGAGATAGTCGGGGTACGGGAGTCGAGAGGCTGGGAAAACCTTGAGAGGCGGGGGGATATATACTAGTGCCATATGTTGTATTAGAGGGATACAATTTTAAGGGTAAAATTAGGACAAAATTAGGAGTAAATTAGGCATAAAATTAGGAGAAAATAGCGGGATAAAATTTAGGGTAAAAAAGAGAGAGAAAAGGGGGGTTGTTTGTGAGAGATAAGAAAGTTAGAGAGAGATAAAAAAGAAAGAAATTGGGAAATTTTAGGGGGGATTTAGGGAGAAATAAAGGAGAAAACTAGGGGGAAAAAATTAGAGAGGGGGGGGGGGGTTGTTAAGGTGGTTAGGGGGTAGTTAGGGGTATCACGTAAGTTAGTGAGTGTAGTTAGGGAAAAAAAGTGGGGGGGGAGAGAGAGAGAGAGAGAGAGAGAGAGAGAGAGAAGGGGGGTGGTTGAGAGAGATAAAAAAGGTTAGAGAGAGAGAAAAGGAAGAAATTGGAAAAAATTAGGGGGAAATTTAGGGGGGTTAAAAATAGGGGAAAATGGGAGAAGAACTAGGTGAAAATTAAGGGGAAAAAGGGGGGAAGGGGGATTAGGAAAATTAGAAAAATTAGAAAAAATATATATAAAGGAAAAAGGGGGAATTTTAAGCAAAATTAGGGGGGAAAAGGAGAAAACTAGGAAAAAATTAGAGAGGGGGTGGGAGGAAGGAAGGGAAAAGGAAGGCGAGGAGAGAAATTAAACATGGAAATAAATAGAGGAAAAGGGATAAAAGGTAAGTTGAATATAAAGTGGGAAAGGGATAGTAAGTGTGTGTGTGTGTGTGTGTGTGTGTGTGTGTGTGTGTGTGTGTGTGTGTGTGTGTGTGTCTTCACCAAAAAAAAAAGTGTGTGTGTGTGTGTGTGTCCTATCAACTATACTACTAAATCAATTCTCAATGTACCAATAAACCAAATAGAACATATATATCATTGCCCTTAACACTGCATGAGTGAGAATAATCCATTACCACATCATCCTTTCTGACAAAGTGTCAAAGTGGGAGTCATTTTTCATACTCACATTCATGTCAATAAATTGCAAAAAGTTATACTCATGACTAGTCTCCAATAGAAAATCCAATCCTATTTATCAGTAGTTGGATATAATCTGCCGTAGAGTACTCCTTGAAGTTGCCAACATCGTATCTTCATGCCTTAGATTTTTCATTGCAAACCCAATGAAGGGGTATGCCAACTCACCCGACACCATCACAACCGAATGAAAGTTAGAACAATTCATTTAAGCTGTGTAAGCTAGGCTTCAATGTCGGCACACAGTTGTTATCCATGTCACTCGATCTAGATTAGCATAATCAAATCTTGGCATTCTACTATTCAATAGTAATCCAAGGTTGGCAATTAAGAAATTGAAGAAATTCTTATAAAATGTTAGAGAAATCATAATAATAACTCACAATCTCAAATAAATCATAATTTTGGGTATTCCAAACAAGTCCAAGGAAATTCCCAGGGTCAAAAAATCCAAATACAATCTCATTGTACTTATACCTTCCCTTGATCTCCTATTGGCATTTTCCTATTGTCAGCATTACAATCAAATCTATGCACACATCAAAGTGAGATAAGATTCTTGAGAGGGTCAAAACTAAACGACAAACTCCCTACTATATGGCCTTTTCATCATTTTGCAACTAAATCCATGATATATTCTTGACTTCTCCTGATAAAATCCCAATGGAAATCGCTTAACGTAAAGAAATTTATTACACATAAGAAACCATGAAAGGCCTTAAACTATATATTATACATGACTTAAAATCCCCTTTAAAGAATTAGCCATGAAGGTTTAATATAAGCCCTCTAAGTCCAAGAGTCCAAAAATCCAAGACTATGGACAAGTTGGGGGTTCAAGTCCCAAAAGTGCAAAGTTTTTTGTACTTTTGTTCATTTATCTTTTCCGACAGTTGGCGAGGTGGGTCCAAGCCAGCCCTAAAATTTGAAGCCTTCAACGAGCTTCAAAGCCCTTTAGACATGCTAGCGAAGGTTAATGAAAAAATTTATGTTGCAAATGAAGGCCAACAATTGAACAAGGTTTCAAAATTTTGCACATAAATATATGTTTTCACCCCTATTTCCTTAGATTTGAAATGCAATGCCCATTCGGCCTCCCCCATAACTGTGTCTATGTTGCGACTCTTTGATGATTTTCACCTTGTATATGGATGTTAGACTCTGTGGCTTTCTTGCCCATGAGTCTTTATGCTTTTCCAATCGTAGAATTCCAGCAGCAGGGCACAGGACAACATGTTGGGGAGAAGCCTTATTTACTTGAACGCTCGGACTGCTATGGTGGAAGCCTACGTAGACGATTTTTTGTGACCTGTGTCGAGAGCATGCATAATGAGAGCATGCAAGATGAGACTATCTATTTGAGCACTGCATCAAATGTAGAATTTCCTTCATGTTATTCTCATTGCAATGATAGGTTTATTGATTATAGGAGTGAGATACCTTGGCGACACAGGTGGGATTATTCTTTCCATACAACGCTAAAATAACATTAGATTAGGCGGGATTATTATTTCCATACAACGCTGAAATAACATTAGATTAGCCAAAGCCTTGTGACAGCATATGCATTCAGCTAGGGGCAGCATCGTGTGTAGGTCGTGATGTTACAAGGATGCAATCTGAGAGCTCTATGGGGAGCAAAAAGAAAAGGCAAGAGATAGAGAGATTGGAGTAGTCGGTCGATGACTTCGTGGAGAAAGGGTGAGGATGAGTTCGTAGGGCAGCTCACACGGAAGGAGGAGGGTCTCCTTGGCTCCTTGGCTCGGGCTTTGAAATGAGTCCTTGTTTCCTTGGCTCTCGGGCTTTGAAATGCAAGTATTTCAATTTCCCTCACCACTTAGTTCTTTTGACCCATTTGCTAGAAGGGATGTCGTTATGTAGTTCAATCTATACAAAGGTCATTTATGGGTCGATTTAATGTGTTGGTGGGATGCTAGCGATGCTCCACATGGATGTCGTTACTATTATGGCCACCATCCATTATTGGACATCTTGCTCATGTATTAGTATGCTCTATACCCTTAAAGGGTAGGAGTAACCTCACCCCTCTACCACGGGCTAGAGACCCACTCCGCTGGGTCCCCTCTCTCTCTCTCTCTCTCTCAAAATTAACAAAATAAGATTTTATATATATTTTTATTTTTATCTATTTATTTACAATAAATTAAATTTATATAAATATAAATATAAATATTATATTTATTTATTTATAATTAATTAATTTTATATAAATATATAAAAATATGTATCTATGTAAATATGTATACACACACACACCTCGCCTCTCTCTCTCTCTCTCTCTCTCTCTCTCTCTCTCTCTCTCTCTCTCATCCTCTCTCTCTCTCTCTAGACCTTCCCCCCCCCCTCTCTCTCTCTCTCTCTCTCTCTCTCTCTCCCCCCCTTCCCCTCCCCCACTCTCTCTCTCTCTCTCTCTCCCCTAGTTACGAAGCTATTTGAGGTCTCCCTTCTAACGCAAGCTGACATTTAGGAAGACAAAAGGTTCCAAAGGAAAAGATCCGAAGGCCCCTTCCTCCACTTCACTTGTCCCTTTTCTTCCCCATCCTGCTTTCAGGGTGACCAGACATTGATACATACATATAACAGACACATACACACACATACACATATATTACATTTGAATATTATATTATAATATATTGTATATATATTATAATATATTATATTATATATATTCTATTATATTCTCTCTCTCTCTCTCTCTCTCTCTCTCTCTCTCTCTCTCTCTCTCTAGGGAAGTAGGTGTGGAGGGGAGGGAAAGGGGGGGGGAGGGGGGGGTTTAAGGTGGGAAGAAAAAAGGAGCGAGGGATTAAACAAAGGGAGGAAGGGATAGGAAGTGTCTATGTGTGTGTTCTCTCTCTCTCTCTCTCTCTCTCTCTCTCTCTCTCTCTCTCTCTCTCTCTCTCTCTCTCTCTCTCTCTCTCTCTCTTTCTCTCTCTCTCTCTCTCTCTCTCTCTCTCTCTGCTCTCTCTAGACCTTGTTGGTCTTTGCCTTATACTATGCTTAGATAAATTAAGACATGAAATAACAACTAACAATACACGGAAATTGAGACAATTAACTCTATTATAATGACTCTGTGTCGAGGACAATGGACTACACGACTTTGCAAGAATGACTAAAGGCAGCTCATCTATGCGAACCTTGTTGCTGCCTTATGCATAGACTCAATCGTGGACTAAGAGCTTGAGCTATAGCTCTAGAGCATCACAAGAAGCCAGCAAAGCTAGTCACTATTGTGACTCTCATGGACAAGAAGACCGACTCTAGATCACGACCTAGCACGTATACTTGAAGGTAACTACCACCTCATATGGATGTAGCCAGAATCCACATGATTGCAACGCCAGATAGTTTCATGCCATGATGCCACATGCTCATCTAAGCACTCCTCAGCCAATCAACTAGAATTAATTGCATGGTTTAATAGAAGCTCTTGATTTAGCCATGTATTATATCAAGGATCCACGCTCAATTAACCATGCACTAACCTATGAGGATCATCTTCCAACACCTCCCTTGATCCGAACAGGGAGTCTACAAGAGAAAAGAAAACATAACAACAACTCACTCCTACGAGACTTGTTGCCAATACAACTAACAGTTTGACAGCTTCATAGCTTCTCAAACAAAAGACATCATAATCTATTCCAAAGACACTCTTGAGCATCGTAGCTCATTCACAAGGCTTTCTATCACATTTTGAGTATTTGACATTGTAGCCACAACTCAGATCAAAATGCCCAGTCCTGGTCGAGTAAGTCTCATCAGAGACCAAACCCACCATCTCCTCTAGTGGTGAAGAGCTTTGAGCCATGCATGCCTTATTCTTCTCTGCCTCGTCCTTTTGTTTCTTCACACAAAATCGTTCAATTTGTCCTTACCACAATAGTAGCATGTGCACTTATCTTTGGTTGTAGTTCTTCTATCCTTCATAGCATATGCAGTGTCTCCAGTAAAAGTGTTCTCCTCATGTTTCTCCTCGACCATTGAAACCAGAAGGTAATTCTTTTCACACAAATTCACCACTTAATCAATTGGAGAAAGAGAACACAATCACACCATGAAAACGATAGTAGAATGGGTACAATCTCCCCCCCTAGATGAGTGGCTCACGCTTCCTCATCTATAGTATTTATGATATTTCATAAAAGCACCAAGGAGCCAAAATTATCCCCCCCATCCAAAAATGAGGGATTTGCTTTACATAGCCATCTTAGGGCCCAAAATGATTTATGTCCTCAACAAAATATATTGCTCAAACTTGCAATAATTAAACAAATACAAAATTGGCCCATGGCCACATATAATGCGCTGTGCAACACCTCGATTGGTACCCTCTCACTAACTCCAATCCTCGCTATGAGTTCCATCACCTGTACTCAAGCCGCCAATTACATTAGTTATTAACAATCAATTGAACGAATCACCGAATCAACCGATCCCAACATAACCGCGCTCAAAGCACAATAATCAAGCACAACACCAATAACACTAGCGACATCAGTATTAACATGGAATCACCCACAATACCGATCATCTAGCATGGCAAAACACAAGCTAGTCAGGCGTCCCCAACTAACCACACAAAGTATCCACTAGGACCCCCGCCGCATCCGATGCGCTCCTATGGAGTACTTTGCCATAGTCACACTCGACTAAAAATAATAATGTCCAAAGCAAGATATATCATAAATATAATTTTCGTAACATCCCTCTTGCTTGGATTGCAACTGACCTCAGTTGCGTGTTTGATTATAAGAACTAAGGAGGTCTGGAAAAGTTCAAAAGAACCACTCAGGCATCCACTGAGCATCGTCTCTTGGATGGTTCTTAACTTTGAGCAAGTATTAAGTATAGACATTTCCTTTTCGGGTCAAGGTCTGTTGATGATCAACAATGCATTCGGGTTCTAGAATTTCTTCTTCATCAACAATCAATGGGGCCTCTTCATGAATAGGATGAATAGGTAAAGGTCCTTTGAAGGGCTTTAAGAGGCTGATATGGAAAGCATTATGTATTTTCCAATTATCAAGTAATTCAAGCCTATAAGCTAGATCATTGATTTTCTGAATCACCTTGAATGGTCCATAAAAACGTGGTGACATCTTGATTACTGGCCATTTCTCAATACTCTTCAATGTTCTTTTCTCAATCCGAAGAAGTACGTAATCGCCTTCTTTAAAAAGCATGTTTTTCCATTTCTTATTAGCTTGTTTAGTGTACTTCTCTTGAGCTATTACAATCGCTTCTCGAACTTCTTTACGAATATTTTGATAATCATGGGTAAATGCATCTGCTGCTTCCACTCTATGGGTCAATCGTGTGATAGGAATAGGTAAAACCTTCCCATAGATAATCTCAAAGGGTGCTCTTCCAGTTGCAGAATGAGGAGTATTATTATAAGCAAACTGTAAGAGGTGAATGTATTTGTCCCAAGTCTTTAGTTGACTTCCTACATAAGCTTTTATCATATCCAGAATAGTAATGTTTGTAACTTTAGTTTGTACATTCGATTCTGGATGAAAAGTTGATGAGGAGTCTAACTTAGTGCCTAGATTATGAAATAATGCAGTCTAGAAATTACTGCAAAACTTTGAATCTCGATCAGACACTATAGTCTTTGGCAAGCCATGATGAACAAAGATATGCTTGATGAATAAATGTGCAGCTTGCTGAGCTATTAAAGTCTTTTTGCATGGGATGAAATAAGCTTGCTTACTACAGTGATCTATTATCATCCAAATCATATCATTTTGATTCGCTGTAGTAGGAAAACCTGTTATGAAATCCATAGATATTCGTTTCCAAGGTTGCATAGGAATAGGCAAAGGCATAAGCAATCCTAGGGTCTTGCCTTTGTAACTCTTGATCTTCTGACAAGTGATGCATTCGGCTACAAACTTAGCCACATCTTTTCTTATAGTAGGCCAATGGAATTCTCTTGCTATCACTTGTAAAGTGGCAGTCACTCCCCTATGTCCCAGATATGGTGGTTGGTGCATTTCCTCAATTACAATTTGTCTAAAGGGTCGAGTGATGCATAATTTCTTTTGATAAAAGAGGTATCCATCATTGCATGAATAGTCCAACATAGGATTCCAATTTTTATTTTCTAATTTGTTCCATATATCAAAGAAGTCTAGATCCCCTTGATAAGAATTCTTCATACCTTCAAAAGGCTAGGTCTCTACAATAGTGATGTGATTAATACTTGGCTTTCTCCTAAGAGCATCAGCAACTACATTTTCCTTTCAATGTTGATACTGAATCATGTGCTGAAAACTCTGTATAAATGATGCCCACTTGATGTGCCTATCGGATATTAGTGGTTGAGTTAACAAATGCTTGATACTTTGCTGATCAATTTTGATAAGAAACTCAGATCCCATCAAATAATGTTTCCACATTTGTAAGGCATGAACAACAGCAGTTAATTCTTTATCATATGTGCTATAATTGCATTCTGCTGGTTTTAATTTTCGGCTCTCATATGCTATTGGATGTCCATCTTGCATAAGTACAGCTCCAATTCCATATCCACTAGCATCGGTTACAACTATAAAGAATGGTCTAGAGAAATCGAGTAATTGCAATACAGGAGCTTGAGTGACAGCTTCTTTCAAAGCTATAAAAGATTTATCTTGACGCTCAGTCCATAAGAAATGCTTAGCTTTTCTAAGAAGGTCTGTCAATGGATGTGCAATGTATGCGAAATTCTTGACAAACTTTCTATAAAAGCTACACAATCCCAAGAATGATCTCAATTCATGTATATCTCGAGGTTTAGGCCATGTGACTATGCACTCAATCTTCTTTGGATCTACTTGAGTCCCATCGACGGATACAATGTGACCCAAATACTCTATCTGATCTTGAAAGAAACTGCTCTTTTCAGGATTTATTTACAATTGATTTTCTTTCAAGAGTGAAAAGACTAGCTTCAGATGTTCTTTATGCTCCTCAACATCTTTGCTAAACACCAAAATATCATCGAAAAATACTACCACACAATCTTGGTGTTTAAGAAAGATTCAGTTCATCATTCTACTAAAAGTAGCTGGAGCATTAGTTAGCCCAAAAGGCATAACTAAGAACCCATAATGTCCCGTTTGAGTTCTAAAAGTAGTCTTGTATATATCCTCTTCTACCATGCGAACTTGATGATAGCCGGATTTGAGATCTATCTTACTGAAAACCTTGGCCCCTTTCAATTTGTCTAGAAGATCATCAATCCTAGGGATTGGATATCTGTTCTTCACTGTGATTTTGTTCAGTGCACGATAGTCTATGCACATTCGGTAGGTTCCATTTTTCTTTTTGACTAATAAGATAGGTGCTCCATAAGGAGAACTGCTGGGTCTTATCAATCCTCTCTCTATCAGTTCCTCCACTTGCTTTTGTATTTCCTTTTGCTCTAGCTGGTTGACTCTATAAGGAGCTTTGCAAGGTGGAGTGTTGCCCGGTAAGATTTCTATCCTATGATCTTCAGGTCGAGAACATGGTAGTCCAGGCGGTAAATCCTCTAAGAAACAATCAAAAAATTGAGAAATAAATTTTTGGTACATAGGCTTAGTGTTTGGCTGAGTAGCCGTAACCGTATTCACCAAAATAAGATATGTCTTCTCACGTTTTCTAATTGCTCTTTTGGCTTGTGTGTGGTTGTCTGACCTCAGATTTCATTGAGCTTTTCAGACATATTTCTTGTCTGTCCTCCTCAATCCACATCTGATGTGAATCGTAATCTATCTTAGGACTATATTGATGCCTCCATGGCATTCCTAAGATGATGTCCACTCCCTGTAGGGGTGCCACTAGAAAGTCTCGTGTATCCTTGTAGGGTTTGATTCAAATTTCAAGATTCTTGACTTCTCTAGTGCAATTGTATTTTGTTTTGGTAAAAGCAACTTTGACCTTATAATTAGATGGGAAAGACTCTAGGTTTAGCTTTGCTAAGGTTCTTTCCAAAATGAAATCATGTGTACCACCATCGTCATGCAAAATAACAAACTCTTTGCCATTCATGAAACCTTTCATCTTTAGAAGAGCATGACAATTATACTTACCTCCCTCTTGCTTGGCTACTTCGTCGTCAATCATGTGCACTTCTATTATAATGACTCTTTGTCGAGGACAATGGACTACATGAATCTGCAAGAATGACTAAAGGTAGCTCATCTATACGATTCAATAGCTCCATACCAATCACCTTCATGGAATGCTGACTTGCTTGCAAAAACCCAAAGGTCAAAAGCACAAGAGTAGCTAGTTTATGTTAACGATCATGCTCATATAGCAATACGTCTATGGTCTCAAAAATCAAATGCTCAAGTCAAGGAGCAAAAGAAAAAACACCTCTATGGAGTGCCTTGTAGTTATAATTGTAGTTATAATATAGACTTGCAAGTGTATTGAAAGAGGTAGGTACCTGTTCATTAGATATATCTCACACACCAAGCCAAACTGTAGGCAAGGCTAAGTATCTGGCCGTGATAAATGCCAGACAATTATAAAAAGCAATGGTCATCCTTGTGTAGATTCAAAGAGATGTAGCTAGAGTAGTGGCGTCATCTATTCTTATGAAACCCCGTCTTGTTCTAGATATGCTCATTGTTGCAAGTCACTACCGTTGCTATTGTTGAGTCCTAGTTTTGTAAAACATATATTTTTGAGCGGTACTTAGTCTTGTCTGTGTCTAGTGTGTGAATCGCAAGACCTCAAAGTAACTATAACATAGCTGTATAACATAGCTCACAATCATACACTAAAATTTCAAGATGGTGGCCAACCCATAGCTAGTTGTCTTGTAAGTCTAATGCCAGCATGGGACTTAGTTGAATAGCAATAGCATTAGCATGGGTTGGAGCTAAGGATCATGGTCAATGTGCATCTCATGTAGAGATGTGAGAATGAGATTTTACCTCCTTGACACGTCAGTCATGCTATGTTCCTCAATCCGTCTCCTGCCCTTAGGTTATGTTGGCCTATTGAATAGCATTGATCCCTATTGAATGTATGGAGCTGCTTCAATATTTGTGTGTGACATTTCCAACAAACATGTGAAGAGATTGCATAGGAAGAAATGTCACCCATAGATAGATTGCAATGGTCTTTGGGGAAGGCAGCATTCATATATATAGTTTCGAGCTCCATGGACTGACTTAGTCAGCTGAATGATCAATTGTTTGATGGAATATGAAGTGACTTAGTCGGTTTTATATAGATGATGGCATTGATTCATTGACTTGCATATATTTGTGGTGCTACTCTTCCAAGAACTCACATGAGATGCAAATAATTGCGAGGCTTTGAGATCAACCTGGAGAATTTGGTATCCCTGCAAGAGATGAGGGAAAAGGCATGCGTCTTCATATATATACACTTGTATCATCATTTGAACATTTGACTACAGTCTGTTGGTCTCCTTGACTGCACTAATTTTTGTTTTGAGCACTTTTTGTGTGCTACGTCACTTTAATTATGCCTCAATAAATGCCCATACAATTGCATATGTCATTTTGACTGCCCTGCTTCCTTGGTATCTCTTTCATAAGTCTTCATTACTTACATACTTGGCCACATAGGGTGATCATGATATATTATTGCATGCTATTCAACACATCAATGTGATTGTTGTATTATAAACCTAAACTTTTTGAACATGTGAATGTGCTTATATCAACAAGGATTTTATAGAACATGGCACAGTAAGTGCATCCAGTCATAGTTTTGAATATTTTGAATTAGATGCAAAGGTCCTATTTTATTGAACTTTACTATTTCTATTCTTTATCTTGAATTTGAGAAGTGACGTAGTTTGTAATATTCTTGATACAATTTTGATTTGTTCATATACATTTGATGGAAGATGTTATAAAAATCAAAGTATGAATGAGTTGTATGTAATCCATTTTTGATACGCATAATCCATTCTCATTCATGGGACTTCACTGTAAAGATAATCCATACTCATTCAAATTCCTTTCATGCTATACACATACAAATGCCTATTCATGAAATTTGTTGCCAGTAGATCCACTTCTATGTATCTACTCCCTACATAAGCATGTCAGTGATTATCTCAAATTTTAGAAATTCTGCCTAGTAATCATAGAAATTGTTCATATTCTCTATTCAATCCACTTAAAGCAATTTGCACAAACCTTGTGTTATCAACTTTGTTGTCAATACAGCAATTTCCTTTCATGGTAGAGTTACATCGTCTTTGTAGCCATTTTAGATAAAAATATGGAGCACTTAGAGTCACATAATTATTGCATGTGTACCATATCTGTGCATAGAAATCACAAAAACTTATTAGGAACATTTGGATAATATTAGATTGTGTTTATACCACTATTGGCTACACACACACACCGTGTGTGTGTGTGCATGTGTGTGTGCATGTGCGTGTGCGTGTGCATGTTCATGTGCATGTGTGTGTGTGTGTGTGTGTGTGTGTGTGTGTGTGTACTGCCCCCCTCTCCATGGATACAAAATCATGCAAACCAACTCTGGAGGTTGAATAAATTTGATTAATGTGGTGGAATAAATTCCCGCATAACATATGGAGGAATGGACTTCCCATGAAGCAAAGGGTTTTTCTATGGAGATGTTTGGTTGGAGTGCTCCCGGTGGGGATGACTCTTGCCAAACGAACGAATTGCTCCCACACATTCTTGAGAAAGGGCTTTGAGCATTCACCCTTAAATTTCCCCGTTTAAAGAATGTAAAAGGAAAGAATTGATGCTTTTGGGATTTTATGCACCATGCTTCTCAAGCTTTTTGTTGTTCGTATAAGTGCCCAGGTTTTTTATTTTTAAAAATCTTGTACATTTTCACTATATATGCCTTACATCTCAACCTACACAACAGTTCTAAGACAATTCTAGTTTCACATATGGTAGGCTTCCGAAATCTTGTTAATCGTGTAGAAGAACACGAAGAAGAGAGCATTGGTCTTGGTCAAGAAACACAAGAAGATGCTTTGAGTCAGCAGTACCTCGACGAGACCTCGACCAAAGAAGAGAGCGTGAGAAGTTGCTGGGAAAAATTAGAGGCACTCTAGATACAAAGCGATCCTTAGTTTATGATGGTTATGGGTCATTCTTTGGACCATCAAAGCCCCCATCCTACCAAAGAGGGTTCTTATAGCTAGAAATAAAAAGCAAGCACCCGTCAAAGTCTCTACATTGAGATGAGGAACAGATACAGCATTGAAATTGAAAGTCTTAAAAGAATTTAGAGCTTATTCCCGTCTTTTAGATTATCAAATTCTCACTATGTCTCCACAACATGTTACTCGGGCCGTCTATGTTGTGCTTGAACTCCAGTCACCGCACAACACTTCCAATGCAAAGGGCAAGGGAAATCTTTAGTAAGGACATTTGCTAGCATGCTATTGGAACAATTTGCAGATCTACAACCCCTTGTTTGACATGATGCTTCACAAAATCAAACTTGGGGTTGATATGTTTAGTTCATTCATTTCAAGAGAGATTTTGAGAAATCTCTATGCTCAATTAATTGTCAAAGAAAAGGAGAAAGGGGCGAGCAAGAGGAAACTGAGTCCATTGAGAAAGCCTTTCTGCCAGAGTCTGTTGGAGAGAGCTATTGTAGTTTTGAAGAGAGCTATTACTACTACTACAATATACTTTGCCTCAGCCACATCAAGGTTGTAATGAGGGCCTGCTTCTTATTATACCATGTGATAAATTAATAGTAATGTCAACTTGTGGGTGTCTGGGTCACCCTCCCAATCAGTAGTGCACCAAGTGGAGAAAGGATGTATGTGATGGGGTGAAGAGAAGGTATTGAAATAGGACCTTGATGGCTTGCCAATTCAAGAGGCTAGGGCTTTGCATGTGTTGGGAAACCGGCAATGTGGAAGAGACTATATCTATTCAAATGCAAGTTACTAAATAATGGATTGCAGCTACAACTTGATGATATGGAATAAGTTTCATTGCTATTGTGCATCTCGATTAGTGGAAGACATGCTTCAGGTTGACATCAATTGGTGTGTATAGGCTTGGTCATATCCATTTTTAATCAACAAAGTACATCAAGAATGTAACGTTCTTGAAGGAGAGTAATGGATCCTATGGAGGGATCACATTCGATCTAAATTTCAAGATAAAAATGTGCTGGGAAATTGCATGTCATGGCAAACTCCAAAAACAATTGCAGCTTTGTTTGGATTAAGAAATGAAGGTTGTTGATAGAAACAAGCAAATAATTCACATACAAACCAAGAATGCAAAAGGATTCGGTTGAATCCCATTTTCAGGAGGAATTGATTGAGCCATTGGTACCACACTTGAGGTTATTGCTTGAGTCCATAGAGACTCTTATGAAGCAAGTTTACGTGGTATTCATCCCCCTATTCTTTGTATCCTAGAGGCTACTACATATTAAATCTCTTTGAGTTCGTAAGGAATCCATTCAAGAAGGTCACTTTTATGGCCATATAATGGAGATGTATACTTTTAGAAGCACTAAAGGACATGATCAAGCTCAAAGATTACACTTTCTCCATGGGTGCATACATTTTGATAAAGTCCACCCCTTGGATTTGTATGGAACCTTTCGTGACCATGCAAGCCTTGTAGTGAGAAATTGCACCATCAAAGTTGACCTTCTTCAATAGCCATTTAAACCAATGTTCTTTTGAATCATAGGAGGGTCAATAAGGACCCATGCTTGTTTTGTGAAAGACTAGAATTCACCATCTATCGTGTTTTGCCAATGCGGTGCATCGAAATCAATGGAATGTCAAGGGGTCACCATGTGTGATTGTCTACCTAAAATGCTTGTAGCATTGGTGGGCAGACCTCATAAAAAAGAGAATATACTAAGTTGTGAAAGTGTTTTGCACCAGTACCCCAAGTTGTATGGGATGATTGGGGTTGTCCTTGGAGCTGAGAATCAGCAAAAGGATTTGTATCAAGTAGCTTTGGAAGGGGGCCGAGCAAAGCAACAACACATTTTGGAGAGAATGGATCATCCTTAGGGTCATTACTTGGGGCATTGACTGATTCGGGAGCTATGACAAAGGTAAGACATCTGTGAGGATTATTGGGAAAGTGCAATCCAATAGTAGCCATCTAGCTTGGTGCGTATTGATCGGAGGAATTGGAGGACAATTCCCGATGGAGGATTTGTACTGCCTCTTCCAATTATATGGATGTAGTTGTCATCCATCGGGGTCATGTTCTTGTTAGCTAGATCAACCAGTGGTGTTCATGGAAGACAACATTTTGTGAGTAATAGACATCATGCCATTGCTAGTTGAATGATTGATAGGCCTTAACACCAAAAGGGTGTCCATATATAATCAAGATGCTCACTTGAGCTTTGTGCTCTAGTTTTTTATAATGCTTGTTGGAGGTATGAGCCTGTGACTTCAACCCAAAAAATTGAAGATGGCTCAATCTATGTGCTCCAAGCTTCATGGAGCATGACTTTGAGAGAGCTTCAGAGCATGGTGGGGTTCTACAAATAGGTGGTGGTAATGACCACCTTGGTCTAGAAAGTATGAGGTAACTTAGCTACTATGAGCCTTGGTCTAGAAAATATGAGGTAACTTAGTTTTACTCTCTGTGTGTGTGTGTGTGTGTGTGCATGTGTTTGTGTGTGTGCGTGTGTGCATGCATGCATGTGTGTGTGTGCATGCATGTGTGTGTGCATGAGCGCACTCGCATTATAAACATTTTGTGTTTGTGTCACTTGGGTGTTGTAGTTGGCCTTGTGCTTTGTTGTAGTGAGACTTGGTATCTGTGCTACATGTTTATGTGCATTGAGGCTACTTGTGTTTTTTGTGGTTGTATGTATGAGCTACTTAGGTTGTTATTTTATTCATATCGTGGGTCTTTGGAATAGTGGAAGATCTAGGGTATGTAGGGGGCAAGGTGGGAGTCCTACCTTTGTTCCATGACATTACCAAGTACATGATTTGTAGTGGTAAGGACTTTGGTCATACCTACTTTATCTAGGGGTACCTTGGGAGTGGTAATGGGTTCCATTGGTAAAGGTAGTGCCATTGTTTCTATTTTTTGTTCTTAGGGTACCACCATGAGATGTCCGAAAACCAATGCTTTTCCACAAGGGGGGTTCACCCAATAATGTAAATATAGGATGTGGGTTCAAGTGGAGTTAAGGTACCACCATGAAATGTCCCAAAACCAATGCTTTTCTACAAGGGGGTTCACCCAATAACATGTAAATATAGGACGTGGGTCCAAGTGGAGTTAAGGTCAAGTTACAAAATTGTATATACACATTAGGTTCCTTTCTTTTGGAAAACCCGTAATTTTGTATGGAAAAGGGGTCTTGTAATCTATGCAAATTTAGTGATAACGAGTTTTTTAAATACCCAATATTACAGACATCCATATTGGTATGGCCAATGTTCCACTACAAGGACCAAACCAATACAAATATCATTGCACATCTTATACCCTAGGAGCCCAGCTTCTCTTCAATCTATTTTTACTTTTGGCACTGTATGACTTAGTTCTTATGCACCAAAGTTTGGGATAATAGTTAATTGGGCTTGTGTACCAATATAAACATGAGAGAGAGAGAGAGAGAGAGAGAGAGAGAGAGGTATCTAAAAATCCCCTTATATGTAAATCTTGCATGGGTAAACAAACCCTTTTTTTTGTACAACGTACATGCTTTTTTTCAAATTTGAGTTTAAAAAACTCATATGTAAATACATCTTTGTACATTTGTTTTAAACTTTTGAATAGAAACCCCTCCATTTGAATACACATTGTATCCTTACATATTTGAAGGTGCACATCCAAGAATGCAACCAATTGGAAAAAGATAATATTGTTGTAAGATTAATTATGTATACTGTAATATGGACTAAATGGTGTACTATAAGAGAATGGAAATATTTAATTTATACCAACAACCCCTCTATTGGTCAGGACCACTACAACCATTTGTGACACTATTCTTTTATAAACTTATAAGACCTTCTTTTAAGTAAATGAGACAAGATGTTTGAAATTAATCGTTGCCACTTCTCTGTGTACATCATGTGTAGGGTGTGTAAGGTGCTGAGGCATTTTGTCACATATAGATATATAGGTGTCATCCTCATTGTAGGATATGTGTATCTTAGGACCTCAAGTCATATGCGGGTAAGATACACAGGCTCAAGTGTGTAAAGTAAATGCTGTGCATGCTTGCACGATAAATTCACTCATCAATATGATGGGATAGTGATGGCTTTCACTTGCATTGGGAGTTCAAAGTTTAGAAGGAGGTTCCAGGGTTCAAAAGGAAGTTCCAGGGTTAGGAAGAGGTTCCAGGTTATAGAATAGAATACTCAGTGAAAATCTCATCTCCCTCATAGACCTTGGAGGATAAGGGTTGAGAAATTAATCTAGGAGCATAAGGGTTTACAGGAAACATAGGAGTGGGAGACTAGGAATGTATAAGAGCAAAGGGGTTAGGGGAGAGAAAGAAGGAGGAGAGAGGAGGAGAGAGAGGAGTTGCAAGGTAGAGAAGGGGGGAGTAGGAGACAATGATAGCGAAAGTGAGAGAGGGGGAGAGAGAGAGAGGAGTGCACACGATATAGCTACCTGTACACTAAGTTGTATTGAACATGAACGTGAAGATATACATGTGAACCCCTTAGGCTTAGGGTTTGCCCCTATTTCCCTAGAGGTATGGTGCAATTTACACCATCCTCAACACCCCCTCTTAAATTGCACTCGGTAAATAGAGGATGCATGTACAAGACCTTTTTGTGGATTTCGTTTGGTGCATATGCTAGCATCCAAAACTGAAAAGAAAACTGAAAGAATCATAGTAGGCATGCATACGTGAGCACAGTGACTACATAGCAAAAGCATGTACAATGAGTACAACTTATGATCCCATACATATCGTGCATTTCCCCCTCTTAAGTTGTGGATCATCCTTCACCTTTGGGAATAAAACCTAGAAGATAGGCCGAAAGGGAGAGGAAGGAAATATGTTGAAAGTAAAGTCCACCTGGATCAAAGATTGGCCAATCAAAAGATGATTGCATGAATGACTACATGTATGGTTACGTGCTGAACATGTCACAAGTCACCATGGACCATGTAGCTGCTCTAAAGAAGAGGCATCTGGTTGTGAAGCTAGTCGGTGTAGCTATGAAGGAATCCAATAGGTTGTGACATATGAGGGTGTCACCAACCCAAAAGGGCTGAAAGCAATGTGTGGGGTTTGCTGCAATAGAACTATAACCTCTATCAAATGATGCGGGGTCATAGTAAACCGCATTGTCAATGTGGACCAAGTGATCCAGGGGCTGGAAATCTGGGGCCAAAGATGTAGGTATCATATGCTTCTCTCCTGATGAAGAGGCCCGTAAAACTGACAAGGTATGGCAACCTGTCAAACTTGTATGCTCAATTGTCATGAGCTGAAGGTCATCAGATGTGTGCATGGCTAGACATCCATCGGCATGGAATGCAGCATTTGTCAAAGACTCAAGGTAGAGCTGATAGTGTAAAGGCATAGAAGCTTGAAATAGAATTGAGAAAACATAAGATGTCCCTGAGGCATATGTGGTGCCGAATGCTGATGAAGGGACCGATCTGAAATCGTGGATCCAACCACTGATCTACATCAAGTAAGGACTGTATACTACATCCATAAGTACATGTTGAAACATTGAGTCTCCCCAAGTTGCGCTATGGCTGAACTTGATGATCTCCACTGCACTAGGATAGGACCGCACTAATGCATAGGTATCGTTGTGCTGAGGAATGATTTGCTGATCAAAGGTGGTGATAACTAGATTCAAAGAGGGTGCAATGTGGCATGATTGAGTTGATGCTCGAATGTCTTGAAGACTGATGTGCTGATCTGTACTGCTAAACGAAACTGTGTGCAAAGTATGCTCCATGTCAGAGATGCAAGCATTAGTGATGGATGCTGAAATGGTATCACCTGAGGAGCTAAATGCACTGTGTCGTGTATCTCCACGTGATGTGAGTGCCTCGTACTAAGGATTTACCTACTGAAGAACTGCATGATCATAACTGAACTCCTGCTGACTATTTGAATCTGATGTGATAGTAGATGGAGGCAGATCCATGCATGAATGTGAGGGTTGTACATCACTGGAATCAAGTTGTGCTGATGTAGAAGGGACTGGCCTCGTGCTGAGGGCTTATCGTCAAATGTGCCTCATGCTGAGGGCTTGTTGAGAAATGTGCATGATCAAAAATCGTGGACTGATCCATGCTAACATGTGGAACATCTACGTCCAGTCGCTCAAGACCAATGAGGCTATCATAAATCGGAACAATACCCTGTGGCAATGAATGGTTGAAGTAGGTTCTCTTTCCATTCACGGATCTCATCGGTGTATCATCAACTATGTGATATGGATAACTCCATGTTGAAGGTAGTTTGGTGCTCTGTGCAAGAGGCTTACCTATGTACTAGCAAGAGTGTCTACCCATGAGAACATTGTATGAGAGCTGCCACTAGGGGGCTTAAGCCACTAAATGGTCAAAACCAAGTCACTGTGTGTATGCAAAAGATCAAGCCTGATGTGAAATGATGACAACTGGGTGTTGGAAATAGCCAAGAGGCTATACAAGGCTGATGTATGTGTGAAGGAACCAATGCCAAAAATAGTCAACAAACGTGACTGTACATGGGTGGCATGTGTGCATGCAAATGTGCGACAATCTTGAATTCGAGAAGGAGAACTCTACCAATTGTCATATTTGCATGATGAACTGCCAAATGCCAATATAATTAAACTAATGTCAGATGTGTGAGTGTGTACACCAATGATCGAACCGAGGGATTGATGTCGGTGGGAACTAATCGGGTAATGTGGTAATGGCTGACTTGGCTTGGTGGAGTTGGATCTCCTCTATGGCGGTGCTAATCTATAGCTAGACTACACGCTGAAGTGCAAAATGCAGCAAAAGAATTTTATCTCGTTAATTTTTATGTGCAGGGCATGCTACATTGGAACAAGAGGTGGTTTCAATGAAGAGGATTTAATGATGCTACTCATTGCATAGAGCATGATATGGCAATCATTTTTGCTTTTTAGATCACCTCCAAATTCCACATGGATCAAAGTTATGGCTCTTGGCAGGATGGGCCAAACTTTGATCAAGGGGAGTGGTCAAAATGATGAGGTGTCCAAGGATGATGTGACACTATGTGTCACACGAAGAGTGGAAAAACTGTGCTTGCAGAGTGGCAAGGGTGCCTAGCTAGCACTTATGATTGTGCATCTGACATGGCATGCTGACAGGGCAGCTGAGGTGGAATGCTGACTGTGCTACTGACATGGCATTGCCACATGTCACGATGACTCGGTAGTCAGGCATGATGTGGTAGTTGTGGATGAGACTGCCACATGGCATAAGAGTGGCACAAATTTAACCAAGGTTGAACTCCACCTAACCTTGGCTAGATTCTATTTGCCATGTGTCATCAAACTAACTTGACTAGGGTTAGCTCAACCAGCCCTATCTACCACGTGTATTGTTGACCACTAACCACACCTTCACTAACCAAGGTTATCTTAACTTAGCCAAGGTGAAACCTTACCTACCACGTGGCTTTTTCCTAAGGTATGAGAACCTTGGTGAAGGAAAGATGATAGCGACGGAGTGCGGAGTGCTATCGCGATGACAGTTAATGGGGCGATGTTACAGAAATTATATTTCTGATATACCTTGCTTTGGACATTATTAATTTAGTCAAGTGTGACTATGGCAAAGTACTCCTATGGAGCGCACTAGATGTGACGAGGGTCCTAGTGGATACTTTGTGTGGTTAGTTGGGGACGCCTGACTAGCTTGTGTTTTGCCATGCTAGATGGTCGGTATTATGAGTGATTCCATGTTAAAACTGATGTCGCTAGTGTTATTGGTGTTGTGCTTGATTATTATGCTTTGAGCGCGGTTATGTTGGGATTGGTTGATTCGATGATTCGTTCAATCGATTGTTAATAACTAATGTAATTGGCAGCTTAAGTACAGGTGATGGAACTCATAGCGAGGATTGGAGTTAGTGCGAGGGTACCGATCGAGGTGTCGCACAGCGCATTATATATGGCCATGGGCCAATTTTGTATTTGCTTTATTATTGCAAGTTTGAGCAATATATCATAATTCATTTTTGGGCCCTGAGATGGCTATGTAAAGCAAATCCCTCATTTTGGAAGAGAGGGATAATTTTGGCTCCTTGGTGCTTTTATGAAATATCATAGATACTCTAGATGAGAAAGCGTGAGCCACTCATCTAGGGGGGGGAGATTGTACCCAATCTGCTGTCGCTTTTGCACTGAAACCAAAAGGTAATTCTTTTCACACAAATTTACCACTTAATCAATTGGAGAAGAAGAACACAATCACACCACCAAAAGGTAATTCTTTTCACACAAATTCACCACTTAATCAATTGGAGAAGAAGAACCCAGTCAGACCATGAAAGCAACAATAGACTAGGTACAATCTCCCCCCCCTAGATGAGTGGCTTACGCTTCCTCATCTAGAGTATTTATGATATTTCATAAAAGCACCAAGGAGCCAAAAGGTAATTCTTTTCACACAAATTCACCACTTAATCAATTGGAGAAGAAGAACCCAGTCAGACCATGAAAGCAACAATAGACTAGGTACAATCTCCCCCCCCTAGATGAGTGGCTTACGCTTCCTCATCTAGAGTATTTATGATATTTCATAAAAGCACCAAGGAGCCAAAATTATCCCTCTCTTCCAAAATGAGGGATTTGCTTTACATAGCCATCTTAGGGCCCAAAAATGAATTATGATATATTGCTCAAACTTGCAATAATAACAAAATTAGCCCATGGCCATATATAATGCGCTGTGCAACGCCTCAATCTATACCCTCGCACTAACTCCAATCCTCACTATGAGTTCCATCACTTGTACTCAAGCTGCCAATTACATTAGTTATTAACAATCGATTGAACGAATCACCGAATCAACCGATCCCAATATAACCACGCTCAAAGCACAATAATCAAGCACAACACCAATAACACTAGCGACATCAATATTAACATGGAATCACCCAGAATACCGACCATCTAGCATGGCAAAACACAAGCTAGTCAGGCGTCTCCAACTAACCACACAAAGTATCCTCTAGGATACCCGCCGCATCCGCTCCTATGGAATACTTTGCCATAGTCACACTTCACTAAATTAATAATGTCCAAAGCAAGATATATCAGAAATATAATTTATGTAACAGGCAAGGTGTTCGTTGTGTGCTTTCTACATTGATCGTGTCGGTCGGCTGAAATCATTTGTGTTGTTGTTGTGACAAAGGTGCACGTAGCTTGCATTTATGCTTGGATAGATTCCTCTTTAACCATTTGGTATTCTTATGGAGAGGTAGGATTCTCATGATCCTTAGGCTATATGAGTTGGTGTAACCTCAAAGGTAACTATTGTATTGGAAAGTGCTTGTGCTAAGGTTGTGTTCTCTCAAGAGAGCAATGTTGGCCAAAATTATTCTTAACCTCAATTTGGTTTGATCTCCAAATGCAATCTCCTTTTAAACTTTGGACGGGGATAAAAATAAGAGAGAGGTTAGTGCAAGCAATCTCTAATTTCTCTTTCTATTCACACTTCATGTGAATGTCTAAAAAATTGTCATGTGAACTTGCAAGAGAACTTGCACACCTGGCTGCAAGGACTTCTTGAGTTATTCTAGAATCCAAGTAATTGCCCCTTCTTCTATGTGGTGGTCCCATTGTGACTTTAGTATCTTAACCAAGCAACGAGGTCACACTTAACACCTCTCCTAGGTATGTCTCCATGTCTTGGGAATTCTTGGCAAGGATCCCTTAATGTTTCTAACCATGATCGAGACAAAGAAGAAAAAACAAAAGATAATGTCGTACACGAGGGGAGGGTTTGTAATCAAGTTTCCATCTATACAAGTTTTAGAAAACTCTCAAGACTTAGAAATGTGTAGCACACATCCCTAAGATAGCATGGACACCTTTTCCTACTCCATCACTCTAGATGATGCAAAAAATAAATAAAGAAAGGTGAATACATAGGTACAAAAGAAGGAAATGGTAAGATCCAATGAGTATAATATGGGGAAACTTGTGGAAGATCAATAGGACTAAAACATAGCCCAGGGTTTGATTTTTCAATGAGAGAATAGCTACTCTTCCACGTTTGCTAAGCATGCAAAGAAGGACTCTCTAAGCTTTTAATCACACATCCTTGCAGGATAAGCACAAAAAATGAACATGTCCTAGGAGGACTACTTCTCATAATTTCAATCTAAGAGTCCTTTTCTAGCCTAATAATTTGTTCAAGGATTAGGAAGTCCTTAATAATGGTGCCCAAAGCTGTTAGCCTAGTCCAAGGTCTAATGAGTTGAGTCTTTATGGGTCTTATGCTAGCTTATGCCACAATGCACTCCCATGGTCACTTTGTACAACATATAACATAGTAGGTTCATTAATGAAAGGGTATTTTCTAATTTGGGGGACTTACATGCCATTTATAAATAGAAGGGGACTTAATTGCAAACCTTAGAGGTAATAAGAGCTGCTAGGTTTGTGCCATCCTAGGGTCCAGAAGGTGCCCAACGAGTGCCCATTGTTGGGGGCACTTAAGAGAAACGGGACACGTTGGTTTTATGGGCAGAGCCCTTACAAACACACTGCCTATCCGAAGGTGATCATAGCCACAATAAATGCAGCAAAGCAAAACAAAGAAAATCGAGCGATGTAGAGTGTTTCGATGGCGGGAAATGAGTTTTTTTGCATTTTCTCCTATCACTCTAGATGATGCAAAAAATAAATAAAGAAAGGTGAATACATAGGTACAAAAGAAGGAAATGGTAAGATTTGAAACCTGGTTTGTTGGAGTAAGTACGGTGGGCAAGTGTTTGACAAGAAAAGTACAATATACCACAAGAGGATAGGAACTCTAAAGGTGTTTGGGAAAATTTTCGTGAGCACCACGGCAAAAAGATATCATCACATTCTTTCACTATAGATGGGGTATTAACGAGACAGCACACCAGTTGAAAATCGATGCACTGTGGCTGGCTACTGCTTGGGACTGACCTTTGGGCATCCAAGACTAGGGTTTTACGCTTAGCCTCTTTTAAACCCAAAAACCTTTCTCCCCTCTCCTCCTCTCCTCAAGCCTTTCTCTCTGCAATGGCACCTTCCCTTGGTGCCCAAAATGGTGATGCTCTCAAGGATAAGGCCTACCTCGATAGCGTCTTGCAGAAACGCATCACCCTCTTCACTCAGATCCAGCAGCAGCAGGCACAGCGCTATCAGGAAATCGGAGGAGACCCTTTGCAGTACGTGATGATCGTAAATTTTGTCCACAACTATACCCTGTCTCTTTTAGCGAGCTGCGGAATTTTGGGGCTTTCCAGTCTTGACATGCAATTATTTTTCCTTCTAGAGGTAGCAAATCTGAAAATGATATCTGCCTCATCATGGGTTTTGGTAAACAGGATCACACTTCCCGATGGTAACTTGAAGGAGGGGAAAAAATGGATTACAACTCCTATGGATATTGCGAAGGAAATCTCCTCGGGCTTGGCCTCAAGCGCTCTTATCGCTCTAGTACGTGTGCATTTTGAATAAAGATATTTAGGAGGATTGTCTTTACTTTTGTTTGATATCACCAACGTCTGCATGGAAATTTTGGAAAGTACAAAGCGCAGTTACAAGAACAATGGCTGCCGAGAATTATCGTCAGTAGAGATGCCCTTCCGCCTAGTGAGGTATTTGGTGTATACTTTTTTTCACAGGGCCTGCATGTGGATCTACATATCTCCGGGTCTATGAAAGAAGCCATTTCTTGTAGCTCGACGAAAGTGGTGTTGGGATAAAAGGTTCTTGCCCCACTTTTGAGCCCTCCAAATGGGCACTTGCAAGATCAAGGATTTGAGAAGGCTGCCATATGGGCAGGGAGTGAACTGCCAAGTAATGGGCTGCCACGTGGGCAGCATGGCACGTTGCATGAATAGCAACATCTATGGGCTGCATGTGGACAGCACATTTGATGAGGATCTAGCTCAACACATGGAACGGCAAGGGTTATAGGGCCTGGATGGGCTGGCAATAGACTTGACTAGGGGCTACACATGTTGTCTAGGGGCAAGGGCTCGATTGGGTAGGTCGGCTAAGAATCGGGGTTGTCAAGGCCTAGCTCCCTCATTTTTAAGGAGTTATCCATCCAGATCGGCCCTCCTACAGACTCAGTTGGCCTATAGCGAGCTTGGTTGGCCTATTAGTGGGCGCGGGGGAGCTGCCAATGAACCTCTTCCTCTCTATAAGGGCCATATTTGTTGTGTCATTGGATCTCCTTCCTACAACCACTGAAAACTGTACAATCAGGGGGCATGGCAAGTGGAGTATAGGAGGAGCAACATCTTGGTCTGACTTGTACATGATCTATATCATCGTAAGTTGTAGGTGTGTGCTTTGTACTTTGACCTGTCCACAATTGGAGATATATATATGACTCTTTTTTTGTCTACTTGACTGTGTACTTTTAGAACCTACACGTGTCTTTATCACTTGTGTGTGCACATGCCTATGCGCCATTTCGAGCGTTAGGTGATATCTAGGAATCTCGGTTGCGGGGGTTTGTCTAATCAAGCAAGCCTTCATTATTCATAGTATTAGGGGTTGGAAGGATCTACTTTGGCAATCGAAGGAGGAGGACTTTTATGTGATGAAGGAATGAGACTCCAATTTGGTCGACTGGGTCAACCCTGTCCCTCTCCTTGCGGTTGGCTCTCTGTTTGCGGCGTTTGTACGCCTGCTTGCTTGGTTTCTTTTTCTTTTTAACCTGTGTCCAATTCCCTTTTGAGGGGGTAACCCATGGGGTCTGGGACTCCTGCTGCTCATGCCTGAGAGGGCCTTGAACTCGGGCCTGCTGACTTTGCCTAGTTTGTGGAGGAGGGGGGGGAGACGCACAAGGGTGGCCACGGGGGGCAATCTCTTGCGAGGTGAGCCATCTGTCTGCAACGAAGACACTGGCCTAGTAGCTTGGAGATCTCCACCCTTTGGCCCCTTCCAGGGTCTCCAGAAGGATCAGCTCTGGGAGGGACTCCGGGCTCTCCACCACCAGTCTGATCCCGGGGACTCCATCATCTGCTAGGGCGGAGGCGGTTGTCTCTGGCGGGGACTCGAGCACTGTGTCAAATGCTCGGCCAATGGAAGGGAGGATGGCTCGATACTCCTTGGGGAGCCTTGGGAAGCGGAGTGTAATCGAAGACCGTGGAACATGGTGTCGTATCCATGTCCTCCACTGTGAACCCATGATACCAAGGAAAGAGGTAGACAAGGTGCGGGCCAAGGAGAATGGGGCTCTGCTCCACAAGTGTTGAGGCGGTGTCAGGGGTGCTCAACTGGATGAGGAAAACCTCATCCATAGATGGTGACCTCTTGGATGTGGTCGCCCTCTAATGTCAAGCTCGCCTGGATCCACTCTCGCACCTGTCTCTGTGTAGGCGTGAGGCCCACAATTCTGCCCATAAGCGCCTTGTCCTGGAGGGACTCGACTGCCTGCTGTACCTGTTGCTTGTCAGCTGGGGAAAGAAGAATCTTAACGGCTATGGGAGTCGAGGGTGCTGCCATAGAGCCCCTCTAGCCAAACCAAAGGTCATCACCAAGATTTTCTTTCACCGTAACAAACACGAGTGCTCCCGCTGAAGGGAGGCAAATGAAAAAGGGACGAAGCGAAGAGGCGGAGGAGAGAGAAGGAGAGGGCAGGGGAGGAAGGAGGGAGCAAGGGGAGGAGGAGGAGGAAGGAATGAAGAAATGGAAGGAGGCGGGAGAAGAGAAGAAGGTGGGAGGAGGCGGAATGGTGGGGGGGGTGCGCTGGCGGGAGGGCAGAAGGGCGGGAAGAGGTGAGAGGCGGCGAGGAGGCGGAAGGAGGGGGTAGCAAGGGGGGGCGGAGCGGGGAAGGCAGCAGGCAGGGGGGCGGAGGTGGAGTGGGGGAGAAAGCAGGGCGGGGGAGATGGTGGAGGTGGAGCGGGGAGATGGCGGAGGTGGAGAGGAAGGAGGAGCAGGGGAGGCAAGGCAGAGTGGGGGAGATGGCGCAGGTGGAGTTGGGGGGAGGCAGAGCGGGGCGGGGGGGGCAGAGGTGGAGTGGGGGGCAGAGCGGGGCGGGCGGAGCGGAGGTGGAGCAGGGGGAGGCAGAGCGGGCGGAGGGTAAGGGCAAGGGCGAGGGTAAGGGCAAGGGCGGAGGTGGAGCGGGGGGAGGTAGAGCAGGGGCGGAGGTGGAGCAGGGGAGGTAGGGCAGAGCGGAGAGGGAGGAGGGGCGAGGCGAAGCGAGGGCAAGGGCGAGGGCGAGGGCAAGGCAAGGAGGCAGGGCGGGCAGCGGGAGAGCAAACAGGCCGCGGGCAGCCTACAGGCGGCCGCAGGCAGAGGGGGGGAGCTCACCGAGCAGCTCCTCCATCTTCCGTTGAGCCTGGCCCAACCTTTTAGGATAGCCTATCGAGGCAATATGTTCAACCACATGTAACCATTTGCATCGTACATAGATACAACAAATGCAGAAAATGGAATTAAAACAGATTGAAACACATCATAAGAAGTTGTTTGTAATATATTTTGAACTTCAATTGCATTTACAAGAGGTCCCTCGGAGGGATGTCACACTGTATCAAAAGTTGGGTGTCCCTGTACAAAAGAGAAAGCGTATGAGCTTCCCAATCAAATTGAACATGATGCGTTTTAAACCATTCATGCCCAACAACAAGTCTACATGATCCAAGTGCATGACGTAGCACTTCAAAATATCTTTGTAAGCTTGAATCCGGACGGGAAGTCGATCCACCTTGTGATCCCAAAATTGCTTCCCAGCTGGAAGTTGCACCTCGTAGGTGTGATCACTAGGCATCGTAATCAGCTGTAGCTTGTGCACAAGTTTGTGGTTAACAAAGTTGTGAGAACTATGTGGGTCAAAAAGAATGTGAATCCGGGTCCCTTGGATCTCACCATAAGCCCGGTAGAGATCATGGGGGCCAAAGAGTGAATTATCAAAAGAACAATCACAAGAATGACGACTGGACACAAATACCTGTCAAAGTAGTCAGAGCGGCTGTCTTTGACTTCGTAGGTGGTTCTTTGATCTTTGGTGTAGGTCTCTGTGAGGCTTTGGGCCTCTTCGAGCAATCAGCTCGGGTATGCTCACACTCCTCACAAATGAAGTATCGCCCTTTCTTCCAAAGCCGAAGCGAACGAAGGAAGCGCTCCCCGTGCCCTTAGCAGATTTCTGCTTCTTCTTCTTCTGAGGATCAGAAGTTCTCACTTCTTCGGTGCTAGTATCTGCATTGAAGAACTTTCTCTTGTTCTTACCCTGGGTCTCAGGTGTAGTCAACTTCTTGGTCGAGGCCATCGTATCATCATAAATGCGTGCGAAATGTATGGCCTTCAGAGTGGGGCTCCTATTGTTCTTAATGTGCAACTTGTTTGAATCGGGCAAGCCGGCCACAAAGAAACCCAAAAGGGTCACAGGATCCACCTTTGTAGCACGAGTTTGAAGGTCACGGAATTTCTGGAGATAGGTCTCGAAAGTGAGGCTCTGTTTGGTCATATCCAAGGCCTTAAACTTGGCCACAATGTCATAGTCATCTTCCTTTTTTAGAAACTCAGTTCTAAAGGCTTCCTCGAACTCTGCCCAGGTGGATGACTGAGGCCTCAATTCCTTTCACCAGAGTAGAGCCTTCCCGGCCAGATATCCAACTGCTAACTATACACGCTTATCTTGTGGATAGGGGTGAAAATTGAAGCTATTCTGTCAGTCTTCTCCTGTGTGTACCCTCTGTTGGGTCATTTCTAACAGTGAGATCGAGTTTTAGGTGATCTCTGGGAGCATCCCCTGCCGCAAGCCTCGATTATTATGACAAGGGAGCCCTGTAGAACCTACTCTTTGTTGGAAGTGTAGAAGTGGGGTCAATCCAAAACCCGGAGATGTGTAGCTGAAAGGATCTGATTTGATGACCAAGTTCCTCTCTTGTTTAGTAGAGAGGCATGGTCAGCATCTAGGGGATACTAGGGTGGGGTAATCTATCCTGCTCTATGCCCAATCTTATGAACCACCCTGAGACTCTTGCATACCAACACCCCTTGTTTCGAGTTGAGTAGAGAGGACAAAGGCAATGCAAGTAGCTTGTTGGCATCCATCTCCATGATGGTTTGGAAGGTTGTATCCAACTGCAGCCTAACTCAACTTGCATGGCCTGGTTTGGAACCAAGGGCTTACCACAATGGATACTGGAGGGCAGTGTCACTTGTGGTTGCTCTATCTTGGGGCTCAACAATGTCTGGTGCTTGCCTTGTATGTTCGATCTTGGATGTGCGCTTGGAAGCACTGGTGTTATTGCCGTGCAAGGGAGATGCATCTTTTGTATGTCTATTGTGTGCTGCTGTCTTCATAGAGAAGCCAAGGGTTACAAGTTTTTGTACTCCTCATGTCATTTTTGGACCAATCAACCATCTTTTTTTAAAATCTGACATTAGTGAAGCTCAGCTAGGGTAGCTTACGATTGTAATGGGCAAGTGGCCTACTAGGTGGCATTGCTAGTTATCTATGGTTGTGAAACCCCTGATTTGTGTCTACATAGGTGTAGAATTTTCTTGTATTGTGATCTACTCTCACACAATCTTCTGTTATTTTGTTTTGTTCTAGTAATTATGGATCTCTGTTTCAGAACAGCATTGTATTAATAGTAATTATGGATCTAATATTAATGGCAGGGATGAAATTTTGAGATCAAATCACTCTATTCTCTATTTCCTGCTTTGTCTTAGTATTTATGTTAGTTCATGCAGGTAAATGGCACCCTTTGGGATATGACAAGACCACTGGAGGGAGATTGCACATTAAAATTTTGTCCATTTGGCACTAATGAGGGCCGTGATACATTTTGGCATTCTAGTGCTCACATCCTTGGTGAGGTCTGTATGTTCTTTCCGGTGTTTTTTGACTTCCTTTTGTATATATTCTGGACTTGGTTTGTGCTGGTAAGCTGTGTTCATAGAGATAATATAGTATTGTACTTGATTGTTTCTGTTGTGAGGTTATCTTATGGTCATATCATTGCAAAGGACTGGTCTCTGGATGTTTATTCAGAAAATTATGCTTACGTTTAATGCTGGGGATTTGCAGTCTCTTGAATTGGAGTATGGATGCAAATTATGCATTGGGCCTTGTACGACTAGAGGGGAGGTAAGTAGTAAATGGGCTTCTTTGTTTCTCATGGTATTAGAGCTCTAACTCCCATTTGTAGTGAAAATTTGGACATACAGAGATTGATTGTTTTGCTGGTGGGTGACTTTTACTGTTGTATAGGGCTTTTATTACGATGCTTTTTATGGGGATTTGACTCTCAACGAGGACCACTTCAACCGTATCAATGCTCAGGCTTCTAATATTGCAAAGGTTAGTTTATGCTGAGTCGTTTCATGTTTGTATTGGTTTAGCATTTTTGTCACTGAGCATAACAAGTTGCTTACAAAAATTGGGATTCTAAAGGGTTCTGCTGTCTGATAATTACCTGTCCTGGCTAAGTTTGCTCTTTGGTTCTGCGGAGGTGATGCATCTTAGTATGTTAATTTGTGTGCAAATGCACAAAGAGAGAGCACACATAGCTGATATGTATGTGACCTACTTGAACTTTTGAGTCATGCACTTGTGCTTTCGGCATGCTTATTGCATTCATGCGTTGCTTTTCCATTTGTTGCAAAGGTCTTACCAATTGATTTCTTTCAATATTGGCAGTGTCTAATTGCATACAATGATTCTGACTTGACAGGCGCGTAGAGCTCAAAAAGACGATCACTTTTTCTTTCTGGAGCGTGTGCAAATTCTTCCTGGATTGCAAGTTATGCCTTGTCAAAGGTTTTGTGAAGAAGAGGGGCCTTGATGATGTGGCACAAGGATTCACATGCTGAATTTCATATTGTGCTTAGTAGGGGCTATGCGCTTAGGTGGCACTGTGGTGGCCTATTACCCCAGTTTAGTTAACTCACAGTTACTGAAACTGTACCAAGGTTCAACTGACCCAAATAGTTAACTTAACCACAGTTAAAGGTTACCACCTTATCTACCACGTGGCAATCAGCCAGGTGGCCTAAGGTCTGAAACCTTAGGTTGAAGCTTCCATGCAGAGAAGCGACGACGGCGAGAGGTCGACGGAATGGCGTGGCGATGGAGCGATGAAGCTCGTGGGTTGAAGTCATCTGAGCGATGCCGTCCGTCGTGGGAGCTGTTGATTGCACTGGCTCAATGGCACGTTTCGCCTCCGTCACGGGAGCCGTTGGAGATGCTTGTAGAGAGGAGAGCTTTGAGCCTTGTAGTCGGTGTAGGAGCCGCCTTGCAGCTCACGCGTAGGTGCTTGCTTGTTAGGTCTGGCAGCTGCTCGTCTGGCGTTGCTGCGAGGTTATCTTGCGAGGTCGTTTTCTGCTGTTGCAGGTTGGAGACATTCGGGGCTGCTGCATCGCTTGATGCGGTTGAAGGGCTGATGCTGGTTGCTATGTCCACATTTCTTCTTCCGGCAATTTACAGCTTGTGGATGCAGACGTGCATAACACTTGCGGCGGATCATCTTCTCCTGATTGTACTTTCTTGCTAGCGCCATCAGGGAAGGCTCGATAATTCCACCCCGCAGCCTCAGCACCAGATGGAGCGTAGACTCTTTCTGAATGTTATAATTTGCCAGAGTGCGGCCATCCTCCAATTGCTTGCCCGCAAATATGAGACGTTGTTGGTCAGGAGGAATCCCTTCTTTGTCCTGGATTTTGGTTTTGACGTTGTCGATAGTATCGCTGCTCTCGACCTCGAGGGTGATGGTTTTGCCTGTTTTGGAGAGGCTTATCTCAAGAAGGCCTGTAAAGGTGCCCAGTCTCTCGCAGAGAATGCAACAAACACAAATGTTGCTTAGAACGAGTCCTCGATGAAGGAGTTGTCTGCCATTAAAGCAGTTTTGCAAGCTATGGAGGACTACAAGCAGAAGTTGCGGTGGTTGCTTTTGCCATGGGAGTCTTTCTCCTTAGAACAAAAAACTGATCTCTCTCTATCTTGAACTCACATACTTCTCAGTCAATATTGTAAAAAAAAATCTCTAATACTAAGAAAATCTCTCACTAGGGAAGCTAACCTAGGAGAAAAACATGAGCTTCTAAGGAGTGTCTACAACTAATCTAGGAGACTATACCTAAGCTCTGATACCATGACAAAACATGTGTGCCTCAGGATCTATGGAGCACTCTAAGGTGGATGGAACCTATGTGGAGACATGATGAAGAGAGTGCTCATGACATGTAGCTCAAGTCAATTAGGTTTCAAGATAGATTAGCTTGGACTCATAGATAGAATCTTGAGATAGTGCAAAGTGCTTGATTGATTAGATGCTCGTTTCATCATCGAGATGGGGAAAGCAGCAGGCATACCTAGGGAGCAGAGGATATGCACGCTTTGCACACTAGGAGTGACTAAGACAGAGGAGCATTTCCTATGTGCTTGCCCAACCTATTATGAGATCAGGGGACAATACCATTGCCTCTACCATGAGGGGAGCCGCTTCGGTCCACTTTCACGATTGATCCACTTCCAGGACCAGGTTTGGATTGGCCTATATCTACTTGAGATGCGCCGACACAGAGAGACCCTACTATGACAGATTAGGAGCAGCAGGAGGCAATTAGACCGCGGGACAGAGAGGTTGATAGAGTACAGCGACACGTCACAGACTTCTATGCATTTAAGTGAGCTTGAGGACACAGCGGGATGGAGGTGGAGGGGATAGCTGACATGTGGGCAGCGTGGATTATTGGGAGAGGGACGCAGAGACCACGTGGGGCACGGAGAGTGACTCGAGCACTCTGTTGAGGTCCGTCCTATCACAACTTTCCTCAGGGGAGACCGCCTGAGGTGAGGGGTCACTCTGAACATAGCCCAACGGGTTGAGAGATCGAGGAGACCATGCCCCCCTCCACCACCATAGCATGATACAGCCAGGCAGACACAGATGCGAGACATTTTTGCTGCTCACAGACGAGCCATCACGGTACCGGGCTCTGGCTTCTGAGCCTTAGTCTCAGCTCTTAGCATGCTATAGCTCTCAAACAGTTGTTAGTCTCTTGTTATATCTGGTTTTGATTTTTCTCGAGCTGTTGAGCTCTCTGTAGAGTTATCAGTTTCTCAGTTTCTTAGTTTAGCAGTCTTAGCACTTAACAAGGGCCTGAGCGCGCCATTTGCTCAGCCCTCTGGGGCTTGTATGAGATCATCCTTTTTGGTGTACTTTGTACCTTGTCCCATAGGCCCACGAGGCCTTCCGTGGACGTTAATTTCTCTCTCTCTCTCTCTCTCTCTCATTTGTACTTAGGATTTAGTACTGTCATTTTGCATTTTCTGCATTCTGCATTGGTATGAATGCTTGTTTAGTAGCTCCACTACCATAGTTCATTGTATCAAGTTTCTCACAGTCTCATAGACCCATCGGTCTTCCGAAGACTTTAATAAACTTTCTTTTCTTTCTTTCTTTCTCTCTCTCACTCTCTCACTCTCTCTCTCTCTCACACACACACACAGACACACACACGTACGCACGCATGCATGCATGCACGCGCGGACACCCCCCCCCCCCCCTCTTGGAGCATCACTCACTACATCATGTTAGTATTGAAACGTACTTTTAACAAAATCTATGGTCTTAAACCTACCTGCAAGACAACCAGTAGTCAGAAAGAAACAAGATCTCGTGTGGCTAGTGCATCTCAAACTGTATATCTTTTGCTAGGATCAGGCAAACCCTGTGCATGTGCTCTCTCAAGTAAGAGTATGTGTCCCATTATCCATCCACACATCCCCACCCATGCATGGATGTCATCAGGGAGTCACTAGCCTCAAAGGTCAATTCTCCAAGTTGGGCGTTCTTGGGAAGTCACAATCCCAAGATGCCCCAATGAGCCTAAGCTCTCACTTTTATAGCCTAGGGTGTCCCAAGTACCTTCCTTTATACTAGGATTGTCCTTAGTGTACTGTAGGTACCACCTGTCCTAACCTTCCCAAGATTTTTGATCTATGCTTCTACCAAATGGCTTAATACCAAGCATCACCCGCCGCAGGAAAACTTGTTGATGAAGAGGAACTTTGGAAGTCCAATGTCGCTTTAATCTTTTCCGCCACCATTTTGCATCACGATGCATACTCCAAATCTGATTTGCTTTATCTGAAATCCAAGGTGAAGGCATCAAAACCTTATAAAGCTTGGCAACCGTGATGTGAGCCAACATTAAAGGACAAGTGAGCGAGCCTTGACAGTGTAAAGCCCAATCTTCAAGACGATATTGAAGTTAAAGTCTTGGAATTGGCATGAAAATTTGAAGCATTTGGAGGTACTGCCATAAAGGTCGATAATGTAGACCGAAACCATATTTGTGATTGCAGAAGGAAAAGATAGCGCAAGGTTTCATCAGGTTGAAGAACACCGTCAACAATTTGAATCCCTTTAAAACTGATAAAATAAGAGCGTTGAGGCTCTTGCAAGGCCAATGGATGAGCAAACACTTTGGACCAATGCAAACTCTCAGCCCTTAGGGATTTACCATTCACAAAATCAAGACCTTGCCTTTTAAGATGAGAGAGAATCTCCTTCCAGTACAAAAACATGCGGGAAACAAAGGGACAGCCCTTAGCTTTTCCATCAATGTATACTAACAGAAAATCCTACTTAGAAGGTTGCCAATGGCCAAATGCATGAGTGGATAAGGATGAGCAAGTGACACATCATAGCAGCCCAAGGCTGATTTCCCTACATAAATTACTGGACCATGTTTTGACTGCTAGAAGGTCTCCATAGGAGTAGACATAAAACATGCAATATCCTTATTGCCAAACATCATCAATGGCAAAAAGAATTGTGTGTAGGCAACCAAAATGGATTGAGTAATACGAAGTTGAACATGGAGTGGCCAAGTAGATAATTTCCAATATTCCAATTTCGTTTTACGCTTTTCAAGTACCCAATCCGTTTGCTGGTGGCAAGTGACCATCCATCCCAAGGGATATCCAAGATTACGAACAATCTGAGTGGGCAAAACAATTTTGCCTGGCCACAAAAGATGATGCCAATCTTTAGCGTGCTATGGCAGCAACTTAGACATTTGGAAATTGACCTGTAGGCTAGCAGCTAAACCATATAGAGACAAAGCACTCGTGAGTTGTGAAAGATCCTTCTGAGTATTTTTAGGAGTGAAGAAGGAATCATCAGCATAAGCTTGCACAATCATGGGTTTAGTTCCTTGAATCTCTAAACCATGCAAAGCATATGTATCCACAAGATGATCAATATAGCAAAGCATTGGAGGTGTAGCAATCGCATACAAGAGTGCGCTAAGAGGAAATCCTTGGTGTACTGAACGATGGAGAGTCCACTGATCAGAAATGTCCCCCAGATAGTATGCAAGAATCTTTACTATCACAGTAAAGCCAATATACAATATGCTGCATTTTTTCTGCAAATCCCAAGCAACGCATGGTCTGCAAGATAAAGTCCCATTGAATAGTATCAAAAGCTTTAGCAATATCTATTTGTAACAAAAGTACATCTTGCTATATGTAACCTCTTCGCTTATAAACTACTGCAAAAACACTCTCATAAGCGCTCTCTCTCTCCCTCACTCTACAGACAGCTAGGGCCCAGGACAACATGTCAGGCTGGACCCCCCCGAAGGTATTTTATTTCTTGAGAGAAAGTGAATACACAGTTCAGCGTAGAGCTGCTCATACAAATTTTTTAAACATGAATCCAAATTACAAGAACTTCAAGCTCATTTCAAATTGGCAACATACCACTTGTCTAAAATCTAGACTAAGTCCTATTATATGCCACTAAGGGCAACTTGAGTGTCTTCGAAGCACTTGGTCACGCGAACCACCTCCTAGATGCTTGTTAGGCTCCCGTAGTGCTTAGGAAAATAACTCTTCCTAGCACGTGCAACAATTAATTAAAGCGCACCACCATGGCACCCATTAATTGTTAGCGTTTTGCATGCAAATAACACACGGTGGGCTAATTCTAGTCACGGTGGGCGTCCTGTTACGCTCTAGCCGAGGTAGCATGACCTCGGAAGAATCAGTCGACATTTCCCTTATAGGATCTATCTTTGTAATATATGTGTTTGCGCTTTATGTAAATGATCGGGAGGGATTAATGTCAAGGTCCTAGGTGAGGGCTGATAGCACCGGACTAGATAGATCTGAGACCAGGGGCCTAGTGCAAAGATTGTGCCTAGGGGCAAGGAATTAAATGCATCCCAAGAGAGGGGTGAAATGTTGCATTAGGAAGGCCCTATATGGATGACATGTGGCATCTAGATCTATCTAGGGAATTGGGGTCTGTCAAGGCTAGAGAGAGAATGAAGAAGTGTGGATTTACGTGATTTCGAAATGGTTCTCTCTCTTATGCTTGAAGTTTTGGCAGTTTGGCTGGGTGGACAAGAGAGGTGCTACTCCCGTGATAATGTTACGCTCTAGCCGAGGTAGCATGACCTCGGAAAGTAATGAAGGTTGACGAACCCCTGCCTCAATCAATCCAAGTGAAAGATTTCATATTTGGATTGAATGATCGAATAAAAATGGAAGTTCGGGCTAATTACGCGAACACGCTAGATGATGCAATAGCTATAGCCCTGAACTACGAGGATGCCAAGGGCAGCAAGCCAAGTGGGTTTGCACAGGTCGGAACCCAGTATGGGTATCCGAAGAAATCTGGGTTTAAGAAGAAGTGGACTAGTAAAGGGAGTGGTTCGCAGCCGAGTGGTCAAGCCAAGCAGGCGAGACCGGCTGAAACTCCCAAACCAAGTACCACCATTGGAGTGAAGAGAAAAGTAACTCCAATGGCAGCCCGGGCTTGGTCTAAGTCTCCCTTGAACCCGGAACAAAGGGAAAAAGCGAGGAGAGAAGGCTTATGCTTTGGTTGCCTTCAACCTCATCAGTGGAGAGATTGTCCACGTAATAAAGACCGTCGGATGGCTGAGATGGTGATCTCAGAGTGCGACGTGGAGATGCAGGGAAGTCCCAGAGCGGAAGAGATGCAGATTCAGCTAGCGGGATCTTCTCAGAGGTTAGTACCTTGTTTGTTCTGTGTGTCTGTTACTAAGTTAGTGACGAGTGCACCTGATAACATCCTATCTAAGCCCGCAGCAACGGGGTATACAGCCTTCAATGATACGGAGTTAATCAAAATGAAAGGGCAAGTGGCCAGTCATGATGTCATTGTGTTGTTTGACTCAGCGTCAACTCACAATGTGATTAACTCCAAGCTCGTGAAGAGGCTGAAATTAAAGACAAGTCCATCTGACTATGCGTATACAGTCAGGATGGCCGATGGAAGTTCAACTGAAGTATGGGACCAAAGGGTTACCCAGTTGGAGCTTCGGATTCAGGACTATACTGAGAAGCTTGATTTTGAGATGACCAAGCTTGCTCATGCGGATATAGCCCTGGGAATGGCGTGGCATTCTAGTAAGAATCCAGCCATTGATTGGAAAAAGCACATATATCAATTCAAGATGAATGATGTGCTTTATGTCTTGCGAGGTGAAAAAGATATACCTCAGGGACCATTGGTTTCCGTGATGGAAATCAGAAAGGCTCAAGTAGAGTTTTTGTACCTTTGCACCGCATCGGTAGAGTCGGTGAATGATTCTTCGACTAGCACTGATGTTACGCAAAGTGATGAGATGGCCAAGCTGGCTAATCTTATAACAGAGGAGTTCTCTGAGTGTTTTAGGGATGAACTACCTTATGGGTTACCTCTAGAGCGGAAAGTTCAGCATAAGATTGAACTGATCCCGGGGGCAGAACCTGTGAATAGACCTCCCTATAGAATGAGTTTTACTGAAGAAGCAGAGGTGCGTAGGCAACTGGAAGAATACCTCAAGTTGGGGCAGATTCAACCAAGTTTCTCACCTTTTGCTTCACCAGTGATATTAAAGAGGAAAAAGGATGATACGTTTCGCCTCTGTATAGATTACAGAGCATTGAATAATATCACTGTTAAGCACAGGTATCCGATGGCTCGGATTGATGATTTGCTAGATGCATTACATGGAGCCGTGATTTTCAGCAAGATAGATCTTAAGTGCGGCTATCATCAGATCCGGATTAGAGCCGAGGATGTGCATAAAACCGCTTTTAGAAGCAGGTTTGGTCATTATGAGTTTTTGGTGATGCCCTTCGGACTTACCAATGCTCCAGCGACCTTCGTCATGCTTATGAACGATTTACTACGTCCGTATATCGGAAAGTTCGTAGTACATTTTATTGACGATATCTTGATATTCAGTAAAAGTATTACTGAGCATCATGAACACTTAAGAATAGTGTTCAGTACTTTGAGGAAAGCCAGTCTTTATGTGAATAAAAAGAAAACTATACTGTGTATGGTTAGGCTTGAGTATCTAGGGTTCATAATTACTCCACAGGGGGTAGAAATGGATCTGAAGAAAGTGGCTGCGATACTAACTTGGCCAATCCCTCAGAGTCTGACCGCGTTGCGATCATTCTTGGGATTTGTCCAGTTTTATAGAAGGCATATCAAAGGATATTCCGGAATAGTATCGCCATTGACTGATCTGACCTCAGATAAAGTACCTTTTGTTTGGGGACAGAATCAACAAGAAAGTTTTAACACCATAAAACAAGCTGTGGTCTCAGGACCGGTGTTAAAAATAGTTGATCCCCAGAAACCGTTGTTCCTAGAAACCGATGCAAGTGGCATTGCGGTAGGAGCAGTTCTCCTTCAAGAGGGAAGGCCAGTAGCCTTTGAAAGCAAGAAGCTTTCTCCCTCTCAAAGGAATTGGCCAACTCATGAATTGGAGTTGTATGCAGTTATCCATGCTTTGAAAACATGGAGGCATTATCTGTATGGTTCAGAGTTTTATGTGGATGTGGATCATGATACTCTGAAACATTTCTGTAAACAGCCTGACTTGAGGGGCCGCCAAGCTAGGTGGGCAGAGCTCATGCAGGAGTTTAATTTAACGATTCGGTACCGAAGAGGAAAAGACAATAAGGTAGCTGATGCGTTGTCTCGCATTATGCACAACCTGAGTTTCACGGTATTAGAGAGTGCTCTAATGACCGAGATCAGAGAAACTCAAAAGGTGGACGAGTTTGTCCAGAGCTTATGGCCTAAGGCTCATGTGTTAAAACCCGGGGAAAGTGAAAAGGATGACCTGGCATCCAGAAAAGGCCAAACTTATGCAAGATATACCATAAGGGATGGTATGCTAGTTAGAAATGGCAAGGTTGTAGTACCTGGTCAGAATGATCTCAGGCAGAGAGTCATTCGACAATGCCATGATAGCCCGTGTGCGGGACATCCAGGTGTCGAGAAGACATATGATCTCGTGAAGCGAGATTTCTTTTGGCCAAAGATGAAAAAGCATATTCATGAGTATGTGACACGGTGTTTCTCGTGTCAGGTAAGTAAGGCCGAGCGGGTGAAGCCACCCGGACTTTTACAGCCCTTGGAAATACCACTAAGTAAGTGGGAGAGCATTTCCATGGATTTTATTGTAGGACTACCTGCAACACAAGGAGGGTATAATTCTATCCTTGTGGTGGTTGATCGTCTAACCAAGATGGCTCACTTCATTCCGACTAGAGAGTCTGTTAGTGCCCCGCAAGTGGCGGATTTGTTTATTAGACATATATTTCGTCTGCATGGATTGCCTAGATCCATAGTGTCAGACAGAGATGTCAGGTTTACCGGTCATTTTTGGACAGCGGTATTTGAGACACTAAGGACTGAGTTGGGAATGAGTAGTGGGGATCATCCTGAGACGGATGGTCAGACGGAGAGAGTCAACCAGACTTTAGAGGATATGCTGAGAGCATATGTGTCATTGAGGCAACATACATGGGACAAGTGGTTGCCATTGTTGGAGTTTGCCTACAATGATAGGAAACATTCATCTACTGGGTTCAGTCCGTTTGAGCTGAACTATGGTTATAGGCCAGCCAATCCAACTATAGTTGGAGTACCTCAGAAAGTGCCTAGTGCCGCGAACTTTGTAGTTCAGATGCGGGAGATGCTAGCACTTGCGAGAGCTAATATCCGCCAGGCTATGGATAGAGCCAAGGTGTATGCGGATGAAAATCGGTCTATAAGAGTATTTGAAGAAGGAGAAAAAGTTTTTCTCAGAATTCCTTCGCACTCGAAGTCGTTGACTTCAGGAGAGTGTGCTAAGTTATCACCTCGATACTGTGGGCCGTGGTTAATTCTAAAGAGAATAGGCAGTGTAGCCTATAAATTAGAATTGCCACAGGGGTGTAAGGTGCACCCGGTTTTTCATGTTTCACGTTTAAAGAAATTTTTACATACTGGTGACTCACTAATCGAAGGTGTGGTTTTGTTTCAGGAGATAGAGGATATTGCAAGGCGCAAACCAACAAGAATCCTGGACCGAGGAACAATGCAAATACGAAATCGGAAGATACCCACGGTGTTGGTTGCATGGCATGGTCAGCCTCTATCCGAAGCTACCTGGGAATCCGTATATCAGTTGCGGAGAGTGTTCCCAGACTTTATCATCGAGGACGCTGATGTCTGAAGAGGGAAGGAATGTTACGCTCTAGCCGAGGTAGCATGACCTCGGAAGAATCAGTCGACATTTCCCTTATAGGATCTATCTTTGTAATATATGTGTTTGCGCTTTATGTAAATGATCGGGAGGGATTAATGTCAAGGTCCTAGGTGAGGGCTGATAGCACCAGACTAGATAGATCTGAGACCAAGGGCCTAGTGCAAAGATTGTGCCTAGGGGCAAGGAATTAAATGCATCCCAAGAGAGGGGTGAAATGTTGCATTAGGAAGGCCCTATATGGATGACATGTGGCATCTAGATCTATCTAGGGATTTGGGGTCTGTCAAGGCTAGAGAGAGAATGAAGAAGTGTGGATTTACGTGATTTCGAAATGGTTCTCTCTCTTATGCTTGAAGTTTTGGCAGTTTGGCTAGGTGGACAAGAGAGGTGCTACTCCCGTGATCAGCAGTAGCGGCTAGGAAAGAGAAATTTGTGATACGTCCCCACTGAACACATGTGCACACATAACAAATATTAAAAAAATATATTTATTCTCAGGTTGATCGGAGTCAACGCTCTTGATCATAATTAAGGGGCTTTGACCAAGGGTCGAGGCACCTTAATTATAGTCAAGTCTCTCCAACCGAAGTTGGCACAACTCTCTAACTAAAGTTGGCACATCTTGGTTAACCACAGTTAACCTTCTTGGTATAAACCAAGTCTTCTTGATCGAGATCAGGCTTACTTGACCGAAGTCAAGTATCTGTGACCGTAGTCAATTCTTTGACCAATAGAAAAACTCTTTTGACCATAATTATCCCAGATGGAAAAACTCTTTAATTATGATCAAATAAGTGGTCAACTGTACTTTGACTATTTACATTGTGGTGACATGTGTATTCTATCCCAACGTAAGCATTAGCAATATATTGGTGATATGTCTGCGAGGGATGAAACCATATTGAGCAAGATGTAGCCCATCACCACGCAGATAGCCTTTGATCCGATCAACCACCATTTTGGCGATCATCTTATAAATAACATGCATAAGAGCTATAGGCCTCCAATCAGCAAATGATTCACAAAGTGTTTCTTCAGAAGTAGTTTGACGAATACTGTGTTCCAAGCATCTGGCATTTGCTGATTTTGCCAAGCAGTATCAGAGCAAAACATGCTTGAGGGCATCCCAGTATGCAAAAAAGAACTCCATAGCTAGACCATCCCAACCCCGGGACTTCCATTTGCCACAAGATTTAATTGCATCAGAGAGCTCTCTTTCCGTGAAGGGTGCCTCTAGATCTAGAGCCTGTGCTGAGGAAATAATAGGAAAAACATGACGTAGAAGCTCTTGTCTTGCAGCCAATACTTCCTGAGGAGAGGGTGAAAGCCCAAATTGTCTACAGAAGTTTTCTACACAAGCTTGATCAAGCTGTGATCTTGAAGAAGTCCAACATCCATCAGATGTCGAAACTCGACAAATGTTGGTAGATTGCCTCTTATGGTGTAAGCTTTTAAAAAATGCTTTAGATGAGCTCCCTTAAACAACGAAAGCCCATTGTCTTGCCTTAGTTTCCCATTTGGCAATTTTTCTGTAGTCATTGCATTGCAAAGTATACTTGGCCTGGCATAAAGATATGCTCTCATTTCGAGTTAAATCCCGCATCTGACCGATTTCAGTCAAAGATTGACAAATAGTTTTGGCTCTAGCAACTGTTTCCCGTAGATCATGCATATAATTCTTGCTGTGTTCACGAATCACTGTTTGCATTCGAGTGAAAGGCATTCCATGCATAATCTATATCAATCTGAGACTGATCCCAAAGAGGGGCAATGGCTTGACCAACCAGCTCTTTATATGCATCATGCTCCAAATAACTATTACTAATTATAAAGAGTATTTTTTGTGGTAACCTATCAAATGGCATGTCATGGAAAGACAATTGTAGCCATAACAGAGCATGATCTGAATGCTGGAAGGCTTAAGCAACCCACAATTTGCAGGTGAGAGGATCATATTGCCACGCATTGACCATATACCAACGGTCAAGGTGTGTACGGTAAGAAGACCACGATTTATGCTGAAATGTAAAGCCTGGGTGCATAGGCTTTAATATCTTCCAAAGATCAGCAAGATTGAGCTGTGATATTAATTGAAACCATTGTTGCCTTTACATCTGGGTATTGCCAGAAGTGTTGTGCCCTTGCCGGGGAGCATTATTGAAATCACCACAGAGAAAAGCATGATGTCTCTAGGGATATTGTTGCATAGCCTCCCAAATCAGAGCTCTTCGATGAGAAGATTGAGGTGCATAAACTGAGGCAAATTCAAGTATCTCACCGCGAATAAGACATTGCATAATAATCCACCTGCCTTCCTTATCATTCAAAGCCACAATAGGCTGATGAAAATGCTTTATAACAAAAGCAACCCAGAAAAAGAATGCTCCCCTGCATAAAATATATCATAACCAGCAACATGTCTTGTCTTTCCTGCATACATATGCTGATTATGCTCTTGCACAATATCAGGCTGCAAATCATGAACATATGCCCAGACAAGTTTCCATTTACGGGTGTCACATAAACCTTGTACATTGAGAGTCATGCATTTGGTTTGATCAAGCATATTTACAGATATTTTGTACAGCTATATACAGCTGAGAGATCAAGTGATTGAAAAGATAATTTCCGTCTCAAGGTCAAGACCTCTTCCCTGAGGTGAAACAACAGTCTGATGAGAGGACAGTAAGCCAGCAACTTCTTCTTCTGGAAATAATGTACGACTGGCTGTTACAGCAGCCCATGAATGCCTATTCCTGAATAATCAGCAGGGATATGACCATTGGAAGATGAGCCATTCCAAGTCTGAGGAGTTGGATTGAGACAATCTTCCTTGGATTCTACCAGGATCCAGTGTTGTTTTCCTTCGCTTTAGACGGAGAGGGAGAAATAGTGGGATTTGCATTTGAAGTAACTTGTGCCTTTCTCTTATCCTGTGAAGTAGTGGCAGGTTTACTGCTCTTATTTTTAAGTAGAGAAGGCCCAAGAGCATGCTTATTTTGTACTGAAGGAGGAATCCGGAGGCATTTTATGTAAGACCAAAGGACATTGTGAAGCCATGTGTCCAAACTTTTTGCACGCAAAAAGTCCCATTTGAGCTTGTAAAAGGCACTTCCCATAGCCACATTATTAACTGTAATAGAGTAGGATTCTGGAGTAGGGGACGTCCGTGTCCCACAAAATGCAAAATTTGTTGGAATTCTCATTTGGCCTAGGTGGGCATACAACCTTTCCTAAGGAAGCTGCAATTTTTGGCAAAAGAGAGGCCAAGCATTGAGGAAAGTCAACCACCTCCACCCAAACCGGACAACGATGCCTGATCAGTGCTTGATAATTCCTAGTTGGCGACCAGGGTAAGACATGCAACATTTTGTTGGACATAAAGCTCCACATTAGCTTTGATCTTAGGCCAAAAGAACGTTCTTTTGACGAGATCCAAAGTCCTTTGTACCTGTAGATGGCTTGCACTAGCAATAGGATACGACGTCTCGTATACATACCTTTCCCTTTCGCAAAAGCAAGCCATTCCGGATGGAATTTTGCTTTCTAAAGGACCTTGTACCTCATCCCATAAGTGACGGAAGAATTCATCTTGGGGCAAAGGCCCTTTTGAGAGTCAGAGAGGTCTGATTGGATCTCAATAAAGCAAAGGTGATTAACATATGTAATCTACTTAAAGCTTTTCCCACTTTATTGGTGGATGCTCTTTGATAGCGAATCTGAAAGTAAAATTCTTGTCTGAGTTCAAACTATTGAGCTTTCTTCAATAATACTTTAGAGATGAATTATCCATGTAAACCATAGAAGAAGAGCCATATAGATATGTCTCCGATGTTTCAATGCATGGATGATTGCATACAGCTCCTCTCATGCATGGGCCACTTAAATTTTCACTCAGTTAGCTTGTAGCTTTCAAAAGCTACTGCTCTACCGTCCTAGAATAGAGCTGCTCCAACATCATACTTTTAGCATCTATTTCAATATACAAAAAATCACTCGACGATTTGGATCTTATGAGTTGATGTGACCTCTACTTCAATTGCTTGAAGCAGGCATTAAGCTTCTCAGTCCACTCTATGGGCCGGTAGTCTCTACCCCTTTTAGAAAGATATACACTAATGTGGCATAGTTCCAAATAAAGGTTTGGAAGAAATGAACAAATCCTAGAAAGGATTTGGTGACTGGTCCTAAGCGCCTGTACACGACTATCCTTAGTGGAACTGCAATATTTCCTACGATTGAAAATCTGTACCTATGATACTACATGTTCTAACTTTTCCAACATTAGGATCTACGTTTCTAGGCCACTTGACCTCCATGACTAGCCACATTAAGTCTAAGCATGGACAGTGTTATTTAGCTAGCCCTCGCTATGAATTATCTTGTTCGTCGCTTTACCTTGTGGGTGACTAGCGTTTGGCAAAGACCTCGCATTATGTCTACAAGCATGGACAGTGTTATTTAGCTAGCCCTTGCTATGAATTATCTTGTTCATCGCTTTACCTTGTGGGTGACTAGTGTTTGGCAAAGGCCTCTCAAGATCTTGGTGGGGGTTAGGAAAAAATCTTAAGCCTGGGTAAACATTTACCCTAACATCCTTGTAAGTTCTCTTGTACTTTCATATGCTAAAACACTTTTTGGAATGTATGTGCATTTGGTTCTTTTATATGTTTGGAGTGCATGTCAGTGTGGAGCTAAGACCTCCTAGCATTGCTTTATGTTAGTAGTTTGATATTTTCTGCTGTGGTTACTGCCGGCGTGACACTTGAAGAGGTGTCGATTTTTTCAGATTTTGCTTCAAGTATGCTTTGTTTTGGATGTTCAGTTAGAAATTTCAGAACCTGTGGAGGCTTTGGGTTGTGGTTATTGTAAAGAGTGGGAAAGTTGGAAAATGCTCTTCTATGGTGAACACAGCAAGCCTGAGCATGCTTGTCTTGTTTTATACTTGGACTTACTATGCAGGAAAAGCAGCCATTTGAGCGAATTGAAGTGACACGCCAGCAAGCACTGGAACTATTTGCAGAGAATAAGTTCAAAGTAAAGTCTTGGTGATTAAATTCCTGCAAAGTTCGTTTGTCATTTTGCAGAGGATAAGTCCAAAGTAAATTCTTGGTGATTTAATTATTGCAAAGCTCATTTGTCATCTAGGCTCTTGAAACTTGCGTTCAAAGATAGAGTTTATTTGAAAATTCTAACTTTCATTTCTTTTTCCCCACCAGATAGAAATTATAGCAGAGCTTCCAGAGGATAAGACTATCACAGTTTATAGATGCGGACATTTAGTTGATCTTTGTCGTGGACCTCACATTCCAAGCACTTCTCATGTTAAGGCATTTGCTAGCTTGAAGGTTTTTGTCCCTATCCATCTCTGTTTTGCAAGTTTTTGTAAGAGTAGTCATTTGCTGTGTCTTGTCTGGTATTTATGGTTATAAGCAGGCCCATGTCAATGGACGAACATGTTATAAGATTATTTTCTTCAGTGCATATTATCAAAACGAGCTATTTAAAATTGTTTCATCACCCTCCTGTCAAGGTGGTTTTCTGAGTAGTACATGTGTGTCAGAAGCTTCTAAGAACTGAGTGGTTTACTTGAGCTTTTAAAATATGCCAGGTTTGAAGGGCAGCATATATTGTGTTTATATGCAGGCCTCTGCGTCCTATTGGCGAGGCAAAGCTGACCGAGAAAGCTTACAAAGGGTCTATGGGATATCCTTTCCTGATCCCAAGAAGCTAAAGGTTTGACATTCCCACTTTTTAAAAGAACTGTAGTCTCATACTTATGTTTTTTGGCACGTTTTCTTTATTCAAGGCTTTGCTCAATTTGCTCCTGCTTAGGGATGAAGTTTTATTGTAAGTCGGGAATGTCAACAAATTCTGTATGTTATTTGGTTTGTTTATATTTGTGTTGTATGTGCATACATGATTGCTTGTATGCATGTGTTCATCACTTTGTTTTTGCCCAGTATCCTTGATGATTGATTTTGTATGTTGAATTTTGAATGCGGATTGCTAAGTTTGAGACTTCTTTCATGGATTTTGCAACTATTTTCAAAGAACATCAGGCATGACTTTTCTGAAATTAATGGAGAGAGTCTAAGACTTATTAGCTCATCTACTGAACTCCAACAAAGAACAAGAGAAGGGGATAGAAAAAGAAGGCAGAAGGTAGAGCGCCAGCCACCTCTTGAAGGACCTTTGATTGAGGCAAAATGAGCCACTTAATCTTTATGGCTTTCCTGAAATTCATCGTAACAATTGACAAATGTACACTAGTTGTGGTTGGACACAATCCTTCAGCAAATCTGAGTAATTTTAGCCTACTATTGATGCGACATGCTGCCGCTAATGGTGCAGAATAGTGGAGATTGAGTATTAAAGGAGAAAATATAATTTCTCACATTTCTTTTGTTGGACATGGCAGCAAACTTCCTGTTACTGCTTTGAAGAGTCAGGTCATCATAGTAATTTTGGAAAGGAGACCCACTCATGGACCATGTGGGGAATTTTGACTTTACATCAAGAGTTTGCAAAGGCAGTTTTACTATCTTAAGTTAATTGTAGTGGTAATATGTTGAAAAGATACTGTTTCAATTGTACTGAGGAAACTGAAACCTTTACCTTTAATTCTAGTGGATCACTCATGGGGCAGATTGGTGGGGTGCTTTTCCTTATTGGTTTGGGTATTGCCATTTTTAATCTTACTTTGTCTTGGAAGCTGTTGCCTCATTCTTCTCCATTCCCCTCTTCATGGCCCTTAATGTACATCACTAGTTTAGCAAGATAAGATCGAGGTTTGCGTAGCTAGGACTGTCCTAACAATGACATTTGTAATTGTCCTAGGTAGATGGGTCTTAAGCTTTTTCTTAGTATAGCATAGAACGGGCAATGTAAGGAGAGCTTGGAAATTGGCCTCAGCTAGACGTATCTTGGTCAAGCAACAGAGATTACCAGCTTTCAAGGCAAGCTGTCCCATGAAGATAAGAGTTGGACACGGTAGGGAGGGATGCATGTGACGTGTCTAATGGAGGCAAGCTCTACATATTCCATTCTATACTTTTTTTGGTTGATTTCTAAGATAGCGGTAAAGCGACAAGTATCAGCCTTCAAGGCAAGGTCTCCCACAAAGCTAGACATGTCTAGTGTGTGTACATGTTGGAAAGGTCACCTCCCCATCTGTAAGCCCCCAAATGAGGAGTGCGTGGGGGAGGGAGACCTAGGGCAGGATGTGCCCAAGAGAGAAAAAGGAAAGTACCTGGACGCATCAAAGTGGCTGCAACACATGGCATCGAGACCATGGCAGATGGCGATGCATACATGGCATAGATCTGGCCTGGAAGAGACATATCTGGAGCAGCACGAGATGGCGGGGTATCCTAGTGTACAGGCGCCTACATGGCAAGCTATCTGGCAAGGTGTGTGGGTAGGCACATGGCCTGCAGCATACCCTAAAGATGGCGCAGGAATATGGCGGGACAGATCAGCAAACAGGTCGGCCAACAGTAGAGCTGGTTGGGGCTGGTTGAGCCAGCCAACCAGGCTTTTGGTTAGGCTGGTCAAGAGGGCTGGGTCCCTGCATGGAACAAAGGCTGAAAAGGGCCTAGTGAAGTCCCTTAATAGGGCCCTGGTTGGGCTGGTAGGGACAGCCAACCAGGTCAGTTTTCAGCCAGACTGAGTCGGCCAAAATAGGGCTGACCAGTCGGTATTTTTGCCAGGCCTCAGGGCCTATAAAAGGAGAGGCTCTTGCCTCATTTCAGCATCCGGCAGTACAGCTTCCAGCAGAGCAGAAAGGAGCAGCAGAGCACAACCCTTCGGGCCTACATCCAGAAACTGAAGGAGTACCAGTGTTGCTGCAGACTTAGCTCAGTGTGAGGCTGAGACCTTGGCTGTCTTCTAGGGCAGCAAGGAGCTGAGGTCAAAGGACGGAAAGTCTACAGAAGCTCCAGGTGGAGCACGCGGGCTCGAGTCTAGAGATAGCCAGCTGATAGGAGAAGGACCTTGTGGTAAGATCAGAGGACCACACCATTGGTGGGACTCTGGATCTGTCTCTCTTGTATTGTGTCCATAGTTTTGGACGGAAATATATATATTTTGGTGGTTCCTCTATCTGATTGGTTCATTGTCTATTGATGAGTCTGCACATCTATTGAATGCACATAAGTAAAGAAGTTTGTGATTCCACACCCACACCGCACACTGTGTGAGCTCCTGGGCATTACAATAAGTCTTCCGCTGCGTGTACCCTCTGTTGGGTCATTTTTAACATGGTATCAGAGCCCAAGTAGGAGGCTCACAGGTGTGGGAGCCTGAAGGCAGGGACCCTGCTGAAGGACGACCCTGATTCAGAAGCTCTAGGGAATCGACTTCCACGACTAGAGGATTGTGCCCTTGTGAGAAGGAGGGTGACTCAGGTTCAGTCAGGTGCGTTCAGAGTTCTGGTTTACTGAAATTGAGTTTGGTTGACTTTGCTGTGTGGTATATATAGCACAAATGTCGATCTCTACAGCCTCTTCAACCCCTGCTTTCCCTTCCTCCTCCCCCAGTTTTCTCTCTTTCACTATCCCTAACTTTGGAGAGTCTGAAAACCTGGACGGGACTAATTACCCAATCTGGAAAGTGAAGATCCGGAGTTATTTAGTGGCTCGGAAGTTGTGGAAGCTGACCACGGGAGTGGAGTTGAAGCCGGAGGACATGGTGGACAGGAAAGATGAGATACTCATGGCAGTAGACAGAGAGGAGCTTGAAGCTTGGGAAGACAGAGATGCCCATGCCCTGGCAATAATCATAGGGACTACGGCGGACTCCGTTCTTCTGCATATCCAGTTGGCCGAGACGTCAGTAGAGGCGTGGGCCACCCTGAAGGATCTGTACGAGACAAACAATACCTCCCGGATTGTGCTTCTTCAGCATCAACTCTACAATCTTGATATGGAAGAAGGAGATACGGTACATAGCCATTTGACGAAGGTCAAGGTGGTGAGGGATCAGCTGGCAGCAATTGGTCAGAAGACAGACTCATGCCATTTGGCCTTGATGGTACTGAGGAGACTGCCTCGGAGTTTCAAGAGCTTTGTTACGGCTGTGACAGCAGGACAGAGGACCAAACCTCTGACGTTTGAGGAGTTGTGTCCATTACTGCTACAGGAGGAAGCTCGGGAGAAGCTCTACAACGAGGACAAAGACGACAAGGCGATGCTGGCAAAGGATTCCGCTGGCAAAGGAAAGGGCAAGCCTAACAGTGGCAAGTCCAAGAAAGACGACTCTGACGACGAGGGGACTTCGAAGAGGAAGCATAAGAAGAAGTGCTTCTACTGTGATACGCCAGGACATTTTGCAAAGGACTGCAGAAAGAAAAAGGCGGATCTGAAAAACAAAAAGGAGTTTGACTCAGATTTAGAGGGAGAGGCCAAAGCAAATTTGGTAATCGAGGAGTTGTTCTTGGTGACATCACCGAGTGTTACCGAGGTCAGATATGTTGATCCAGAAATCACAGTGAGAATGTCTGACATAGAGATGTGGGTCGACAAGGAGTCAGATGCCTTTGTGAAGGTGAAGGACAGCATGGAGCGCTTGGTACCTTCCAGGTGTGTGGCTGTTGACACTGACACGAGGGTGGATTCCATGGAAGGCCCTGGGGTCTCATGGTCAGATGGATGGTGGAGTTCAGAAGGGGACAATACAGGATTACACAAGCGCTTCGTGGGTACCTCAATGAGGGTTTGCTTTCAGAGCGAACATTCAAGCAGTACAACAGTCTGGTATGTATTTGATATTCTGCATTTGAGCCTTTATAGCATGCTGTGGAGAGACTCTGCTCTTCATTTGTCTCAGGCGATAAGAGATTGGAAGGAATTGGCCTTCTTCGAAGGCAGAAGGGGAAGTATTGGTGCTTCTTCAAATCTTGGACGCAGATTGCTAGAAGGTGATGGACAAAGAGTACTAAAGCCAGAAGAGTACCTGCTTGAGAACTCAGCGAGAGTTCATGGTCCAGGTTATCTGGAAATATTCATTGGTTGCAGACCTTGCCACAGGAAGGACGGGTTGAAACAGACCCTCAGAGCATGGTGCCTGGAAGACTCCAGGTTGTTCACTCATTATGAGGGGGATGACTGGAAGATCGTGACGGCTGGATTGCTCGAGTTCAGAGGCGGGAACGTGACTGAAGGAGGTGGTACCAGGAGGTGGTACCAAAGATGGACCTGTGTACCAGGATGGTGTGCGGAAGCGGAACCGGACCTGGTGGAGCAGGAGCCACTAAATGAAAAGCCAAGAAAAGATTTTGACACCGAAAGGATCCAAAGGACTACGACGAGGGAGTTACTGGAGCATCGTCATCGACGTGTTGGCTTTGGGCCGAGATGTGTCGGTGAGAGGGGGTGTTGGAAAGGTCACCTCCCCATCTGTAAGCCCCCAAATGAGGAGTGCGTGGGGGAGGGAGACCTAGGGCAGGATGTGCCCAAGAGAGAAAAAGGAAAGTACCTGGACGCATCAAAGTGGCTGCAACACATGGCGTCGAGACCATGGTAGATGGCGATGCATACATGGCATAGATCTGGCCTGGAAGAGACATATCTGGAGCAGCACGAGATGGTGGGGTATCCCGGTGTACAGGCGCCTACATGGCAAGCTATTTGGCAAGGTGTGTGGGTAGGCACATGGCCTGCAGCATACCCTAAAGATGGCGCAGGAATATGGCGGGACAGATCAGCAAACAGGTCGGCCAACAGTAGAGCTGGTTGGGGCTGGTTGAGCCAGCCAACCAGGCTTTTGGTTAGGCTGGTCAAGAGGACTGGGTCCCTGCATGGAACAAAGGCTGAAAAGGGCCTAGTGAAGTCCCTTATATAGGGCCCTGGTTGGGCTGGTAGGGACAGCCAACCAGGTCGGTTTTCAGCCAGACTGAGTCGGCCAAAATAGGGCTGACCAGTCGGTATTTTTGCCAGGCCTCAGGGCCTATAAAAGGAGAGGCTCTTGCCTCATTTCAGCATCCGGCAGTACAGCTTCCAGCAGAGCAGAAAGGAGCAGCAGAGCACAACCCTTCGGGCCTACATCCAGAAGCTGAAGGAGTACCAGTGTTGCTGCAGACTTAGCTCAGTGTGAGGCTGAGACCTTGGCTGTCTTCTAGGGCAGCAAGGAGCTGAGGTCAAAGGACGGAAAGTCTACAGAAGCTCCAGGTGGAGCACGCGGGCTCGAGTCTAGAGATAGCCAGCTGATAGGAGAAGGACCTTGTGGTAAGATCAGAGGACCACACCATTGGTGGGACTCTGGATCTGTCTCTCTTGTATTGTGTCCGTAGTTTTGGATGGAAATATATATATTTTGGTGGTTTCTCTATCTGATTAGTTCATTGTCTATTGATGAGTCTGCACATCTATTGAATGCACATAAGTAAAGAAGTTTGTGATTCCACACCCACACCGCACACTGTGTGAGCTCCTGGGCATTACTATAAGTCTTCCGCTGCGTGTACCCTCTGTTGGGTCATTTCAAGCAGTACACGCCCAGCCGCTTGCCTTTGTGCGCGCACACACACATCTATATATACATGTGTGTGTGTGTGTGGAGAGAGAGAGAGAGAGAGAGAGAGAGAGAGAGAGAGAGAGAGAGGATCTTTGAAGCATTTTGGTATAAGGTTGTTCTCTTATCAGATCATGACTATTATTGCCTCGCTTTATCAAGTATTGTGTTACTCTATGGAAATTTTCATGTGGAATTGGATGTGAGAAAACATAGAGGGTTGGGCGTAGACATGTGGGATTGCAGTAAAACTTACTACAATAGTTCAAGCATCATGGAAGTTTAATGTGGAATTAGGTGAGAGGAAACATAATAGGCTGTGCATAAATGCATGGGATTGTGGCATAAATTCAAATGAGATCTATTGCTGATAAAAAAGACGAAGTACAAAATGATCACAAAGCGGAAACAGATTCTTGAAGTGTTGCTAGATGGAATGGCCTGCTTAAGGCTTCTCCTAACCTCTAAATTGGCGATGTTGCAAGAATGCCATGTGATGCAATGAAGAGAAGGTCAAGTGTCAATTACAAATGCGTTACTAGTACCCTTCTCAATTGCCACTTATATGGCATAACTTCCAGTTTTTCTCATGTTCAAGTTTTCCCTGCATGACGTCGGTGCATGAAAATTTGGATTGTGGGTCAATCGCATACTTTAGTCATCTGTGCACTTCAGCGTCGACCGATGTCTAAATTGTCTCACTTGTGGGATAACAGTGGTGTGATACAGCCTTTGTAGAAGACGATGTAATTGGGGATAATTTGTTACTGCAGCATGAAACAGCCTGCCCATGATCGAAGGGGAAGCATGTGTTGGGTAGTGAAGTTCTTGTCAACCATGCTACTGCATCAATCGGCATAACAAATTTAGTAAAATTTAAACTGTAGTTCCTAAAATATGGCAGCTCATAGTTGTAGGTAGTGTGCAAGAGTGGGTGAATTCTTTTGGCTGCCTATTAACGTCTCTCTACTTGCTTATCATAGTTACCAGCCGAAACGGAAATGGAAGAAACGGAGTTTCCGGGCCCCGCCGAAACGGAAACGGAAGAAACGGCAATATGATACAATTTATGTATAAAAATTTATTTTTTATACATAATATAATTATCAATAGAGTGCAAATCATACATAATACAAATTACAATTATCTATACTTGAAGCTTCAGCCTTCAAGCATCAATGCATCATTCATGCCTCTATGATTCTAAATTCTTGAATGATGCTTCAATAATCTGAAATCAACATGTATCATGAGTCATGACTAACAAGTTTGGCATTACAAGAATCTGAAATTTAGAAGTTTGAAGTACTTTAAAGTTTAAACTTAGCACACAAGTTGAAACTTGAAACTTGAAAGTATCCAATGTCCAGACTCCATAGATGATCATGATTCATGATCCACAAATTTCATGATCATGACTCATGACTCATGAGTCATGCAAGACTCAAAATAAAAGCACCCATGGATGATATAAAAAAAAGCAGCAGGACTACTGATCATCTGCATCATCCATGGACTCCTCGTCATCGTCATCCTCTGCGTCCTCAGATAAGCTTGAGGCATCTGTGTCACTGTCTGAAGAAGAATCATCAACATCAGAATCAGGACCATCGGGTGCAACTGAAGTACTAGCACCATCTCCAGATGGTTGAGTGTATGATCGTGTGTGGTTTGCTGGTGCTGACAGCTCCTCATACAACATGGTGTATATGTCCAGCTCCTCCCGTGGGATATTTGGTATGGCCTTCATCTTCTCCACGTCCACCTTGTCTACATTCACTTGGCGAGGTTCGGGGCAGCCGGCGGCGAACTCAAGGAGACGGAGGTTGCAATGACAAAACACCAACCGCTCCAATTGAGCCGTGCTCAATCTGTTCCTCTTCTTTGTGTGAAAGAGAGCCTAGCCGTAGGTCGACCAAAGGAGAGGCTGTGATTGCGGAACAATAGAAGTTCATCCTCCATTCTTCGTTGCATCTCCAAGTCACCACCCGTCCAATTTTGTAGATACTGTTGCATCCCCTCCTCCAACTCGTCATTCTCATATTGCTCTTGACTGTGCCAGAGCGGATGCAATACATGTGCCACCGCATGGATTGGGCGGTGGAACCAATTCCACCTCTTATTCCATATAGCACGGATGGACTCAATCCTAAATCATGCCACAAGAAATTAGAATGCATTATGCATGCAAAATTCATAGACTATAGATAATAGTACATTCTGAAAATTCCAGGCTTCATGATAACAAATTGCCATTTAGTAACTGCAATAATTATACATATTACAAAAGTAAAAAGTCTTACTTATCAGGCGATAGGGAAGTGTTTTCGTTGAGGGCCTCTCCAATCTTGTCCATAAACTCGTACAAGAGCCCTAATGTGCTTCCCTCCATGTCCGTGATGCGAAGCACCGTGTAGATAGGATTAATCGATTTGATTAATGCCTCCGCCTGATTCCACCAAGACTCATCCATGATCATGCGAAAAAATTTGATAGAGTTTGCTTGGCCTCTATCATCCCAATCTCCCCACTCCTGAGACACAACCGTGCACAACAAGCCCTGGCGCACTCGCACAAGCCTCTCCACCACTATGAACATGTAAGCAAACCTTGTGGTTGGAGGTTTCAATAGCTCAAGGTCACTGTAAGCCCGATCGATGCTGAGGACTTTGGGTCTCTTCGTGACAAACTTCACGATACTGCGGGTTGTGGAGAAGATGGCATCAATCCAAGGTATCTTCCCTAGGTCCTCGATCAAAAGATCAAGGCAATGTGAGGCACAGGGTGTCCACACAATCTTAGGGAACTCATCTTCTAACATGGCACCCATTGACACACAATTGCTGCCATTATCTGTCACCACCTGCACCACATGCTCAACACCTATCTCCATAATGGCTGCCCGTAAATGCTCCCAAATATACAACCCTGTAATCACTGTACCTGCAGTGGAAGCGTCTATGGCTCTCAAGAACATGGTTCCCTTGCAAGAAGACACTAAAATATTGTACACATTCCTCTTGCATGCATCTGACCATCCATCGCATAAGAGTGTGCATCCATATTTTTTCCAAGTCTCTTTCAAGGGCTTCATTTGGTCTTCCACACATTCCCTCTCTCTTCTTAGCTCTCTTGTCCGCAAGGCCTCATATGTAGGCCCTTTCCATTCATACCCAATGCGGCTTACGGCTCTCATGGCCTTCCTCCATCGTGTAGTCTTCGCCACATGAAAGGGTATTGCACACTGTATGAAGAGCTTTGTGAGCTCACTAGTGGCCTCCTTCAGTGCTTGCTTTTGCAAGCGTGCTTGAATGCTAGACCTTTGCAGTGATCCTCTTTTCCCCGCACTAGCATCCACACTAATTGATCCATGTGGCAAGGGTGTTCTTGTAGCACTAGGACCCGCGCTCGATGTAGTTGATGCTCCTCTACTTCTCTTTGCAGAACCCAATGTGCTGGCATCATCCAATGGCTCAGTGTCAGCAGCCTCTTCTTCATCTTGCAGCCCTTGTCCTCCACTTTTTGCAGCCAAGGCTGCCATATGCACACGCTTCCATTATGTTAGGCCACCTTTCACTGGAGTAGGCACGAACTCACAAGGTCCTACATCCTTGTTGGGAACACCTGCTAGATGGTCTTTCACCCGTGGGACAGACCCCGTTTTGCTTATGCCGCAATAGTTGCATCTCCACTTCTTGGAGCCACCGCCTCCTTTATAACTATCCAGGAGGGAGACATGGACCCAATAAGCATCTCTCGGCATTGAGGAGGATGGAGAGGTGAGAAGGAGGATGGAGAGGTCAGAAGTGAGAAAGGATGGAGAGGTAGAAGGAGGATGGAGAGCTCAGAGGTAAAAGAGGATGGAGAGGTGGAAGGAGCCTGGAGGATCAGAGGTAGAAGTGAAGGAGGATGGAGAGGTTACAGGTAAGATTAAAGAGAGGATGGAGAGAAGAAGGATGGAGGGATGGAGTCTGGAGAGCAGGCTGCCAAGCTGCAGCTTGCAGGATGGAGAAGATGGAGCAAAGGATGAAGAGGATGGAGAGAGAAGGATGGAGGTCCAAGGAAAATGGGATGGAGAGTCCAAGAGCAAAGGATGGAGGGATGGAGAGAGCTTAGAGAAGGTGGAGAGAGCAGCAAGGATGCACAGGAGGAGTGGAATGGGCGGGAGGCGGCCAAAGATGAAGAGAGGCGGCGAAATCACGTTTTTAGGGTTTAGGGCAAAGCAGGTTTTACGAAACGCCGTTTCCGTTTCGTCGTTTCCGTTTCCGGCCACGAAACGGCCGTTTCGTGCAACTATGTTGCTTATGAACAAACATATCGCCCCACCCAATGCTCGAGGTTCTCACACGAATAAGTCTTCCAGCAAGCTTCCTAAAAAGGGCCATAATTGTTGGCATCATTATAGTTGGGCAGCTTTATGGCAAGTGCAGGAGCTTTTCTTTTTCCATCCCTTGAGGTATGCATACCTCAAGGGATGGAAAAAGAAAAGTGCATACCTCCAATCAGGGTGCTTCCTAGGTTGCTTAATAATCCTCTTCATAATGTAATTAGTTCGGGGTTTAAATGTAATTAGTTCTTCAATGCCCAAGCCATATTATAGGCACCTCAAACTTTTTATTTACTATTGTGCTCGAAACCTCTATATCATTTTCAGAGATGTTTAAGTCCCCTGCAAAGAGCAGTAGAACAATGTATGTGATGTTTTGATTTTAAACTAGAGATTGGTTGTATGGCACTCTGCACAAATATATTGGAGGCAAATCAATTATAATGGGTGAATTAACACAATCAATTACAAAACATCTGTTCCTATTGGCTGTGACTACTTTGGTTATTTGTAAAGTTCATCTCTTAGAATGTATGGATCTTACATTTTTCATGTTTAATGACTCACTTTTGTCTTGTGGGAACACAGGAGTATCTCCACCAACTAGAAGAAGCAAAAAAGAGAGATCATAGACTTCTTGGGCAAGTGCAAGAGCTTTTCTTTTTCCATCCCTTGAGGTATGCATTATTCATTAATTCGCAAACTAGTCTAATTCAAGTTTTCATTGTTAGTGTCCAACTTTGATTCAAAACTTTTCTCCAGTCCAGGGAGCTGCTTTTTCCTTCCTCATGGTGCTCGCATCTATAATAAGCTAGTAGATTTTATTCGTCAGGAGTATTGGGCTCGAGGATACCAGGAGGTTTGCGTTTTACTCTTGTGTTGGAATATACTTTTGAACTGGTTCTTATAATATGATCTCTTAATATTGCTTGAGAAGTACTTGAAAGGTCTTTCATTAAAGGATTGTTATCGCCCTTAAAATTTGTTTCTCCATGGTGCATTATGCTCAAGTAGTTTAAGGCTTTTCATAGAGTTCCACCATATCATAGTCCTTAGCCCCACAAGTTAGTTTATAATCAAAGCAAGGAAATGCTATGAGGATTGACCCTAAATCTCTTCTACTTTGAAACATTGTCACTTTCACTCTTTTCCCTCGCTTGATTTTCAAGGCCTTTTGGCATTTCATTTGTGCAATACACATATTCATTTATTTCAGTTGAATAATATAATTTGGGCATAATTATACAACCTTGTCTTGTCCAAATATGCATCTTCAAGTCAGCAATTGAAAATGGAGCCTTCACATTCATTTTCTGTATATACCAGCTTTCAATTTTTGCAATTGATCACGGGTTGGGAGTTGAGGTTGCAAATGTTGCCAAGATGCATGGATCTGAGTCTCACATGATTATAATTTTGCAGGAGATCTTTGCCTTGGACGTGGGTCCCATTGACATTGTTATGGGATGTGATTGGATGAAATTTCTTGGGTAGTTTAGTGTTGACATGAGTGCAATGATTCTCTATCTCGCACAAAGGCAAAGTGGTGGTGTTGTAGGGTTTGACAGCCCGAAAGATGCAAATGATTTCAGCAAGGTGACTCACTAGGGAACTCAAGAAAAATATTGCTAGATAGGGAGTACCCCTTGGGTGAAAGATATGCACATGCAGATACCAATACCAACAACTATTAATATTTTAAGACCACCATGCAGTAGTCCCACTAGTTTTTTAATCCGTTTTGGTTTTCAACAAATCAAAAAAATGTTATCGAGCGCGTCCTCAAATGGGTGTGCATCAATTTAGCACAACATTGGAGGTCCGTTAATCCATGCTTAATGTTCTCATTTAGGTATGTCCTTGAGTTGAGAAGAATCTCACGTAGTGTACTTTTCAATGATTACTTGGATGCAGGTATATATAGAACAAAGTTTTGATGTTGTTGATATGCCACATCAGTTACCTCCAAAGAGAGATTGACCATGTTGCAGTCTTGGAGCTTGGCAGCAAGCTCATCAATGAGGCTTTGTAATCCCTTTCTAAGGTAGAACGGGAGGAAGTAATAGGGCAGGTGAGGAGTTGCTTGTGAAGAACTTCATTTCTTATTGTCCTGCCCGCACTATACTGAAAAAGAGAGATGTCTCCTACCACATGTGCATTGATTTTCAGATATCTCAACAAGGTCACTATTAAAAACAGGTTTCCGTTCCCCAGGATTCATGACTTGTTGGATGAACTCAAGGGTGCTCAGTTCTTCACTAAGATAGATTTGAGGTCAAGACACCACCATATCAGAGTGAGAGATGGAGGTGAGCACAAGATGCCTTCTGCATAGAATGGGGCGTGTATGAGCTCACACCTTTTAGGCACCGATGAACAAGATATTGCAGCCATCTCTATTCCCTTACATGTTAAAAAAAAAAGACATCGTCACCTACAACAAAAGCATAAAGGAGCACATTGAACATGTGTGCTTGTCCATAGGATCGTTGGGCTTTGGACAAAAGAGCCTATCTAGAGGCAGAGTTGTAGACCTAGGCCTTGAGACAAAGGCTTGCTCTTTAAGAGAGGGACTGGGTCCTAGGGAGTGGGCCCTCCAGTGAGATTCGACGGGTATTAATGTTTAGAGAGGATCTACTCAATGGCACGAGTTCTTTAGAGAGATTATCCATGAACAGAGAGGAAAAATAAAATGCAAGGTAGCAATAAAGCAAAGGTAGGAATGGAGCTGCAGAGGATAGGGTTCATAGAAAGTTGCAATGATGATGGGAGATATAGGCAAGCAGATGCATGAAGATGGAGATGAAGGCAGGGTGAGTTTAATCAAGACAGAGGTGAAGGCAAGCAAGTGGGTGAAGAAGTCTAAATACAACCAGGTAAAGCCTTCCATGACCCCCAATAAAATATTGTGAAAAGGCATACATGAAAGCACTTTGCATTCACTGGTTGGGAGTTATTGCTTCTACATGTGTATGCTATTAGTTGGCTTTGTGGTCATCATGTAGGAGTATGGATTGGAGGTGAAGGATTCAAAGTCTCGAGTATGCATATGAAAATGAATTCATTATTGTAGTCCATACAAGCTAGCTGGGACTTACTATATGTGGCATGTGTGTCATCTCCAACTACCTAGGACTTCCTACATTGCGTTGTACTACACTGGGAGTTATTCCACGTGTCCTCCACCTATTAATCATTATATGGATGCATATTGAAGGTAAAAAACTCTCTTCCAAGAGTAGTTTGTGACTCTATAAAAAATTCTCCCACAAGTAGTGATGATTCTAACTATGAATTAGTATTTGGATGCTTGCATAGGTATGCTAGATCCCTTTGTGCACCCGCACCTGTGCGCAACCTCCCACACACATGCATACATATGCATGTATGAACTTACTCATGTATGTACGCACGTGCCTTAGAGAAAGTTGTTTTTGGGTGTCTTGAAGCCTTTTTGTTGTAGATTTATGAGGTTAACAATTGCACCCTTTTTTTTCTAGATGACGAGATTTTGGACATGTTTGTGGATTTTCGCCTCATTTAGAGTGTTGACAAAAACTCAGTATAGAGACCTTTGTATGTGTGGGTGATTTAGCATATGTTGATACTATGGTCTACACCCCCTGGTGGGCATTGATGACGTCAATGGGGATGCCATAGTAGCTAGTCCTTGCTATGCGTGAGTTTATGGTTTTAAACCTTGCTGAGTGAGATTGAATCTGCACTATGTTTTGTGTTAAGAGGATTGAAATATATGTTAGCAATATACAGATTTAGCAAATATAATGAAAAGTTTGTCCAAATGATTTGCATGTGCATCATCTTTGTTAAAAATGTTTTTTGTAGTACCTTGTCATACACAATCTCCTTTCGTAAGCCTTTTTGTGTGTAGATTTTTGATAATCCTCACTGATATTACATAATGTGTTCTTTCATATGTAGTTGTAATCTCCTCTCATTGGTTTGTCTAAAATACTTCAATTTGTTTTAAGTACAACGATGGCACGTAATGTGACATATTATTCTCTTTCAAGCTAAGATAGCGTTGTTTTTTCAACAATGAATAATCAAGTTTCAACACCTTAAAGGGACTCTCGTGTTCATGGCAATTAGAACCTTGCTTCCTTGTGGTCTAGTCAGTTTCTTATCAATAGATTTTTCTGATTGACATCCCTTATGATGAAAGATCCCTTAGAGGCAGTTTTCTATCATGTTATGTCATCAACATCTAGAATGTCTTATTTTCGTGGGGAGTTTGACTTGTGAACCCAAGTTTGTGACTACTCTTCCTATCACGGGCATCCACACGCCCGTGGCCATGCTAGCTTGTGCCAACGCAACCAGCCAAGTCAACGACCACGTAGGCGTCTATACAGCCACTCAGGCAGCCCTGCACAATCAACAATCAACACACAGTCAATGGGAAGTCAACGCCACACCATCGCAGGTCAGAAAACGCAGGGTTGACTTTTTGGACAAAAGTCAACGTATTGACTCTTGTGACTGACCTGGTCAACAAGGCAACGGTCGGCATTCACCAGCCGACCAAGGTCAACGGTTGGCATTGACCAAGTCGGCCAGGCTGACCTATCATCCTATAATAGAACTGCCTCTGGCCCTCATTCTTCATCCAAACTCAGGCCTTCAAGCCTTCAGAGCAGTAGAGTCAGGCCTCAGCACAGTAGACCAATAGGGTAGCCTCATCCTCTTCAAGGATCTAGTGAGGATTCACCTCCTCTAGGTAGTCTAGTCTTCGTGTTTTGTAGTGAGGGTTTCAGCCCCTTAATACAGTTGTATTTAGCCCTTTGGGCATTCATTATTCAGTTGTATCTATTTCCTCTTCGGAGGTCCACTACATTCTCTCCCTCGGATTCTCTCACTCACATCAACAGCTCACTTTGTGTATTGAGTGCATCATCTTGCAATTGCACTTAGTATTGAACTTGAGAGAGAGTGAGGATAGTCAATCTCTCTCTACATTGGTATCAGAGCTTCAGATTCTTTCTTGAGATAGAGGGTTATCCTATATTTTTTTTGGGGTATCTTGTCCCCACCCCAGATTAGTAGTAGTACCATAGTCCATTAGCCGCTCCCTCCCTTACTTCATCGCGCATCGGGCCGGCTCCCGTCTTCACCCGTAGGTCTTTACACCTTGCGGCATGAAGGGAAAGTTTGTTTCTAGAAGTCAAGGGGATCAGTTCAGTCAGGGACAGCCCCACCGTTTACGGTCCAGACAAGATCTGTTAAGGACACCATGAGCACTAGTGAGCAGTCCAACGAGCAGTCCAACACAGGGGGGGAGAGGGTTCAGTGCCTCCACCACCACCCCCACCACAAAACCCTGTGGACACCTCCATGTCTGCCATGACAGCCATGTTGCAGGCTATGATGCAGATGCAGCAGCAACAGTCCGAGGCTCTCTTCACCCGCATGACTCAGCTTCAGGAGATGCGGGAAGATCGTGAGCAAGCCGCCAGAGAGCGTGAAAGGCTAGCTCAGGAGGCAAAAGAAAAACGCGATCAAGAGGCTCGGGAAGCAAAAGACGAATGCGATTGGGAAGCTTGGGAAGCAAAAGACGAACGTGATTGAGAGGCTCGAGAAGCCAAGGAACTTCGGGACCGCGCGGCTCAGGAGGCCAAGGAGCTCCGAGAATGTACTGCGCTCGAGAAGAGAAGGAAGAACGGGATCGACAGCTTCTCATTTCTCTACTCTGTCAGAGGGGGGAGAAAAGGAGAGACTTCCCCCTTTAGCCAAGCCTTCCTTTCCGGGGAAGCTCAACTTCATACGGTACGATGGTAAGCAAGAACCTTTAGTGTTGACTTCGTGGCTCAATTACTTCAAAAGATATTTTTCAGTGATGTTGCATACGAAGGACAACGAGCAGTGCATCCTAGCATCCATGCACCTCACAAGCAAGGCGGTCACCTGGTGGCTCAAGTGGCATAAGGACCACTATGATGCAGATGAGGAGACACCTCTCTACAGCTGGACGAAATTCGTGAAAGATATTCGATCACGGTTGCTGCCACCGCAGTACCTAGACAAGCTCCAGAGTCAGTCCTACGAGCTACGCTAGGGAGACACCGAGAGGGTGAATCATTATGCCAATAAATTTACTCAGGTTTTTATACAGTTGCAGTTTGAGGACAGCAGTCATAAGCTGAGCAAATTTCTCCATGGGCTGCATACAGACATCTAGTGGTATGTCAGAAGTTTCAAGCCACGGGATTATGAGTGTGCATATGAGCTTGCTCAGAATTTTGAGCTCATGCAGAAGGGTCAAGGATCCAAGCAGGTCAACAGTAAGAAGCCCCAGGATTCCACACCAGGTGATGGTGGGAATGGGCAGCAGAAGAAGAGCTGGATGGTGAAGGATAGCAATGGCTATGGCGAGTACTTGGATACAGCGATAGTTGGTTCCGTACTCGTATGGTTGGCTGAACCATACGCGTATGAAATAATTATTCCATACGCGTATGGTACGGCCAATCATACTTGGCTTTTTTAAAGGAGAAAAACGCGGTTTCCAGAACTTTATGAAAACGTTTTTAAATAAATTTCTTGACTTTAAAATTAATACAAGTTTGAAGTTAAAAATTTTGTAGCTCTTTGCCAATTAAATGTGTACAATGTATATTTTCCTTTTTTTTTTTTGTAAAATTAGGGTCACGTATGATTCAGCCCGAGGGGCTGATCCATACTCCAATCATACTTCCGTACCCGCATGCTGTATGTGTATGGTAACGTATGGAAAAAACTATGGACACGAGCACTCTATGCCAAGGAGAACCGATGCTTCCATTGTCATGTGTCGGGCCATAATAAGAAAGATTGCCCGCATTACCAGAAGCTTCTAAGAGTAGGAGCCGTGTCAAGTGGTTCAACACAGCTTCAACAACCTGAGTAGTCATTGAGGAGCTTGATCAACAACCTCAGTAGTTATCCAGGAGCTTGAAGCTCAGCAAAAGGTGGAGCCTCGCCAGTTTCCCAATATGTTTCAGTTTTATGGACAGGTCGGTGGTAAGAAGGTCCTTATCCTGGTAGACTTGGGTAGTTCCGAGGACATCATCTCCACCAAAGCAGCTCAGAGGGCTCAATTGCCTCTTACGCCAACGGAACCAATGACCTTGAACGGTGCATTTCCAGGGCAGCAGATAGAGAGCAACATGCAGGTCGCTTCAGTCACTCTGAAGATCTTAGGGTGGGTACACAGTCGGCCGCTCAGGGTCGCACCTACTCAGGCAACGGACGTCATCTTGGGAGCACGATGGTGGCACCAGTTTGAAGTCTGACCAGATTATCAACACCACGGCTTGGATGTCAAAATCCTAGGCCATGGGTCCAAGTTCATCTATTGGAGTACATAGTCAGCTGCTCAGGGTCGCACCTACTCAGGCAACGGATGTCATCTTGGGAGCACGATGGTACCAGTTTGAAGATTGACCAGATTATCAACACCACGGCTTGGATGTCAAAATCCTAGGCCATGGGTCCAAGTTCATCTATTGGAGTAAGGGTGTTCCACGTCGACCTTTATCAACCATTCAAGGGGTTCAAGGCTGGCACCAACAAGACACAGTATTACAACAGGATACAGTGTTACAGCAAGATATAGTATTACAGCAGGCAACAGGGTTACACCAAGACCGGGATGCCTCTCTCAAACCCAATCTTCCTCCGTCCCTATCACCTATATGCATCGAGGAAAACCACAGGGAGCATCATCTTGGAATATTAACCCATAGCAAATATCCATACCATAAGCTAGTACCAAATCCAAGCATTCAATGCTTGCAGATCAGGATTCATGAGTTCAGCAACCATTTTCGGATTCAAGAACTAGGCATTCGGATTAGGATTTATCATCCAAGTCTACAACCAACAGTCACCTTAGTCAGCACGATGGGAAGCCTCTTTCTTACCCTAGTTCAAGTTTCAGCAGAAGGGGATGTCACGGGCATCCACACGACCGTGGCCATGCTAGCTTGTGCCAACGTAGGCAGCCAGGTCAACGGCCACGTAGGTGTCCGTATAGCCACTCAAGCAGCCCAGCGCAATCAACAATCAGCACACAGTCAACGAAAAGTCAACGCCACGCCATCGCAGGTCAGAAAACACAGGGTTGACTTTTTGGTCAAAAGTCAATGTCGATTTTTTGGTCGGCCAGGCTGACCTATCAGCCTATAAAAGGGCAGTCTCTAGCCGTCATTCTTCATCCACTCCTCAGGCCTTCAAGCCTTCAGAGCAGCAGAGTCAGGCGTCCCCGCAGCAGACCAACAGGGTAGCCTCATCCTCTTCAAGGATCTAGTGAGGATTCACCTCCTCTAGGTAGTCCAGTTTTGCAGTGAGGGTTTCAGCCCCTTCATACAGTTGTATTCAGCCCTTTGGGCATTCATTATTCAGTTGTATCTATTTCCTCTTCGGAGGTCCATTGCATTCTCTCCCTCTGATTCTCTCACTCACATCCACAGCTCACTTTGTCTATTAAGTGCATCATCTTGCAGTTGCAGTTAGTATTGAGCAGGAGAGAGAGTGAGGATAGTCTATCTCCCGCTACACTTCCTTTGCTCATTGCTTCGTTGGATATTACTCTTTTTTTTTCCAGAGAAAAGAAAACTTGTTTTAATGCTTGAAAAAAACCCGTGCTTCCAGCCTCCATAAAGGACTGAAGACAGTAATTACAATGAAAATGCTGTTTAGAAAACACAGCCTGTTCCGAGGGCAACAGCTCACTGTCTAAGTTGCCTCAAGAATAGGGGCTAACAGCCACGGAGGCGGTCTATACATCCAGTGGATATCACCCACGGAGAAAGTGTAAAAAATCCCTGCAGGCCAAGCCTTGCAGAAGCGGTCCCGCCTTTCCGCGGTCCCTCTCGATCTTGGAGTGCCGCATTGTATATTACTCCTTTGTCGACAATAACATAACTTTTTGTATTTCATAGGTTCCTTGTAGAAGATTTTGTTTGAGGGAAAACTGGTTAGTGTGGTGATATCTTCGTTTGTATCCAAGTGAGATTTTGAGAGTTTCATGGTTTGAAACATCTAGAATTTTGTTATTAAAGTGAGATTTTGAGTGTTTCATGGTTTGAAACATGTAGAATTTTGTTATTATAGGCTTGAAGGTGAAACATTCTCATGGTCTATGGTACAACATTGAACCTTTCTAGGTTGTAAAATGTGCAGTTTTACAGCCTTGGTGAGCCATCCACCAATTATAGCCATGGTTATGGCCACTTTGGGCTCTTGCTTGTCTAATTTCGGGCTTACGAGCTGCCTATATTTTACATTCTTCATAAATTCTTTTGTGTTGGTGATATGAATATTTAAGTGTTTGAATAACTGAACGAGAGTGACTTTGCAGATGTGATACAATGATGAGAAAATGTAGAATGCATGGTTGTGCAAAGGTGTCATTGTTGTCATCTAAAAGTAGTTCTAATTAAACTTTCAGGTCATTTCACCGAATATGTTCAATATGCAACTTTGGGAAACATCCGGTCATGCAGCGAACTACAAGGAAAATATGTTCACATTTGAGGTTTGTGTCAATGCTTCGTGCATGCAGTGTGAATATTGAATACTGCAGGGTAGTACATGTTGTGATGATGGTTCAATTTGCATATAAGCTCTTATACCTAAGCATGACTTGTCCTTTATTTTGTTTGAATTGTAACTCAATTGAGGGTATCGTCTGACTTGTGCTTGGAAAATGCTGTCTTTAGGTTGAAAAGCAAGAATTTGGTCTTAAACCTATGAATTGCCCTTCACATTGCTTGATGTTTCAACATAGGGTCCGTTCCTATAGAGGTTGGATTCTCTTCTCTCTCTCTCTCTCTCTCTCTCTCTCTCCCCCTTCCCCCCCCCCCGGCAGTCCTCCCAAAAAAGAAAAAGACTTTATTGTGCTGTTTGCTTCTTATATAATTGTGATTAATATGGTGACTTTTAGAGATCTTGTTGGGCCACACATTGGGTTGTCAAGAGAGATTTTCACGACTCTCGATCTCTTTCTCTCTGTTTCAGAGAGACAAAGGAATATATAGAGACAAAAAATGATGGCATCAACGGTAGCTATTACAGCCCTCCTGCTGACAGTCCACTGAGGGATGAGCTGGCCGACTGCTCCTGGTGGATCCCGATTGGTCTGCTGCTACTGCCAGCTACCCTGACCTGCCACATGGCAGTCTGTTGGCTGCATCATCTGCTGTACGTTTATGTGGCAGGTCTGGACAGGCTGCAGACCTGTACCAGCATCTGTACCTGCCCTGCCCCTGTACCCCATTTGTACATGCAGGTGATGTCAGCAGCCTGCATATGACATCAGCAGTACATACAATCTGTATGGTTGCTGGACGGCTTCCTGTTGTTGGGGCAGCAGGGAGTTTGAGCAAGGAAGCCATGCCATGGGCTGACAGATGCCCATGACAATGTCTATATCTACTGCTTACATATATATACAGGGAATGTTTGACTGCCAGATGTGCAATTGTTGGAAGTGGAACCAAGCCATTTGAAATTAGCAAGAAAACAAAATATTTGATGGCGTTTCTCACATTGGTAGTGTCACTTTTTACTGCTTCAGAAGAGTGATGTGATCATGATTCCTGGTTGACTTTGTTGCTTGCAGAATTGCCGCTTCGGCTAGCAGACTTTGGAGTACTACATCGGAATGAACTTAGTGGTGCTCTGACAGGACTGACAAGGGTCCGGCGATTCCAACAGGTAAATCCTTGAACGACTCATAACCTGTTGTTTTGGGTGACTGGATTTCATGTATTTTTTGGTGTGTTGATGTCTCTTGTGCTTCATTGCTGAGTTTGTATCACGTAGTAGTGCTATTATGGCTGAAGGAGCCTGCACTTGCAGGCAAAATAGCCCTCCAGGAAATTGTATTCCAAGTATGGATTTATAGTAGTTTGCCAAGGCTAGAGAGATATAGGTGAACAAGAAGTTGGCTTGGTGTTTTTTAATGTTGTGGCCTGTGTAAAGCTTGTATGATGTTATTGTCTGGATCAAGATGTGTGGATTGTACAGGTCAGACTTTTTTTTCCCTTTCTTTTGTGGTTTGCTATCCCCCAGTATTGCTTTTTCATTTTCTAAGTTGGCTGTAAGCCTTGTCTGCTACTGCGAGTCCTTGTCACTTGTACGGGCATTTGTGATTAGCTTCAGCAGGAAACAATCCTTCAACTGTAAGTTGCGGTGCCTTTTTTGCAATGTGAGTTAGATATGTGCTTATGCAGGATTTATGAATGCACACTACATTTGGATTTCCGTACCAGATTACCAGTTACAAGACATTGTGTTCAATTATTCCATTGTATTATGTGGTCATTGTCTGCAAAAGAGTTTCCACAGTCTAAAATGAAGATGCAACTAGTTTACATAAAGAGAGTTTATGTTGTACAGTCTCAACCAGGCAGATTGCATCCACAGGAGAAGCTGACCTGCATATGTGGCTTTTTATTAAGAGCGGAGACATCAAGTTGCTTTTCAGCTTTCTACATATTGTTACCTGTTCTATCAAGTAGCCAAGAAACATCTTAGATGCTGAAGTAGCATTTCTTGTAAAAGAATGATCTTGGCGCTGTTTACTGTTGCTTGTGCTGATAGTCTGAATTTGTGTTATGGTTTCTTCTTGCAGGATGACGCCCATATATTTTGCATGGAATCTCAGGTGCAAACCTACTCTTTGTAGAATTATGTCCTGCTCAAAGCATTCCTTCTGTAACGTGCAAACATGATCACTTTGGAAAGTTATGTCTAGTCATACCTTTAAGCATGGTATATGATGCATTCTTATTCTATCACTGAGAATTTATGGTAGTCTGTCATGTATTGGTTTGATAGTGCATTCTAAAGCTACCAAAATGGATTAGATGTAGAATTTTGTGCTCTAGATAAGATAGTGTACCCCTGCAAATCAGAATCTGATGCTGATCTTGGAACTGCACCATAGTTATCAGGGAATGGAACATTCTGAGAACGTCAGATGCCGGAACGGGGAAACGGGAACGGGAACGCCACGGCATATGACACGTCATCATATGGCATAAAACTATACTAGAATCCATAGAATGCAGTCTACTCTTGACCTAGGAGTACGCAAGCATGAGGGAAATGAGTTGAAGCTCCAAAGGGAGAAATGGATAGCAAATTGAAAAATAGTTAGATATCGTGCAAGACCTTATGATCCTCACTTAACACTCCTTCTCCACCCTTAATTGATTGGCTGAATGAGTTATATCTAGGTAAGCTTGAATCAATTTCCCCTCCCGTCCTGTTTCCAACCAAGTAAATGCACCAACTTCTCCGAGATCAACCGAGTCCATATTCTCCATCTTCTCATTTTGGCTCTTCAACTCCCTACCTTTCATAAGACAAAAATCCATAGAATATTTTTGAGTTTTAAGCTTTGGAATGTCTCATAAGCTATGCTTCGAGTACGTGGATAACCAAATGGTATCCCTAATATATGGGAGGACCAGTTCTATAAACAAAAAACTTCAAATTTTATTTAAAAAAGGATTTTTAAAGGGGAGAAACGTTCTTGTTACCAGGGAACGCATTCCAGAAACGTTCCGGGAACCAGGGAACGCGTTCTGGAACGTTCCTTGGCATTCCCCCTTTTCCTTGGCATTCCCCCTTTTTCAGACGTTCCACACGCGTTCCAGACATCCTGGAACGTGCCTCTCTCTGGAACGGCGTTCCCTCATTCCAGGACGGGGGAACGGCGTTCCTTGGTAACTATGACCTGCACCGACCTCAATACATACTATGAAAGCCTATATGACAATTATGGGCAATCGCATGGGATACGCATTGCCATTTGAAGGATAATTTTTTTTGAAGTATCTTTTTGAGATTCAAATCACGTTTTTGATGACTTAATCATCAAAAGCAACCTGATCTCATCCTTAAAAAAGAAGCTTGCCTAGAAGTTTGAGATGAGAGACTTGAGCTAACTCCATTAATAGCTCGAAATTGAGGTTTGGCAGAAAGAAGATAGCATATTTGCTAAAAGAGAAGCTAGCCTTTGAGATGTGAGACTTCGCCTTACTTCACCATGCTTAGGAATTGATTGGTTTCATAAAGTGAAGCTAGTCGTTAAGTTTAAGATGGAGGAATGCAAACCACCATCTCACGAAGTTTAAGGCGCTTTTGAAACGACCTCCTTAGAGCTTCTACTTCTTGCGCGCAGCTCTCTTTCAGCCTGTCCCTTTGTTGGGTCCCTTTGCCAATTCCTTGCTCTGTGACCTCTCTACACCCTTTCACCGCCCCCCTTTTGCTGTCCTTTGCTGTAGCCTGGAGTGTGTGCGAGTTAGTGTCATACTCTTAGGCGCTAAGTACCACTGCCATATGCTACTTAGTATATTTTGGTATCAATGTCATATTTAGTACTATTAAGGTATTACCTGTCATGCTCTTAAGTACTATTTAGATACTGGTTGGTTTTCTGCTCACTTTTCTTCTCAGTTCTGTCTGCTAAATTCTTTAGTCCTCAGTTTCGCGGATTTTCTCAGCTATATGCAGCCCTCTTGCTTTGGGCTTTCTGACTTGTTTTCCTATTCATAATCCAGGGCTGTTAATACACCTTCTTTCCTCCTCTTATCCTGCTCTTTTACTGCATTGTTGCTGGTTTTTCATCTCTCCAAATGTCAGAGTTTATAGGCCTTTCTCACTTGAGTGTTCATAGTTTTGAGTGTGAGATACATAGCTCAGTTTGAGGGGGTTTTCCTGTGTTAAGATGGCTGCCAATCAGTTTGAAAAAACTTGTACCAAAGAAAGTAGCTTCAAATAAAATGCGGAAAGTATGTGATGGGTTAGGATGACCCTCTTCATGTCTCGCATGAGGCACAACTGGTTTGTGAGGTTATGCATGAGGGTTTTGAAAAGATTGTAATGATCCTGCTCCTACAGTCTGCAAGTTGGCCATTGGTTTGGTCCTAAAAATGCCCCACTAGAGGGGGCATGGGGCAAATTACTGGTTTGGGTTTAAAAGTTGCCCCACTAGATGGGGCAATGGGGGCGAGTGAAGAGGGGGGATGCCACGTGACATTTCCATCCCTTGGATGCATTTAGCAAGGTAGCTTGTGGAAGGTCCTAGGAAGAAATCACATAAGGCGGCGGGATGACGAGGAGTTCATGGGAGAAGAGAGGAGATGCGCTTTGGTGTCGCGGGCTGTGTATGGACTGGCGCACGGATGTACGGATAGAAGAGTAGGTCGACATTGCAATTTATGAGCGGCTGTATAGAATCCAATATATAGTGTGGCTGTACAAGATTTCATGGGCTGTACAGGCTGTAATTTATGAGCGGCTGTACGGAATCCAATATGTGTACGGTTGGTACAGGACTCCAAGGTAGTGCTGGTCCAAAGGCTGCGTACAGATGGCATAGTATGGATAGTAGTGTACGGTTGTATGACAACATACGTTAAATGTACGGTGAGCAGCTAGTGCTAGGGCTTGGGGGCTGTCCTACAAGATACGATCCCGAATCAGGAGATGTCCCCTCCGAGCCACGAGCTGAGCTACTGGCACGAACTCCCAACCAGATCTTGACCAGCCTGGTGTCCCATACCACAAGGTGGTGCCTAGAGGCCTTGGATCTGTTGCTGGGCCTTGGGCTACGCTAAGATGTAGGCTCGCGCCCGCGACTCAATCCAAGATCAGTCCTAGCACTAGGGAACGAGACTTGCTCCCATCGGCTCACTGAAAATTGAACCTTTGGGCCCCTTATATAGACTCGGGCCTAATGCGCCAAAAATAGCGGAGACCCCTAACTGGTTCGCATCCTTGCTAATGAAGATTTACCTTTTGCTCTTGGGATCCAAAATAAAAAATTCTTAGATGAGAAATTGTAGTCTTTTTAAGATATTAAGGTTTTTATGGAGTCTTTCCTTCCATTGCTCTGACTTTTTTCTATTCAAGAGATGGATATCCATGTTTGCTGCCTCACCCCAAAAAGATCTAGGAAGCTTCTCCCTCCCCTCAGTTAGTTTTGAGAATCTAAATCTTCGTCCCTAAATCTTAACTCGTGCCTTCTACTCTTGGATCTTGGTGAAAGAGTTGAGACTTCGTAGCAATACAAAAGATTCAAGTCATTTTACTAAAATCATCAATAAAGGTTAAATGGTATCCATCTCTTGAAATTGACATTGTGGACATCTTTTCATATATATTTGAGTGTACTAGCTCAAGTGAACTTTGGCTTGTTCTATGCCTTGTTTAGGAATGCCTCCCAATGTTGCTTTCCCTCCATGCAAGCTTATCAACCTTTTGCACTATTTGCAATAATGCTTTCCATCCATGCAGGCTTAGAAAACTTTTGCATTATCTACAATATGTGGAATTCCATCCCCAAGGCTAGATTTCTTCATTTCTAAAGTGCTCCATAGCTCACATTCCCAAACTTTTCATGCCACAACTTTGAATTGGTTGTATCCACTTGAGCCATCAAGGAGACCATTTGGACAACAACCCGAACTATGCAAAAGAAACTTAAAATCCGTGCGCATGACATGATTCGTGGGCACAACTTGCTAAGGCATGTGTTAGTCACTTTGCTAACAGTTTGGGAGTGTTATTTCGCAGTCACATGTTGTGATGTATGCACGGCATAAACTCCTTTAACATGTCAGTCCAATTCTGTGTCCTCAAAAGGCTATGCAACTTGGAGTTCTTTTAAAGGATAGATAATTGAAAGATGCCGTCAAATCATGTGGCAAATGGAAATACCCGGGTTGGGAAGGTCTTACAATGGAGTTCTTTTTGCAGTATTAGGATGTCATTTCACCTGCACTATTATGTATGGTGCTTGGGAAACTTAACAAATGCAAGGGTCAATTAAATGATCCCCAACAAACATTTTTGTGAGTCTTTTGGTAATTAGAGGCTAATTACACTTACGCCCATAGTTTTTTCCATACGCTATCATATGCATACATCATACGGGTACAGAAGTATGATTGGAGTACGGTTCAGTCCCTAGGGCGAATCATACATGACCCTAATTTTATAAAAAGAAAGAAAAGAAAATACATTGCACAAAACTTTCAGCTTCAAACTTGTATTAATTTTAAAGCTGGTTGCCACATCTGACAGAGAGTCATGCACAAGCTGGTTGCTAAGAAAATAGTGACTCGTAGCAAAGGTTTTTTGCACGAGGGTTTACAAGTGCTTAGTATGGGTTCATTTCCTGCAAAGGTATTACAGATAATATTGTGAATGCTTATGTGGGGATTAAATATGCCAAGTACAATGAGTAAGGTGTTCTCTTATTGCGAGTGATATCGTCAAAGCTTTTGATATTGTACAATGGTGTTTCATCTCATAGACTGAGATCTCTAGAATTTTGGGAAAAAATATCATAGACTGAGGTCTATGAACTCTTCTTGTTCAGTACATCAAGGCTGCCGTCTTAGTGCTTTATTTTGTGCAATAGTACTCATCCTATGCTTCAATACATGGATCACTTAATACCTACATGTGCTTTGCATGGACTAGAGATAGATTGCGCAAGCGTATGCTGATGATTCCTTCTTAAAGTATTGAAAGGGATCTTTCACGCCTCATGCTTGCATTGTCTTTGTATGGTTTGGCAGTTGGTCTACAAGTAAATTTTCAAAAGTCTAAGCATCTTCCTTTGCTTGTGAAAAATAGGCATCATATTTCATGGCCAGGAAGATTGTTTTACCCATGCAGCTTGAACGTCATCTGGTTACTATTTGTGGTGGACAATCACTCGTTACCAACAAATCGATTGGGTGCTTGACAAGCTTAAGAAGTAGTTTTATTTACCCCTAATGATGTTTGCCAAGCAAGATATCTCGTGCTTCACGTTAATATCATGGAGCTTTTCTGGTGGTCACGTGTTTGACGTAAATGTTAGAATTATTGGCATATTCTAGGCAGCTGCCAATGTAATCCATAAGTGAGTTAGTGGGTTAGTGTGGTTTTGTCACTAAGACAAAACCACCTCCTCACTTGTAGTCTTGCAATCTTATCTATTCTAGTTCAACGTTTTGCTCTCTGCTCTCTCTTGCTTCTTGCTCCCAACATTCAACAGTAAAGTCCTCAGGCCACGTTTTGTGGATCACCTTTGCTCACCAAAAATGCATTAGGGTTAATATATTATATATTCATATGCATCCTTATAGTGATAAGAATACGTACCTATGTTGTCTCTGCCAGGAGAAGAATGCTATCTCATAATATGTCAATCTGCTCAACTGTTACATGCCTGACTCATCCTGACTCATGCACGTCTTTTGTTCGGCTTTTTCCTTTGTTGATACTGTACTTGGGATTTGCAGATTGCAGATGAAGTAAAAGGAGTCCTAGACATGCTGCAACGAGTGTACGATATTTTTGGTTTTACTTTTGAGCTCATGCTATCAACAGTATGTTTTTTCAACATTAGCTATAGTATCATCCCACTTGCTAGATTTTCTTGTTCTAGTTGTAGAATACATTGCTCTTTTTCTGTCATGTGTCACCACACGAAGGAATGAATTCGTAGATTTTGATACCTTTATTAAAAGCATGGTTGTACAATGTTTATAGAGACCAGAAAAATACCTGGGGGAGATTGAGACTTGGAATCTAGCTGAGAGTTCCCTTACAGATGCCTTGAATGCATTTGGAAAGCCCTGGCAGGTACCCTTGATCTGGGGACGTGTTTACTTTCGTTTGAAAATAGGCTATCTTTATTTTCACTTTGATGCTTAAAATTGCTCGTGGGTTTGCAGATCAACGAAGGCGATGGAGCCTTCTACGGTCCAAAAATTGATATCCATGTTTTTGATGCACTGAAACGGAAGTTCCAATGTGGTACTTTACAGGTACATTGTAATGGAAACTCTAATAGTCAGAATCCATGTCTTGTTGGTGGATTTCAATGCTATCTATGCAAGTGCAATGAATGTGTATCATTCATTGTGCTGCAAATTCACTCCCTATGGTCGTTTAGTTTCCTGGCAGCTCTCCAATCACAAGTTCTCTTTTAGGAGTGTGGTCTTGTGCAGGCATAACTTAAAATTTGTTGCTAGACAGGTAGCTTAGTGACTTTCAGCTGAAGGATGATTAACTCAGTATCTATATTTTTGCGTAAACTTCCAGGGCAAACAAGTGAATGATTAAATGTAATAGATACTTCTGTGTGCATGCGCAAATGTTCGTATGTATGTATTTCTTTTTCTCTATTTCTGTAGATGTCTATATGTGTCCTCTGTGTCTGTGGGCATGCGCGCGTGTGTGTAGAGGGTTTCGAGACTTGGAAGCCTGCTTTGCAACCTGCGTTTCTCCTGCCAGGAACAAGTTTCCTGACTGAAATTTTGGGTGGTTACTATGTTTCAAAGAGACTCATGCTCTGTGAAGGACGTTTCTGCTATCCATAGGATAATGCCCTGGAGAAGACTCCATGTCAGAGCGTGAAGCTTCTTTTTCACTCGCTTACTGCTACCCTCTAGACATGGAAGCTTGCTTTGCAACCTGCGTTTCTCCTGCCAGGAACTAGTTTCCTGACTGAAATTTTGGGTGGTTACTATGTTTCAAAGAGACTCATGTTCTGTGAAGGAGGTTTCTGCTATCCATAGGATCATGGGTGCCCTGGAGAAGACTCCATGGCAGAGCGTGAAGCTTCTTTTTCACTCGCTTGCTGAAGCTGCTTTCTCACCAGCTTGTTCCATGCAGTCTTGCTGTGATGTTCAGTGGCTAGCCATGGGCAATATTGACTTCTTTGTAGATCGATGAGTCTATGTTGTTTTGGTGCACACCATTACAATTTTCTTGGCAATTCCACACTGTTATTGTTGGACTATTTTCTTGTGCAATGTGAGTCTGCTGGTGTGTTCAAACTTCAGATGGTACTTTTCTTTTGGAGAGGAGACGGTTGTCATTTCTCTAGTCTGCACTGTGTCGGTACTCGTCATACGAATCTTTTTGAAATTCCACAGTATTGGTTTTTGGGCTTTTGTCTTGTTCAATGTGTCTGGTGACTTCGAAATTTTAGATGAATAGGCTGCACAAAATTTCTTTCACAGGCCTGAATTTCTGACAGGCCTTGTGTCACTCTTGAAGCTTCAACGAGTTTGCTCTGTATCATAGACAGCTCTAGGAAATCCAGCACATGGAAATAAATAGACGTATGGCATATAGAATGCAAAACAAGGTTCTGTCAGGATAGTGGGTGAATTTGACAAGGGACATAAGGGTCTACCAAATTTAGTTATGAAGGTGGAGCTTTCTTTGGACTTGAGCTTCCTTACCTCTTAAGTCTTCATGTCTCTTATTAAAGGGTTTAACCTGTTCATTATCAATATGGAAGGTAAGTTTGCATGCCTTTAGTTTTGATCTTCTTGATCTGTCTTGTCATGGCAATCACAAAGGTACATGTTGCAATTCTGTTTCTTATGTTAAGTCCAACTTCAATGGTTGGTAGTACAGTTGGATTTTCAACTTCCACGACGTTTCGACTTATCCTTCTCTACTGAGGATGAGGCCAGGAGGGAGAGACCTGTTATGATTCATAGGGCAATACTAGGATCAGTTGAACGGATGCTTGCAATGCTGCTTGAACACTATGCTGGCAAGTGGCCATTTTGGTTGAGCCCTCGGCAAGTTATTGTCTGCCCTGTATCAGCAAAATTTACCGATTATGCTTTGAAGGTAAATTTCAGAAGTAAAAGTCGTTCATTTCTTTGTTAAGGACTTGCCTTGTTTGCTGATTAGCTGCACGTGTCTTTATCTGACATGGCAATTTCTTCTTTGTCAGGTCCGCGAGCAGGTGCACCAGGCAGGCTTTTATGTCGATGCAGATATTTCTGACAGAAAACTTGACAAGAAGGTGCATGCTGTACTGGGAATATGTGTTGATTTGAAGCAATTACTAGAATAATACCAAACCATGCAGGAGGCTTCTGTTTTTGTGCTGTATCTATGGCCAACTCTTATTTCTTTTGAATACACTTAACCAGATACGGGAGGCACAATTGGCACAGTATAATTATATCCTGGTGGTTGGAGAAAAGGAAGAGAGCTCTGGCAATGTAAGGCATCATCAATCATTTTTTCTTTATTGTTGATTGACCTTTCCATTAGATCATTTGAGATTCTAACTTCTAAAGGAAACTAATTGGGAAATGGAAATGGGTCAGGTCAATGTGCGTACTAGAGATAACGTGGTGCATGGTGTAAAGACGATGGAGCAACTGTTGAGCGAATTCAAGGCTGAAGCTGAAGCACACCGTTGAATTCGTCATGGCGGTGATAATGGCTGGTTGATTCACTGCTGCATGTATTGACTACAGTGTAACCTCCATTCACAAAGTAGTATTTTTATGTCATTCTTTGTTCTGTAGCCAACGTTGAATTAAGCTAGCTATATTTTTATCCTGATTGTATTGTCTACATGGATTCATTTCTTTGCCACACCTGTTATCTGTCGAATAGTTGGTGAAATTGCACAGCAGTTGTGCAATTATTTGAGATCTATTTGAATATCACACCATGCAACAAATGCTCCTTTTACAGAGCTTGTTTTCATAGTAGCTCCACTTGTGCAGTTGGTTATAAAAAACAATGTCAGAAAACCTGGCAAACTGATGTTTTAAGTGTGGGGAGCTCATGGAATGGCCCAATTGGCAGCTCAGTGGTGGATAAGAGCAAAATTGTTGTTAGTAAAAACAATTTCCATGCATGGCGGGCAACACTTCTAACATCGATGTGATCTGATAACATCTTTATTAACTTCTTCGTGGTCTGCATTGACTCTCATGTGAGTCAACCAAAAGTTATATTAACATTGCTTACTTGCGCCTGCCTTTAGAGCGAGGGCAGCTCCTTAATGGAGAGAGGATTTTAGAATTATCAAATTTTAGATGATGCTGGGGAGAAAAAACTATTTAATACTTGTGCATGAGCTTTGTTCTTGACTTCTCAAAAATTCAATTAATTAGTCTTTCAAGTGTCATCTAGATTGACTAATTAACCTAAGTTAAGCCTCCTCTCCGCCCTTGCCGTCTGCCCCTCCACATGTTCCCTCCACTCAGCCCCCCTCGCCATCTTCGCTTCTCTGCCTCCGTTCAAGCCCCTCTCTCGCTGTCTCTCTCCCCCTCCCCCTCTCCCTCATCGCCATGCTCCCCTTACCCTGAACAATGCCCCTTCGCACATGCTGCTGCCCCTCCCATCCTGAGCAGCACCTCCATCTCCTCCCTCTGCCTCCCCCCTTGCAACCGTTAGCCTTCCGGAACCCTCACCATCCCTTACCCTCCTCGTCATTCCTCCCGTGAGTTGCTGTAAGCCTTGGTGGTTGGCCTTTGAAACATTATCCACAAGGTGCAAAAGGAGTGTAGCAGCGATTGAATCCATTTAGAGCAATTAGCGAAATCAGGTAAAAATTCTTGTTTGTAGCATGACAATGAACAAGCACAAGACGGAAAGAGCATCCAAAAATCAACGGAATATGTACATGATCATTTGCAAGAAATTCCAAAGCCACACATACACGAAGGATCATCACTTGCCCAATCTTAAAACAAAAGCTTTCGGTGGATTACAGATTCAACACACGCATTACATTCATTGCTCTTCGATACACTCTACCGCACCCTCACCCCCCTAACCTATTGTCTCGCTCGAACGTGCTACCAACATATGAGCCTCTGTAGACTTTGAGGCATTGATTGTTGTGGGTTGAGCTCATTTGCTCAAAAGACACAGCAACGCCTTTTGATGCATGTTTTTTACTTCAGAATGTATTGGCTCCAGGATAGAGGACTTAGTCGTGGAGGAGTTTCCCAACTCTAGATACCAAGGCCACTTCATAAGGTAGATGATAGTGTGGCCATCTATCATAAAGAAAAACCACACCTATGTGGGAGACTTGTGATGTTTGCCAAAGAGGAACGCTGAAAAAATTGGTAATGATATGGTGGGAAATGGGCAACATGGGAAAAAGTAATATTTTCCCTTATTTCTAGACTTTCCTATGATGTGGACATCTTTGCATGTCATAAGGTGGAGGCCCTCACTCATTTCCCTCAAATACACCAAGGTCAAATGTTGAGGGGAAAGGTGGGAAATTACAACGTCACATAGGATGAATTTCCCACAAAACCCTCCCATGTCATAAGGCTTTAAGAACTGAACCTAGCCTTCACTCTCGATTCTATATCTCCTTCCTTTTGAGAAATGGGGCATCGATTTTATTGGTCCAATCTTCCCTTCATCTTCTTGGAAAACCTACATCTTAAGGGCTATGACTACTTTACTAAGTACTCTAAGGGAATAGCCACTTTTAGAAATCATGCAATCATGGTCGCAAAATTTGTCATAGACTAGGTGGGTTAGTCATTTTGGTGCGCCCAAGGAAATTGTAATGAATCGAGGGACTCACTTCATGCACAAGCTCGTTAAAGAGCTAGTAAAGCACCTCACCATGGCCTACAAGACAAAAGAAAATAAATAGGTGGAAAGCACAAATCAAGTCCTTGAAACCATCCTCCAAAAGAATGTAGGTTCCCATCCTTGGGATTGGAACCATAACATCCCATAGGCTAGGCTTTATGGACCTATAACCTCGAATACAAGAAAGGGATTGGATTTGCTCCATACCTTCTAGCCTGTAGCATAGAGTGTGTCCTATCATTGAAACCAAAAGGTAAAATCTTCAACACAAAACACCACTTAATCATCTAGAGATGAAAGAGAATCCAGAAGATGACAACGACAAGCAGACTGGGTACAATGTCCTCCCCCTAGATGAGTGGCTCACGCTTCCTCATCTAAGGTATTTATAATATTTCAATAAAGCTTAAGGAGCCAAAATTTCTCTCTCTTCCAAAAATAGGGATTTGCTTTACATAGCCTCTTTGGGCAAAAAAACGATTTATGTCTATTCCAAAAATATTGCTCAAAGTTTACAATATCAAGGAAATGCAAAATTGGCTCATGGCCATATAAGATGCGCCATGCGAACCTCGATCGATACCCTCACGCTAACTCCAATCCTTGCGATTAGTTCCATCACTTATACTCAAGCACCAAATACATTAGTTATTAACAATCAATTGAATGAATCATCGAATCAACCGATCCCAATATAACCACCCCCCTCAAAGTACAATAATAAAAAACAACACCAATTACACTAGCGACATCAGTATTAACATGGAATCACCCACAATACTGACCATGTAGCATGGCAAATCACAGGCTAGTTAGGCGTCTCCAACTAAACCACACAAAGCATCCACTAGGACCCCTGCTACGTCCAGTGCGTTCCTATGGAATACTTTGCCATGGTCACACTTGACTAAAATAAGAAGATATGCATAGTAAGATATATCAGAAATACAGTTTCTGTAACATCCCTCTTGCTTGGATTGCAACTGACCTCAGATGTGCGTGTTCGATCATAGGAACTAATGAGGTCTGGAAAAGCTCAAGAGAAACGCTCAGGCATCCATTGAGCATCATCTCTTGGATGATTCTTAAATTTGAGCAAATATTTGATATAAAAATATCCTTTTCAGGTCGTGATTTGTTGATGATCAAGAATGCATTTAGGTTCTAGCATTTCTTCTTCATCAACAATTAATGGAGCCTCTTTATATATAGGATGTCTAGGTAGAGGTCCCTTGAATGGCTTTAGCAGGCTAATGTGAAAGGTGTTATGTTGTTTCCAATGATCTGGTAATTCAAGTCCATATGCAGGATCATTGATTTTCTTAAGCACTTTAAATGGTCCATAAAAACGTGGATCCATTTTAATTGACTTGCCATTCCTCAATGCTCTTTAATCTTCTTTTCTCAATCCGTTAAACAACATAATCACCTTCTTTAAAAATCTAGCTCCTCTAGTATATTACTCGTGAGCAATTGCAATGGCTTCTTTAACCTCTTTGAGAATATGCTTAACTGCATTGTCGTCAATCATGTGCACTTTTGTTGCGAGAGTCTTCTTCTTTTTTGGACAATCAGTTCAAGATGTGTCCCAATTTGTTACACTTGTAGCACCTTATTTCCTTCTTGTGGAAATTTCCACCATTCAACTTTGAAGGAGAATCTATTTCCAGTGGAACAAAACTAGATTTAGATTTGAAGAAAGGCTTTTTATCAAACTTCCACTTTGTATGGAAGGGTACAAGTTGGTCCAAACTCTTACCTTCTTTTGGCATTCCATTAATCCTCTCACAATTCATGGCAAGTGAAATGGCAGAGTTTAGTGAACAGGGATGGAACATATTGATCTCAGCTCTCAATTTGGATCTACTGTAAGAAAACAATACAACGTTTGTGCTCAATAGATAACAGGATCTCGTATGCAAGAGAGAAAAGCAGATAGTATGGAGAATCGAAAATTTGATTACTATAAAACTGATACAATAGATGGCACTGCCTCCCAGTCGTGTGCTCCTGTGAGAGAAGCTTCGATGGCGTGCTGAAAACAGTAGAGGACGGAGGCTGGATGCTAAGGAATCAGGGTTGCTATAGCCAGTAATGATAATGGGCTTCAAGGGCTTGCTCTTATATAGCCACCACTCGTAGTCAGTTAGACCCAATTGGGTGACTGACCCAGTCTGCCCAAAACGACCGACTGGGGTCTCGAAATAGGCCACCGACCATACGATAGAATCGTGGCGTAAAAGAGAATAACTGACCTATGGACATTGTTCAGCCCAGAGCCATCCGGGATCATTTGGGGCTCCAAGGCCCCGCAACCCGAGAGTGGGCTGCCTCGGGAAATGCTCCGTCTACCCTTAGTGCGGTCAGTCATGGGATGCCTTCCCGCACTTGCATGTAGCCTAGTTGGCAGTGTGCCAACTCTATCTGAAGCCGTCCAGCCATCAGGCCACATGTGGCTCCCATCTGGTGTCCAAACCAGGACCTATCGGATAACCGAGCTACTCAAATGCCTTCTCCTCATATGGGGGGCTTACAAGTACAGTTAGCTAGTTCCCGCGTAGTTACACGAGAGTGAAGCATTGATATTTAACACCCCCCCTCAATGTCCACCCGCAAGTGAGCTTACTTTTTCAGCCCAATGCCAGGTCGATGAAGATGCCTCTCCAGCAAGTCTCTTCCAAGAGCCTTCGTGAAGATGTCCGCAGCATTCTCTGTAGTCGGACAGTACACCAAGTCGACCTCTTCATCCATGATGAGCTCGCATATAAAGTGATATTGAATCTCAATGTGTTTTGTGCGAGCGTGGAACACAGGGTTCTTTGCAATTGCCATGCAACTCTGATTGTCACATGATAACTGCGTAGGCTTGTTCTGTACACAGCACCCATGTCTCCCAAAATCCTCCTCAACCATATTGCCTCACAAGAAGCAAAACATGCTGATTTGTACTCATCCTCGGTAGAAGAAAGAGCAACTATAGGTTGCTTCTTGCTGACCCATGAAACAGCTCCAGATCCAAGTGAGAAACAGTAACTTGTCACTGATCTCCTGCTGTCCACGTCTCCTGCCCAATCCGAGTCACAGAATCCGGTCAAGATGTTGCCCTTGGTATAGGTGATGCCATAATCAAGTGTGCCTTTGATGTATTTCAGCACCCGCATCCGTGCCCTCCAATGGTTCTCCCGGGGCTTATTGGAAAACCTGCTTAGTACACCAATCACAAAACTTATGTCTGGCTGCGTGTTGCACAAGTAAATCAAACTACCCACAAGCCTTCTGTACTTCGCTTCGTCCACCAGTGGTGATGAATCCTCGTTTGAGAGCTTCACGTCAACCTCCATAGGGTGCCAACTTTCTTGCACTCAGCCATGCTAAATGCCTTCAATATCTCTCCAGCATACTTCAGCTGTGAAATGAAGATCTGTTTTGGCTCTTGCCAAACTTCAATCCCCAAAGAGAAATGCATCAGTCCCAGCTGTCATTTCAAACTCTCTTCCTAGCAAATGCTTTGTCTACGAGATCTTTTCTTCATGGTTCGTTGTTATGACAAGGTCGTCCACATAAAGGACCACGATCATACACCTGCCTCCTTCTCTAAAGATATACAAATTTGCATCAGATGGGCTCCTCCTGAACGCGTTCTGCAAATTTTATAGAAGTCTTGTATAAAGCCCATTCGGGTATCGCAGTCGGTCATTTTGCTAGAGAGATTACGACTCGCAAGGTGTTGCAAAAGCAGGATTATGGTGGCCCACGCTCTTTGCGGATGTTTCAAAATTTATTAAGCATTGTGATCCTTACCACCAAGTCTCCACACCCTATAACCAAGATTATATGCCTCTAACAGGGATCCTTACAGATCAACCATTTGAGAAATGGGGTATCGACTTTGTGGGACCAATTAGTCTAGTAGCTAAAGGGACTGAGGGACGATATATTATCGTGGCCACATACTATTTTACAAAGTGGGCAAAAGCCAAGGCTACTAGGAAGGCGAATGCAAGGATGACCACTAAGTTCTTGCACGATAACATAATATCATGATTTGGCCTCCCACTAGAAATTGGGAGTGATCTTAAGGGACACACTTTGTTAACGATACAATTCGCATCTTAATGAGCGAGTTTCTCAGCATCCACAAGAAATACAAACCTTACTACGTGCGAGCCAATGGACAAATCGAGAGATCGAATAAGACATTGTGCCACACAATAACATGCACGATGGAGGTCGTGCACATGAAGCAACAAATGATAGAGGCTAGGGTCCGGCTAGCCAAAGAAAAAACTTAGGGCTAGTGACAATTTGCAAAGTATCCTCATTCATTTCAATCGGTACAGGGACATTGAGCCGGTGCTTCGTGTGATCCATAAGACCAGCAAAGTGCCAATCTCAATCCACAAGATGGCCCCAAGTCCCTTATGCACAATGGAATCTTCCCCATCCACTTCTGGCAACACCCCAATGGCACCCATATTGTCACATGATGACTCTCTTGTTGCAATACCAAAAGGAAAGACGAACGGACCAACAACAAAGACGACCACTTTGACGGCTTTTCTTTCCCCTTTACTCCCTACACCAATGGGAGTACAGAATATTAGGCCAAAGAAATCTCAAGAAAGAGGATGCAAGACAATAGGTCAAAGACGGAAGTACCAGTCTAGCTGGATCCTTAAGTGGTTTGCTATAGGCTCGAGGCTTCTATGATAACAACGACTACATTTGGGTGCCTAAGGTACTATCTATAACCACTCCGCCTCCTTGTAAGTTTCCTACTGATACCAAGTAGCCTTTGACATCATTCACGGGCAAGACAAGGGTAGTATCACAAGAATCTGTGTATAAGAAGGAGGTAGCTCCACAAGAACCTACTGCTAGTACCTCAGGGAAAAATATCACTAAGACAAAACCACAAGCAATCCCCTTTTACCCGAATTGCTTATGTTGCAAGAAAAGACCGTAAGAACCCGTTCTTAGAAAAGGGACAACCACATAAGAACCTATTGCATTAAAAGGAAAATGTGAGGCCTGATGGGTCCCCAATTGCCAAACATTGAAGACAGCCTGCACTTCCACCTCAACATCTGCCATGAGCACCGTAGTCACACAAGAACCTGCTCCTAAAAATGGAGAAGCCCCATAAGAACCTACCCTTGCTACCATGCCATAGGTACTAGCACTAGGCACCAACATTTCCACAAGTGCCATGATGGATCAAGAAGTTCCTCAAGTCTATGCAAACCTACAAGCCGTACTATTACCAATCGATGACGGTGCCCAAATTACAAGATTCAACACTAATGAGTTGATAACACCATGCGTGCATAATTCTAAGGCGCATCTCTCCACTCTCTTCACAGGTGTTCTCAGCAAGTACGCAGTTTGGAAATAAGCTAGGTACACCAAACCATAGCACTCTTGATTTCATTGTTCATACATTGAGTCTAGGTGAGAATAGGCAGTTTGCAACAAAGGTGAAAATCAAGGGTCTCCAAGTCTAGTCTACCCTTAGGTGAAAATAGCACCACTCCATCAACTTGTGGTTTGCTCTGTGGATGTAAGTTCAGTATTGATACAATTACATTATTAGGGTCTATGATTTTGCATGAATTCCATTCCTAGGGTCCTTAGGTCAGTGTGCACATTCCAAGTCAGCATAATTGTAATGTCCATACTCATTGTCAAAGTGTCAACTTAACTCCACATGCACTCACAATCACCTAGGTGAAGTCCAAGAAGGTCATCATGTCAGTCAAATTCCAGAACAGGTTACATAAAATCAAGTTGCTTCTTTAAAGCTAATGCAGCGAGACTGCTAACGTAACGAGACTGCTAATGCACCAATTGCCTTAGTTGTCGCTGCGATATGCCTAGACCAATAATACTGACCCATTGCTAGATAACGCTAGTTGCTGCTTTAATGCTCATGTGATGACTACATAACGGGATGACTCCTCTTTAAGGCTAACGTTGACTCGCTATGTTGATAATGCCTACTCGTGCTAATAACGTTGATAATGCAATCACTGCACTAATAGTGCCAGCATTGTGTTAAGGCTAATGCTAACCCATTGCATTACCAAGCCACTATATAAGGAGGCAGCCTCATTCTCCAGATCCACACTTGGCATTTTACCAAAACTCTTGCTAAAATTTTCATTACAATTCTACACCATTCGTACACCCTCCGAACTGAATCCCACTCACACTCTCATTGATGTCAGCGTCGTCTTCATGCTCTAATACTGCTAAATACCTCTTCTCCGACTGCTGCTGCAATTGACGAACTCCATCCTAGCAAACAAGGCGTCTTCTGCCTTCCCACCCTCTACCACTCCTACTTCTTGCATGCTCTCCATTCTGCTTCCATCTCAAATGGAACCCAAGCCCTCTGCATAGTAGGCCAATGAGCCCAAGCCTTTCGCACAACAATCCACCACTGGACCACTCAGGAAACTCATGATTATAGACATAGAAGACATTCAGAATTACTCTGAACACAATATGCAAGTCACACGCTTCTCCCCCTTGGACCCAAATGGTTGGAAAGAATACAGGGGTTGGTCATCCACTCACAATTCAAGTGCAATGTAAAGGATTTCTGATTGTATTAACCATAATGCGGTAGCTTACCAGAGGCACTTCAGGGCCTAGAAGTGGTTCCATATATTTAGGCAATGGGCATACACACAGTTGTGGATAGATTTCCCTGCCACTTGAACCTATGACAAGTGGTTCATTTTGTTGACAAATACAACTCCTCTTCTAGCTCCGTCAGATGGTTCCATGAGGATGGAGAATCTTTTTACAGTAGCAATAGTCCGCCTGGCATATGAACTCCCTCATGTCTTGAAGCCCTATGCAACACTCCGATGAATGGATGAATGGCTTTAAGGACTGGTTGAATACAATACAAAGATTCATAGGTATCAACTTGATCCAAAAGTAGCCACACCACTAAGGTAGCTTGGGTAGTAACCCTCCTAGCACAAATTTAGCACATTGAGCATCCCAGCGATTTTGCCAAATTTGCTGGTGTGCCTCCATAAGCCGAAAGAGACAAACTAGGTGGATGACTTCTACAAAGAGATAGTGGCAACCCTATGTTTATAATGCCGATTATCCATTCTCTTTCAAATGATCTAGTTCTAGAGGGATACGGAGACACCGCTAAAGGCAACAGTGCATTGCTCTCGGCGCTAGCTCCACAGTCTACCCCCATGAAGTCATCGCCGAAAAAGAGACGAGAAGAGCAAACCAAGAGGCAAGCAGAAGAAGAAGCAGAAGCCAAAAGAAAGCATGACCAGGAAGCTCTCCCATAGCACCAATAGGCCGATGAGCTCAAGAGATAGCAAGAAGAAGAGGCTCACAAGAGGGAAGCAGAGGCCGTGGAAAAGCTCCACCAAGAATGCGCCCTTAAGAGCCAATCTAGGAGGGTGATAATATTATTGACTTGGCCTAGGAGCCAAATGGATAGAGCCCTTCTTAGAGGTGTCGAGCCCAAAATTTGACCCAGGAGTAGGTCAAGGAAGCTGCAGAGCCAAGCACAACAAACATAGAGACAAGGTCAACAACAGGAACAATTCAACTAAATGCCTACCAAGCAATCGAATATCCATCAAACATTGTACCTCTGACGCATCAGAGGGCTACGCAAGGCTTATGCACACGAGGACAGAAAGGCCTCACAAAAGGAGCTGGTCTTCATGGAGTCACTCATAGCCATGGCAGTAGCAGCACATCAAATGCTAGCACGGAGACAAAAGTATACAGCCCAACAACAGCAATACACATGGGCACATGAGGAGAAGTTGGCCTTAGAAGCAAGGGTGGCATAATAGGCCCAACAAATCAAGCAGCTACACACTCATTTAATAGAGGCAGCAACCGATTATCAGCCTCCAAGCAGATCTTCTGATGGCCCGTGCATCTACCCCTCCTCAGCAAGACCTCGACAACCTCCACGTGTAGCTATTGAGTGCTTCCATGCGTGCACATTCTCACTATGTTTCACTCATTGCACAATTGAGGACACCTTCAAGTATTTCTTCCACACCATCTCTGCTGCTGCCATCCAACAAGACATCAATTTTGAGCACCCACTCACCGCCCATGACTTAGAAACACTTCTCCACCAAAATAATATTTAGGCTCATCCACTAATTGCTATGGCATATTTTCATGAGGACATATTCTTACACCCTATTACCACCCCATTGCATATAACTTCATGTCGTCTCGATATGAGTCATCCAAGATTCCTCCTTTTTTTCCAACGAGAGCCCCATGCTTGACTTGCTTAAGCCCAATGACTACAGGACCTACCTTGCAACCCAAATATATTACAAAGAATCCTATAATGGTTGTAAGTGTATGGCCACGGGGATGCAAACTTTGCATTCAATTGCCTTTTTGCTAATAACAGGCGAGTGATATCCCCCTACCGGCATAATTGTCCTATACAATAATATCTTGGAAGCTGTCTAGAACATGATTCAAATCTTTATAGGGAGCTAATTTGATGATTCACATGTAGCTTATCAATGCCACTACGTGAAGTAGATGTCGATACTGCATGGACTCTCTTTAACGCTGCTCCCCAACCACCACCGCCTTCTAGCCCTGGCACAACACCTAGTCATGACCCCACCACTGGTGCCACTGATCCATCACAACCCTCCGCATCACATCACAACACAACACATCCCACCACAGACACGCAATAGTAGTCACTCAAGTCGGAGGGTCTTGAAGACATGGGTACCAACACTTAATACAAAATTCTTAAACCCATGATCTTCTCGGATGTTGAACATCCCCATATGAGGAGGAAGAATAGGAGGATGCTATTACATCCTTCAAGGTTGTTGAGGACGTAGTAGATGTCAATAGATAGAAGGGTAAGCTCCAAAGCCTCCACCTCATTAGAAAGGATATCATGGAAGTGCGAGCCCTCATATAGATGATCCAGAGAAGCTTTTAAAAATGGAGGGAGATTCCCAAAATGACAAAAGGAGATGATAGAAGGCCATACCATACTAAATTGCCGACTACCAATGCAGAAGCAAGCCTTCAACCTCAATGGCGCATTCCCTTTTTGAAACATGAAGCTTTTTGGAGAACATATTGTTCTATCAACGTTGATCGATGTGTCGACCCCACTTATATGCCTCTACATCGAAGATGAGTTGGCCAAATTTTGAGAAGCTTTAATACTAGCTTCGCTTTGGTTCCAGATCTAGCAGTCATGGCCACGATGCTTTTTTGTCGGTGCTCATCATTTTGTTAAGGGACAATCCTACACTTGAGCCACTGGTAGAGGAAAATCATCAATGGCTCCGCTTCAAATGTGTTCGACTTGAACACCGGACCCCTATTTCCTCAAATTATGCGGCTTTAATACGTGTTCAAAATCTTTATGGTCACCATATCCAGACCTTTGAAGATATGTTCAAAACACACTTTTGGAAGCCTCTCCATCCATTCTGCCAAATCTCCGATGGGCTATTTGATAGGCATCGCATCATGAACAATGCCCTCAAATCAGATATCATGCACTGCACACAATCCAAGGGCTGGATTGTGAACAGAAAGGGGGGCATGTTAACCGCAATAGTTAATAGTTCATGCAAGCACGATTGTAATGATAAAGTGGAGAAGTAGGAGAGGATGTGAGAAAGGCTAGATGCTATCTGCCTGGGAGCCGTATGGGCCCAAGTGCTTGTAAAAAGAGAGTGAGAGAGGTCAAAGAAAGTACAAGGGTTAGTCCTCCCTTCAAAAGGTGGATTGTATAAAAGACCAAAAGTTTGACTTTGGTCTTCATTGTGTACTTGCAAACTTTTCAAATACAAGCTCTCTCTCTTGTGAGTGAGGCTTCTTGCTTTCCATTGTGTGTTGCCTTGTGATTTCCACTCCTCCCCCTTCCCTCTCCCCTTTCCTTCTACATCCCCTCTCCTCTTACCTTCCCCTTTTCTCTTCCCCTTCCCTCTACATTCTTGTGGGACACATTGACACAATTTGGTATAGACACTTGAGTGACACAAGTGTTAGGCTCGTGTATGCAAAGCTCTCACAAGGAGTTGCTTGGGGGAGTCTTCATCGGCATTCCTCCAAGATCCCTACAACACGTGTAGTCACCCACCAGCCACACATTTAAAAATAAATTAGAAAATTATTTCCTTATAATTTAAAAGCCCTTGATGTAGTCAAAGCATTCTTGGACTTCATAGAGAGAGAACTATTTTAAAATCTGTGGTTGTCGTGGAGAAATTGTGACTCCATGTAAAGTTTGCAGATGGTCATCATGCACGCGTAGAAGTTCAAAGTGGCTTATTGCAAATGAGGCGCATAGGATTATTAAGTGGCCACTAGTGGATGGCTATGCTGATGATCTACAGTCTGCAAGAAGAAACTTGTAATAGGGACACAAGGGATTTTGAAGCTTCTAGCCTAAAGTTAAGGATGGCCAATAGAGTGCACGATTAAATGCAAGGCGGACTGGAAGAGGCACATGATAGAAGACTGGCACACAGTTTAGTAAACATGCTTGGGAAAATGTGCTAATGGAGGCTCCACAAACAGAGAAGGAAAAGACCAAAGGAGGTACGGGCCGAGATTCAAAGAGAGCCATAGGTTGAGAGACGTGCAGACAGTCGTACAAGGCATGCAGATCAAGAGTCGGACTCACTGATTCAAGAGCAGACAATGAGAGCAGATGAGAGTTAATAGGGGCCGTTGGCTGCTACACATGGCAGAGTAGCCTGTAAGCAATGTCAACTTTGATTCGGTGCCCGAGGCAGAGAAGCTAAAATGACAGCGATCTATTGGACTATTGCAAGCTTTAATTGCAGGTACACAAAGTTTATAACCAACACAAGCAATGCCTTGGTAGATTAAATGAGGCAGATATGACACACTCATGCTCTATTGCATGCATAATTACTGTAGGTAGCCTCCCTTTTAGTTCACGACCACGGATGTGTGAATTGCAGAAGGGGAAATTTTCTTGGTCCACCCTCTATAAGATAGAAAACTCTTTCAAATTGTACCACCAATGCCTTCTTGAAATCCACACGAGAGAGATGTCACTTTCTTGATCTTTCCAACAAGCTGTGAAGCATAGCCTGGGCTTTGATACCCACTAAAAGAAAACTTAAACTCTTCAACACAAAACACCACTTAATCAATTGGAGATGAAAGAGAACTCGATAGTGACAAACAAACTTGGTGCAATCTCTCCCCCCTAGATGAGTGGCTTATGCTTCCTTATCTAGTGTATTTATAAGATTTCAATAAAGCTTATGGAGCCAAAATTATCCCCCTCTTCCAAAAATAGGGATTTGCTTTACATAGTCTCTTTGGGCCCAAAAATGATTTATGTGTACTCCAAAAATATTACCCGAAGTTTACAACATCAAGGAAATGCAAAACTGGCCCATGGCCGTATAAGATGCACCATGCAACACCTCAATCGGTACCCTTGCATTAACTCCAATCCTTGCCATTAGTTCCATCACCTATACTCAAGCCGCCAAATACATTAGTTATTAATAATTAATTGAATGAATCATCGAATCAACTGATCCCAATATAACCACGCTCAAACTACAATAATCAAGCACAACACCAATAACACTAGCAATATCAGTATTAACATGGAATCACCGACAATACTGACCATCTAGCATGGCAAATCACAGCCTAGTTAGGCGTCCCCAACTAAACCACACAAAGCATCCACTAGGACACCCGCCACGTCCGATGCACTTCTATGGAATACTTTGCCATAGTCAAAGAAAATAAAATAATATCCATAGCAAGAAATATCAAATATACAATTTCCGTAGCACCTATAGACACACTCTAGATTCCAGCTCTTCGAATGGCCCTTCAACACAACCTAGGAGAATCAAATGAACTAGGTCAAAGACTTTATCAGATCTCAGTCCTAGGTGAGTAAAGGAAATCTACATGCTTGGTTGCATGGGCCTAGAATTTCATGCCATTGCCTTTTGGTTCAAGAAAGGGGACTTAGTTCTTTTTGTTGACTCCTTTGAATTAGACAATGCATCATGTTACTCTAATTTTTCTTTCTATTTATGAGTGTTGTTATGTTCATTATTGTTTTTCCTCAATATTCATAGGCATGGTGCACCTATGCAAAAAGCAAGGATTTCACATAAGATTCTTATTTTGTGCTAATTTTTTATAGTGACAAAGCACATGGTTACCTTTTCAGATTATGCATCCCAAGGACCTCGAAAGAAGGGATTAATCAATACCAATTGGCTCACAAAGAAATGAAATATCATACCTAAGCCAAGACTACAACACCAACATGGCAGAATGGAAATCCCTCAAATCTAGATTATACCTAACATCTCGAATTGGGCTTTCAAGATCAAAAAATGTTGGGGGATTCCATGTTGATCATGTACCAGGTCCAAAAGGAATATCAAGTTCTCAATTAGATCATGGACTTGACCTCAAAGCTCCTTGCTAGTTTCCATTATATTGTGTACATGAAGCATGAAAAGAAGGCCACAGTTGACCACTTAGCATCACACACATACCTTGAACCTATCTTAAAGGGCATTCAACCCGTGATACCATATAATTTTAAGAATTTTAGTGTCATGTAGTTTATGACTCACCTCAAGGAACAGTTTATCTTTGTCTAAAGAATGTGGCTAACATCCTACTACAACTAGCCAAATTGAACATGAAGTTGTACTTCAAGGTTCTCCACAAGCTCAAACCAATGAAGGAATTTTGGAGGCTCTTGTCTTGAGGAAACCCTTTTCCCAGCATCTTACCATGGCCCTATGAATGCTCACCTATCTATACTAGTCCAAGGAAAAGAGTAGATTGCTTGCACAATCAAGAATGGCCTAGAAATAGGATTGCATGTTGCCAGAAATAACTTGCATTCATGGTGAGGTGCCTGTAGGATGTTTTTTTTGGGCATATACACAAATCTTGCCTTGTAAGTACTAAGGACCAAAGCCTAAAGGATGAAGAAAAATTTGGGCTTCGAAGCTCGAGGGTGAACTTGTTGGTCAGGAGTTGTTGGATGTCGGCACAAAAAGTGCAACCCACACAAACAAACGATCCATAAAAGTTAGGCATTCAAACTAAAACTTGCCCCTAAAAAGTCCACAATATAGAATTTAGACACCACCCAAAGCTTGGGATGTTATCCTCTATTTTAATGATTTAGGCTATCCTTCCTTAATTTTGTCCTTTTATATTTAACATTCCCATGGGATGCCCTTGCTTTCCTTATGGCTATTGAGAAAGTCAACGAATTTAATTCATGAGGAAACAAAAAAACAAAAAAGAGCGAGAAATGTGGTGATTTGAGGCATCCCAAATGAAGATGGGGAAGCCCCCATGGACTTTACAACAGTCATGCAAGACATTTTTAACACCAAATTCTCTATGCCAACGGTCATTGTGTATGGGGCATGCAAACTGGAAAAGGAAGAGGTATTGTATGTACCATGCTAGATAAATAGAAACATTTCATCACTCTATACTCTAGCCAAGTTTACCTGCACTACACCTCTTACCACTATGTTGGTGAGAACCACACACCAAAGCAACAAGAAGAAAGGGGGAAGCTTGCAAATGGTAGAGTATAAAACGTTTGTCTCCCGCATGGAGAGACACAATCAATGGGATCAAATATTTGGTTAAGATTGTGTTTTGGAATAGTAGGGGTAATCCATAAAGGGGTGGGGTTAGATTCCGTAACCAAGTTGATGATGTTATCTTCAAGGGAACATGATGCATGTTACATCTTAGACATTGAAGTCTATGATGTCCACTCCTCGGCAAAACACATAGTGGAGAAGATTACTTAAGATCAACTACAATGAATTAGATGCTAGTTGGGATGGGAAATCAACTCATGGTAATGTTGATGTACATCACATCAACATGCTCTTATCAAGATGTTGCATAGTAGACATATGCTAGTGATGAATGGCATGACATCATGGCTAGGTCCAGGGGATTTCACATGCACTACAAGCTCAAGAGGAAAAGTGTAGTGGATTATGCCCTCATCCATCAAATTGACATATCAAGGATTATATCCTTCGATGTTGAACCCCTCAAAATCAACTTAAACCATCGATCTCTAGCTAGCATGCAATATGTGTTAGCTATTAAAGACAATGAAATTGTATATTGCAGGTATTAGATTGCATGTGAGTATTATATGACCACGAGATGCTGGAGTATACTAAAATAATGAAGAGACTCACAATGGCAACACAATACCAGACTCAATTCACTTCTATTGTCTAAGATAAAAAACACTCATCTATTGCCTCACCCGTACACAGTTTTTTGGCTTACAATTGTGAATTCAAAAGACTCTTTAATGACCCTATAGAGCAATTGCTCAACACTTTGTAGAAGCCTCACGACTTGGACAAAAGGAAGGATATCTCTAGCAAAGTGAGCATTTGTAGATTGCCTCATTGCCGACTCTGCATGCTGCCTCACATAGAACTTGCTAGCCACTACATGGCTATTACCAGAATGGTCCAATCAAACATCACTACCACAAATAGACATCACCCCTCACATGCATATCCAAGCGTCAATCACCACATGGCAAAATAGAACCTTAGAGAAAACGATTGCTTTCCCAACCCCCTTCAACCGAATGGGAGAAGCAAAACAAGAACAAATACAAGACCGACAACAAAACTGTTTGAACAAACTAAGTCATGGTCTACTCACTAAGAGCCAAGATTATCTAGAACAACCACATGCTTACGAAACGCCAATGCAGCTCTTAAACTCTGTCCAAAACTAAAAAGCCCAGTCTTGGTCATCAAAAGTCGTTTCAACCAATCCTACAAATTCTTCTTTGGATGTAGATCCCTCGATAACACAAGCCTTGTTCTTTGAATTGTCCTTTAGAAGCTGTTTCTTGTAGCATTGCCTCTCAATATGTCCTTCACGACCACAATAGTGACACACACGACTATCTGAATGCCCTTTACCTAACGGTCGCTTATTTTCTTTTATTGTATATGCAGTGTCTCCAAACGATTGCAACAAATCATCACGTCTCTCTTCACTGAGAAGTAGACCCACACAATCAAGAAATCAACAACTTCATCCAACCGCAATACTCTAGCTATTTCACTGTATTTCGAAGGTAGACTCTTCAAGAGGATCACCTTCTTGTCATCAGCTTTGACTCCTGACCCGAGATCATGTAATTGCCTCAAGAGAGCTTGCATTCTATTCAAAAATGTTCCCAGATTTTCGTTTTCATCGATCTTCAAATCAAATAGTTCTTGCTTTAGAATGCTTCATACGTACCCCGATTAAAGTTTCAAGAATCCTCCAGTTCTTAGCAGCCGACTTCTTTACCTCAATGTGATGAAAATAATCGCTTCCCAGAGCACAACCAATCAGTCCAATGGCTTTGTCATTTCTTTGGCTCCATGACGCTAACTCTCATTTATTATCCGGCTTCTTATCTATACCATCCATGAGGCCCCAGAGACCTTTCTGCATCAAGTAGAGACAAGTGGCTAATTGCCATGAAGAGAAGTCTTGACCATTAAACTTTACGAGGGAGCTCTCTATCAATTTTTGTTTCTTTGTATAATCCATTAACACCAATCACAAAGCTCAATAAAAATCTATCAATGCTCTGAAACAAGCCTCAACTAAAGTGTCAATAGATGAATGCTTTCTTCGACTGATTTGACTACGACGACGTCTACAAGCTCAGGGAAAACTCTGACTTCTAATTTTGAAGACCCTGCTCCAAGTGATTTCTTCGACATGCAAAGACACCTCACACACACTCAACGTTGAGGAGATCTTCCCCACTGAAACAACAAACTCTTCCTCCAAAATATGACCTCACAGACCCTTCGTAACGCTGCTCTGATACCATTGTTAGCTATTAAAGATAATGAAGTTGTATATTGCAGGTATTAGATTGCATGCGAGTATTGTATGACCACAAGATGTTGCAGTATACTAAAATAATGAAGAGACTCATGATGGCAACACAATACCTGACTCAATTCACTTCTATTGTCTTAGAGAAAAAACACTGATCTATTGCCTCACCCGTATACAATTTTTTGACTTACAACAGTGAATTCAAAAGACTCTCTAATGACCCTATAGAGCAGCTGCTCAACACTCTGTAAAAGCCTCACAGCTTGGACAAAAGGAAGGATATCTCCAACAAAGTGCACATTTGTAGACCGCCTCATTGTCGACTCTGCATGCTGCCTCACGTAGAACTTGCTAGCCACTACATGGCTATTGCCACACGTCACCCATGCATTGGGCAACCCACATGGTCCAATCAAACATCACCGCCACAAATAGACATCACCGCTCACGTGCACATCCAACCACAATATGGGAGAGGCACAAGACCATTGACCTCTAGCTAGCATGCAATAACACATGGATGCCAACTCTTAGACTAGACCAAAAGAAGGGAATTGCCTATGCTAAAACACTAGATGCCCTGCTTTGAGAAACAAATATGGAGGGGTTCATCAATTAAAGATGGTTACTAGTATAACAGGCTATCCTAACTAGTGCCACTGAATGCTTCACAGCCAATGAAACCGAAAGCATCCTTTCCTTGCAACCAATGGTATGACAATGAATGCAAGAGTGCCGAACATGACTGGAACAATACACTCAAAGGGGAGGCATGAAAGGAAGCTCATAGAACTTACCACTAAAGAGGTGACATTTTGAAGCATCCCAAGAGCCCACACACTTGCACACCACCAAAGGAGGATTTGGAAATAGAAATAGGGAATATTATGGTGGGGGAATCTTTAGATTCGGATCTACTGAACTAATCTAAAAAACAAGTGGCCATCGATGGAAGGCAAGAGATACAATACCCATGTTCTGAATTATTGAAATGGTTTTGCAATTTAGCATCATGATAGATATGTGCCCTCTTTACCCAAGCCATGCTACAAGGTTTTCCTCAGGATCTGGATACAACAAATACTTGTTCACAAATAACAAAATCATAATGGTGGGCTCTACAACAACAATGGCAATCCGACTACTCATGGAAATGATTTGCCTCAATGATAAAGGGCTATTATGTTGTTTTGTTGACTTCAAAAAGCCTTGGACAAGGTCCATTGTTGCAAAATCCTATGGACAAGAAAGGAGAATCTTGGGGTACCCTAGAGCGGCATTCATAGATAGATGGATAATGGTCATGGCACTTTCACGAGACGAGAGGATGGAGCAGTCCCATTTGGTGCGATACACTCTTATTACTTACATATGCTGATGATGTGGTACTCTTTGTGTGTCACCAAAAGGGCCTCTAGGAAATGATGCAAGTCATGGATCAATTCCATCTATTAATGAGGGAAAACAAAGGCAATGGTTGTTAAACAATACAAGCGAGACCTGCGGCATCACCTATGTAGGGCATGACAATGACACTTCAAATATAAGGGCATTGAAATTTCAATGAACCATCAATGGCACAAATGCTTTGAACTAAGAATCCTTGCATGCTGGACCCAGCTATTATGCTCTTGAGAACAAATGCAATCATGGACGCATTTGCAACTAGACCTCAAATCCAATTTACTAAGCACATTGGTCACATAGGTGCTATTTCATGAATTGGAGGTTTGGGGTAGGAGCATCTCCAAGAGCACATTGAAAAAAACCAAAAAGACCTTTTTGAGAGGATACATGGGGCTCGAGGCCACTACTCTCTACATGGGGGTCAAGACCACTACTCTCCACTCCATCCTATTACTAGAGACAAGGTACAGGCCACTTGAAATATTTGCCTTGGAGAGAGTATCTCAAAATACAACAAAGGCAAAGAACATACCCAATGACTACCGAGACTCGCTTGTTGGGATACTCATGACAGGATGTATCCTTGACTTACCAACATGGTTCCATAAGTGGAAGGTACAATGGTTGATTCACCCCTCACAATAATGCTAAAGGAAATCACACGTTGCTACTTGCAAGATGGTATACTCCAATAGTGAAAAGAAGCTCCCAGACACGAGCATTACTATGCACACACCAACCCTAAATACAGAGGACCTCCACAGGAGCTAGGGAATAGGTGCAACCACAGTTATGGATGCCAATTTCCCCACGAGCAAGACATGCCATCACCTTTGTGCATACTAGATCCCACTATTGGGGGTGGAGGTGGTATCTTGGGGGGAACATCAACCAAGAAGAGGTGGTATCTTAGGGGTAACATAGGTCTCATCTGCCTAGCCTATGAACACATCTGGTGAAAATTCCCACAAATTTCTAGAGGGACCGTCAGTCCCATGGAGATTTAGAACCCATAGCATTTGGAGGCCACGAGTTGTTTGAACCATCTTTTGCACAGATACTCACTACGACCACCTGCTCAATGTAAGCCTGGGAGTAAGTGGCACAACAAAATCAACAACCACCTAACCACCCCCTCAACTTCTCCTCCTCCTCCCCCCCCCTCTCTCTCCCTCTCTCCCTCTCTCTCTCTCTCTCTCTCTCTCTCTCTCTCTCTCTCTCTCTCTCTCTCTCTCTCTCGGACAAGCACAGTGGACTACCTCTTGGGTCCCCTGACCTTTACCTCATGGATATACGACTTCATTGTGCCCCCCCACTTGGGGCTAATCACTCGTACCTAGCCTTTTGTATCTCTACCACTATGCCAGCCATAGAGAGGGTCCCCCCCACGCCCAGTACAAGTTCAATTTGATCATGCCTTGGACCCCATCTATGTGAGCAACTTGGCGAAGGGACTTCCAGCCCTACTACTTGGAGATGCTATAGACCTCACCCATGCCTCAGAAACCCTTTCCACGGTAGTCAGGGATGCAGCCATCAGGTCTTTCCCCATGACTCGATCCGCACATGCCTCACTAGGGAAGATGCCATAGAATCCTTGGTATGATGATGAGTGTAGAGAGATGAGAGCTCACCTCACACACGAGCTAGCCCTTGGCCACTTAACATTACCTGAGGCACAAAGGATTTCACAACGACTGACACGTCATAAGCGACGGGCCTCCCTCATCCATAGAATGGACGAAGTGATCAGTTCATTTCGAGGGGGGGATCCCACCATTGGATGGGGGCTTCTATCGGAGGGGAAGCCACCTATACCCATCACAGACCCACGTGTTTAGCGCACTTATGCATGCTCTCTTTATGATGTCCTGATGCAGGCACCACTTGATATGTCCACTATGCCCCGGCCTAGACGGCCTAGAATATAAGGTAGGAGGAGAGATTTTTTCTTTTTCCACAATAGAGATGTGAAAGACGGCGTCGCGCGGGGTTTCGGGTTTTAGCCCCCCAGCGTCGCTATACAGCGACACTGGTTAGTCACTATATAGCAACGTTTATATCCTAAAAGCATCACTATGTAATGACGGAACATGACAAAGCATCGCTATAGCGACAGTTTCGGGCACTTATTGTTAGAAGAGAGGAAAGGAGCTCATGGGTGGCTATTTTTTGGATCTTAATAGATTTCCTTGCAGCTCATGTTGTGATTTTGGAGATGTGCAGATGGAAGGGACAAGTGGAAGCTCATCAGATGATGCGCCAATGCCCGGGAGCACAGAGTGGCTTACAGAGAGGTTGTATTGTCATTGCACTCGTTGCAAGTGAGAAGTATGACATCAACATCGTATTGTCATGCGCCACTTGCGGATGTATGGGGAGGAGTCCGAACCAGTACCCACTGTTGGTGTTGCACGTGGTGATGGATCATCGATAAGTCAATGCTATTTGAGTTCATGATTAATATTGCATATCATTATGACACGAAACCTTGAGATAAGATCTTATATTTACACGAAATCTTGAGATAGGATGAGGAGGGTGGCAAGGGTGCACATATACCTTCATACTTTGAGCAAGACAATAGTCTCTCAGATGTGCCAGATGGTGACGAGGGTATGGTGGACATGATGGATTCTATTTTTAGGAGCACTACATCACATGTATACGTGATGTCCGAGTCTGAGGTCAATATGTGAGAGTTGCAATCAACACAGTTGTATGAGGGTGCTAGGATGTCTAAGCTACGGGCTTGTCTCTCAATCTTGAATCTACAAGCAAAGTATGGGTGGTCGAATACAAGTGTCTCGGCCTTAATGAGGTTGCTCCAGAAGATGTTGCCTGCACCAAATACCATGCCCACGTCAAGAGATGAAGCGAAGAAGATGCTAACAATGGTGGGTATGGATTATGATACCATCCATGCTTGCCGTAATGACTGATTTCTCTTTTGTCCATGAGCATGGAGATTTGGCTAGTTGTCCAAAGTGTGGGGAACAACGATATATAGATGACTTGGAAGGTGAGCAGATACAGGTAAAGGTCTTAAGACACTTTCCCATCATTACAGCACATGTTCCGATGCAAATCCATAGCAGAGTTGATGACTTGGCATGCATCTCATCGGTCCATTAATGACACATTGAGGATTCCCACAGATTGTGTAGCTTGGAAGCACATAGACAATCAGTGGTGGCCAGACTTTGTGAGGGAGCCATGCATCTTGGGCTCGCCATGGACGGCGTGAATCCTTTCGGGTTACGCTCGACATCTTAGTCGACATGGCCCATAGTATTGGTGAATTACAATATCCCACCATGGCTAACAATAAAGAAGGGACACCTCATGCTTGCACTACTTGTGCCAGGGAAGTACAAGGCCAAAAATATGGACGTGTACATGGCACCTTTGATAGAGGAGATCTTATGGAGAGGAGTGTGGGTCTTTGATATTTCCAGAGCTCCTAGACATACCAATGATATTTTGGTTAGGGGTATCTTGATGTGGACCATGCATGACTACCCAAGATATGGAGATTGCGCAGGTACGTGGTTGTGTCTTTACATGTATAATATAGGATTACGCTTTTATGACTCTCTTTCGCATGCATGTCTTATACTAACACATTCATGCACGCGTGCAGGACTTATTACAAGTGGGTACTATGCTTGTCTTGTTTGAGGACCGGGTTTGAAACCGCTTGCACGATACTCCAAAGATATGAGGAAAAATGTTATGAAGGTCATGCTCGATACCTTCCGTTGGACCATCTTGCACATGGAGGTCAGCTTAATCCACCACCACCATATTTGAAGGCAAGTTACTGGATTCATGCTTGGAGGGAAAATGGAGAGGAACCTCCTCATGGTATGAAGAGGTTATCCATCTTTCATGAGCTTCCTTATTGGGATCAGTTACAAATCAATCATCTCTTGGATCCCATGCATATCTTCAACAATGTGGGGGCTACTATTTGGGCACACTTGGTTGGTTCCAAAGACTCGAGAGGAGTGCAAGAAGACTTGCATGCTATAAATAGGATGTCTCGTTTGTGGCCCCAAGTGCATGGTTCAGGAAAAGTTATCCTCCCGAAAGCAACATGGATCCTCTCCAAGAGAGAGGAGGCAGCGGTCAAGGTAGACATTGCCTCTTTTCGAACACCCACAAGGTACATGCGTTGCTTAAAAGGAGCATTTTCAAAGGACAATAAGCTTAGTGGGCTCAAGTCCCATGATTGACACAAGGTCTTACAGATATTGCAAGCTATAGGATTAGTGTATCGATAATCGTGATGCATTAGTGTAATTATGATTATGTTATATTATTGACATGACTTCTTTGTTGCTTTGATAGTTCATCCTCCCAATTACAATAAAAAGGTGCTTACAAGAAGATGTTAGAAATGATATATTCAAGATCAATGGTATTGTGAGGTATGCTTACTATCAAATCGCATTGATTGCATTTTCTTCAATTTAAGCTGAATAATCTGTAGATTGATTATGAATATATCTTACATGGGCATGTGAAATAGGTGGATATCTCAAAAAGAGATCTCCATATCGAGCATCAAGAAGGCTAGGGTGGACTCCATCAAAGCTGTATGCTTGCTTGAGAAGCACTTTCCCTCGAGCATTATGACAACTCAAGTGCACTTGCTTGTGCACATAGTTGATGAGGTGGCCATTGCAAGTACCGTTCATAGTCGGTGGATGTTTTTTCTCGAACGGTTTATGAAAACTTTGAAGGGATTTGTAAGGCAAAGAGCAAGACCAGAAGCAAGCATGGCAGAGGGATGGCTTGTGCAAGAGACATTAGTATATATCATGGAGTTTCTTGCATCCACGGATCCCAATATGCCACAGGCTTGGCATAACAAGGATGATGATCGCATCATTGGTGAGGTTCCCCAAGGAAAAGGGATTGAAAGAAAGATGAGCGAAGAGCAAATGGAAAAATTCAATAAGTTTTCTCAATAGCAAGGAGATGCAGAAGTCGGTTGAGAGATATGAAGCAGCCAAAGCAGAAAGAATAGATGCAAGGAAGAGATTTAGAGTAATTTACAGGCGATCACAACCATATCCACGGGATCTCGCCCTTCTCCCCACTCTTATGTCACTTGATTGGCTACAACTGGCTCTACATAAAGCCGAATGCGATGGAGAGGTAATAAACGAGCACGAGTGAGAGTTATCATCTAAACGTATGATGCATGTAAGTTTCTTACCTCTTGACGTAATTAAGTAATTATTTGTGGCAATAAACGCTATAAAATAGATGCATCTTCATTGTTTTAATGATGCTCCTTTGCAGTACAAAAAGTACAGTGCATTATGGTCATATGGACGACATTTTTGTGTGGAACGCATTGATTCAAAGAGAGTCACGTATGATTGTGGAGTCATGGTGGCTAACTTCACACAAGATAGCCGAGCAAGTGCTTCAGATACCAATCTTCTCTCCTCGCAGTTGGATTATTATGGGACCATACGCAAAATCTATGAAATTGATTTCAAACGATTTAGTATTTTCATTCTTGATGTAAAATGGTTTAGAACTATTTACAACGGTCCCCATACGATAGTGAGAAAAGACAGTAGCGGTTTCTTTGCAATAGACTCCACCAAAACTTTGGACCGATGAAAGTGATACTTTTGTTCTTCCCAAGCATTGTGAGTAGGTGCATACTAATGATTTAATTAATCGAAGCTTTCATTTTTAAAGATCCATTGATACATGTACTTAAGCATAATTTCATATATATAATTGATGGCATTTGGCACCCATCTTCAATATAGGTGGTTTTTCATCCGGATCGCTCTGATCCAAGATGGTGGTATGTGATCCAAGTTGCACCACGAAGTAAGCAAATTTTTGAAGATAGAGATGTGGATATGGAGATGCCACTACCAATGCCGGATCCAATTGATCCAATTGATCCAAATGGATCTAGCGAAGAAGATGAAGAGCACAATGAGCCAAGAGGAAGATGTGCATTATGACATCGTACGAGAGGAAGGTGGAGATCATGATTTTGAGAAAGAAGATGACAATCATCAAGAATCACCACACTTTATTGAAGAAGATGATCAAGTCTTAGGTGAACGTACGATGCTAGAGTACGATGATGATATAGGAGATCAACTCGGTATAGAGCTAGAGATAGACTTGTTTAGCACATTAGACTTAGCTCAGGATGAAGCCATTGATGTAAATGCTCTTTATTGATTTTTTTCATCTCAAACTTGGACATGAATATATGAGCTTTAAACTTGATGTGCATGCTCTTGTACTTTTATTCTCTCATATGATCAAACATGTATCAAAAGGAAAAAAAATTTATCATTGGAAAAAACTATCTTTAAAGGTCGGTATGGGAAAAAACACTCTCTATAAAACGTTGCTATAGGAAACTGTCTGTGTCGCTATATAATGCGACCATTCACAAGTCTAGTAAGTGTCACTATATAGCGACTCTCTTTAAAGGTTGCTATATAGCGACACTTGTCTAAAGTTGCTATATAGCGACACTTAACTAATTCTGCTTTGATTATCGACGATTAGCGCCCCGTGTGTGCTAAACGTCAGTGCTTAAGCATCGGAATAAGGTGTATGTATAGTCATGAAACTTTAGTAAAGGTTTATTACCCTTCCTACTACAACATTTAGGAGGTAAAAATAATTGTAGAACTTCTTCCATTACTTCAATTATAGTATTTGTAGCAAATTCAGATCCACTTGACTCATTTTTTAATGACCAAAATAGATCTGAGGAATCTATGTGTGATAAATTTTTCTTTTTTTTAGATATTTGAAAATACATCTATTTTCCATGATTATCTCCATGTTTTTCTTAGACTAATTTGGGTTTTTTTGCATCATAGTCCTAACATGTTCAATGAATGCTTGCAAGCCTTTCATGTCACCTATGGCAAGTGGCTTGTTTCTCTAAGATTTTGTAAGAGCTTGTGCATTAGTACATCCCAAATGTATGAAATTTTGACATCCATGTATGCAATCATAAAAACCACCAACATTCTTAAAAGAACCATAACAATAATTTATGTCCCACCAGTTTAAAAATAGAGCTTTATTTGTAAGTAGTATGAAAAGTATTGATGGTGAGAATGAAGGGTCAAAGGGCTAGGATGTATTGGTGAGGAGTAAGATGATGCTAAAATGATGATACATATGTTAATGGAGATAGGCTCTTATGGGGAACAAAAGCACCTAGGAGGATCTATTTTACATAGTTGGGACTGTAGAAGACAACATCATGCTATAAACGTTACTATTGTGCTCTAAAGGGAGAACTTCGAGATACACTATTGAAGGTAAAGTTCAAGTTATGCATTCTGCACGCGCACATGTGTGTGTGTGTGTGTGTGTGTGCGTGCGTGCGTGCGCACGCGTGTGTGTGTGTGTCTTTCCTATATTTCTACTATCCTTTTCCATAATTCAATCAAATACCATTGACACTTTTAGAATCGTATTATTTCATTACTTCCAGGAATCCTTAACCAATTCTTACTTCAGAACTGTTTAATGACCCCAAATCAACCATTCATAGCTCCAATAATCATATCTTTCTTATATGACACTTTCCAAATTCTTTTTCTTCCAAGTCTTTTCATTTTCCATTCATAGAGATCAAAATACAATATAGATACGTATATTAACATTGCAAAATACAAAGTCTATGGTATGAGCATCCACATATAATTAGGAAAGAGGTTACAAGCTGTCCCAAATCTGTCATTAACATTCCTTTTTCTCCAAATCCCTCATACAGTAAATAGGGGGGAAGGTGAAAAGGGATACATATCTAGTCTTCCAAAAAACTATTTATTAACAGTTATAACTATGGATCACTGAGTCACCACAAAACACCCATGTATATGGTACATCCATACATAGGAAGATCACCTCCCAAAATTCTAAATGTTATCCAAAGGTTGTATGCAAAGGCATAACTAGTACTATAGGATAATTAGCTGTATCCATAACAAAATTTTCCAGTTATGTGGTAACATCATGATACTTCTCAAGCGCACATCACATACCTGTCAGCAATTAGTCCTTGTCATCATAAAGCAGATGTTGCACAGGAAGCTTCTTGCTCTTTGTATTAGTATATGACAAGGTTCTTGCTCTTTGTATCAGTATACAACATAGTCTTAAGATCTTTGATGGTCGTACCTGGGATTCTGGACTATCCAGATACACCAAACTCTTTGAAGGGGGTTGCCATTCAATAGGTGAATAATAGGATGTGCGCCCCTGGCCCTTGTATACCCGATGCATCCTGCTGATCTCCCTCTCGCTCGAGATCCAAATTCTCTAGAAGGTAGCATCTCAGGGGACCGTAGCATGAGGTCCCCAGAAGACATCACTCCTGGCGATGGTTGGGGTTAATGGAGCAAGAGGGTTCTTCTCCAAATTCTTAACGGCGAATAAAACTAGCTCCCTCATGTAGTGGAATGTGAGAGAAGCCTTGCAGAATGTAACCATATCACTAGCCTTCATAAATCAAAAGATCATAAATATTAGTAACATCAATCTCATGTATAAAATTAATCAAATGCATCAATGGATGAAATTACATCATACATGCCTTCATGAATAAAAGGAATGAATTGAAGGCAGCTTTCAATGGTCATTTCAGAAAGAACGTTGGTAGATTGTGCAACGTATACCAAATTCCATGGTCGAACCATAATGGTTGTGCTCTGCACTCAATCTTTTCCTCCAAGCATCTGCATTTAATATAAGGTCTGCCAACATTGAAGATATCATTCAGGTACTTAGGAGTTCTCCTTTTCGTTTCTGATATTTGGCTCTTACACCTCCCAAAAACACCCACAGGGGAAGGGCATCTGCCTGTAGCAAAAGCTGACATGGGGCAGAAGTTGGAAAGAGGGTGATTATGTGTGATGCTAATGTTGAAGCTTTGTGCTTGCCTTTTTGCTTCTACTTTCAATGTTTTAGATGATTCAACAAGATCAGCCAAAAATAGCCACATGTTTGGTGCAAACGGTGCCAATAAATTTATATCATGAAGTTCCCAAACCTTGTTATCATATGCCAACAGTTCACCTTCCAACACCCATGGAGGGAAAAAAGGATTAGTGTATGTATGTGTAGAGCTCTTTTTTGGAGTGACTACTATAGACATAAGTTGGTCTAAAATATAGTTTCTTGGACATCTTCTGAAAGTCCTTCAAGGTCACAGAAACTATGATGTGTCATGTTGGAGGAGGACTATTCTGGTAAAGAAAAACATTTCAACCCCAAACTTTTAAGGGATAACGGCCCTGCTGGGGGAGGGAGATTAGAATAAATGAAGAGGTTCCTCATAGTATCGGGAGACTTCTCAACAAATTCCAACAAAGCCACATTATCCTCCTCCATTAGTTGATCTAAAGATAGAGATAACTGATTGATAACCTCCATAATTTTATCTATTTTTCCCTTTCCGATTACCAAGATTCTGCACCAATCATTGATGGAAAGTTGCACAACCAGTAATTTATTTGACTTAGGGTGTTCCTTGATTTCCTGCATGTCTAGGGCAATGATTCTATCATGGACTCTTTTATTCATCATAGTCATTATGGCCTGGAATCCAAGTGATGGGGCAGGCAAAGGATCTCCATACTCGAGAACCATCAAATCATTGTGCCATAAAGAGGCCTGCTAATCAAAGCCAAGCATAACCATTAGTCATGAGATTTTTCTTACCTCACAATGGTTAGGCTAGTGTGTGTTTTTACTATATTTCTACTATCCTTTTCCATAATTAAATAAAATACCATTAACACTTTCAGAATCGTATTATTTTATTACTTCCAAGAATCCTTAACCAATTCTTACTTCAAAATTGTTTACCTTTTTCTTCAAATCCCTCATATAGTAAAAAGGGGGGAAGGTCAAAAGGGATACATATCTGGTCTTCCAAAAAACTGTTTATTAACAGTTATAACTATGGATCACTGAGTCATCACAAAACACCCATGTATATGGTACATCCATACATAGGAAGATCACCTCCCAAAATTCTCAATGTTATCCAAAGGTTGTATGTAAAAGCATAACTAGTACTATAGGATAATTAGCTGTATCCATCCTGCCAGTAGTAGATGGTGTGCCAGTATAATCATCAAAAACCTTCAGTTGCAAATCTGGTTGAGAAGTGTGCCAACTCACTTGCATCCATTCACAAAAAAAGTAAATTAGAACCAAGACCTTTTTAATGTGGGACTGCAAGCCTCCATGCTAGCACACAGTTGTTATCCATGTCCCCCAACTTGATATGCAATAATTCACACTATGGCACGTGAACCTTCACAAATCCTCAATAAGTGGTAATGTACACAGTTCAGTAAGTGGTAGTAAACATCCTTGGTAATCAAGACTATAATTACGAGTGGTTCCTATGTAATCCTCTAACAAATCCAGATACACTTAATCATGGGATTCAATCCATACTCTCCCAAGCTTTTATAATACTCTTCAACTAGGATGGGGCATTTACATATCAAGCATGCATTTCAATACTACCATGCTTCATACTAAAGAATTTACATCACTATAAAGGGTCCCTATTAGTGTAAAATATACACTAGTGTAAAAACATGCCGTCTCATGTCTCCCTCTTTTTTTAGCTATTCATGGAAAGAGTAGTTAACTTATTATTTTGCCTCTCTGTTTTTCACATACTCCATCATTTGGCACGGACCTATAAGATCGTAGCTATTCCTCTCCATTTCATAGGTCTACTCCTAACAAAATGAGACCAGAATTTGATCACGCAAGACAAGTACCTATGCCTCCACTATTATTCGGGGCTTAGGAATGGAAAAGCATCAGTATAAGGTGTTTGCAGTAGCGACGGGCAAAATGAGTTAGCGGTGAGCTCATTGGCTTACCAGCCATTCATCGCTCCATCCACACTAAACTATGCATGCATCTCTGGTCCACGACACAATTTCGTTTATTCATCTGCAAGGTCTATTGACTGAGTTTTTGAGGTCATACATTCCCTAGCCCAGTAATTGTAAAAGCATCTCCATCTCACAGTGACCCGATGCTCCCCTAACTAGGATGTACCACCCTTCTCTAATGAAGGTAATGCTTGGGCACTATTCTACACTACCGGTGCGATCACCAGATATTCGAGGGGACGTCCTGTGGTGGACTCAGCTTTGAATGTTGGATTGTGAAACGTTTGTGCACACTTGAGAGGATTCATGCACAGAAGCATCTTCTTCCTAGTTGTCTAAGTCCGTCTTTCCAATTGGCCATTGTTCATCGTGAGCTACGTGACAGAGGACTTCTCTATGAGCATTCGTAACATATCGCGCTTCTGCTTCCTGATGTTTATTTAACTAATGCAATATGGGAGCACCTATAGTATCCACAGGGTGGGGTCAACGAACCCTCCTATTATACCAAGCTCCGTAGTTTTTACATGAAACGGAGCGTTTATATTACATCGGTTAGTCTGGGGCTGGCCTGCTTCCCGGGTCTCCATTTGTATCAATTCAATAATGGGCTGGCCTGCCACCCGGGTCTTTGACAATATCACATACCCCTGTCTAGGGACTTCGAGTATCTCTACAATCTACCCGCCGTTCGTTCGTAACATCTAGGAAATGCAAAGGCTTCCCTGTGTCTCCCAGAGACACTCAGCCACTCCCTGGTCTATGGTGATCTGCATGAGTTGCATATACCCTCCGTCTATCCAATATACTCGTCTGTGATGGCGGTGTTTCGAGTAGGAGAGTACGTAAGGAAGCAAGGAGGTGCATGTCGAGGCAAGTGGACCCGTATATTTTCTTCGTAAATGACATGCCACAGCACGAGAAAGGTGAGCCGATCAGCCATGCCACCCCTTCGCATTAGACCGAGGAGCTCACTACCCTTAGGCCAATATATCCTTGCTCCTCTACTAGGGCGTAGCAAAAAAAGACGAGACAAAACAATGATACAAAAAACTGCTACCGCCTTTATCCATGAGCTTCTTGGAGGGGAGTGAACCATCTCTCCCTCCTCAAGCTCCCAAATCATTAAGTACTTTCCTACGGTTTGGGTACTTGAGGGAGGTCCATGTGCAATCAAGCATGTTCGTTGAACCCTCTACGCGTTCCTTGGAGTGTGTATTTTGTAAATAGGTTCGCTAAGAGTTCCCAGCTCTTTTCTCCTAGGCTCTTCTTGTCTACACCTTCTTTGGATGATGCAATACCTAGGGAAATGGGAAAGATTCTCCCTCCAAGGAGGTCCCATAGTACGCTTTCCCATTAAATGTTGGCTACTATCCACTGCCCCATAGCTAGTGTGATCCCTGCCTCTGACATCGAAATCTATGCTAGTGTAGTCTCTCATAACATCCAGTCCTTTGTCCCATATCAATTTTGACAATATTCAAGCATAAAAAGGAATCCCCATGGTGCATTAAGCGGATTCTTACCTTTGCTCTTATTATTGACCACCAGTCTCTTAGTGGATTCCCATGTCCACCATTACCGTTCACTATGGATATCTCGGGGTTCCCCCAATGAATCCATGGTACACTCAATGGTTTTTTGGGGTACCCCATGGTATAATCTATTGAATACTCAATGGTATCTATTATAATTGTATAATCAGCCATATCCCTACACTTATAATGGACTATATCTCATAATAGGTTCAATTATTTAATTCAATCATATATTTTCCCCAATTATCCTCGTATACCCCTCCCTGTGGGTACATTAAGTTCGAATAATCATTGTAAATAATCAACTAGTATTACTTTTGCCTATATTATGAGAAATACCTAAACCATTCATGAAAATACATAAGGTAAAAGTGTTACACGACAGTCAATACACTTGATACATATGTATCAGTTAATTCCCAAAACCAATACCTTATACATGTTTGTATCGGCCCTGCTTTCAAAGGAAGGATGTGTGTGTGTGTGTGTGTACGTGTGTGTTTTAGACTTGACATGACCTCTTTCCATAGTGAAATGAAAACAATGTAGCTCAAAAGAGAGAGCAATTGTAATTAATGAAAAATATTGAACGATAATGTTTTGTCAAAAGGTCAACAAATTGTAGAATGCACAATTGTTCAAAAGGTTACGCTTTGATAAGTCGTGGCAAGCATCACTTTTATTAAAGAGGGGAGTCTACACACCTGCCACCATCCAACAAGCAAAATAGTGAGAACCAATTTTAACTTTTGTTGGGAAAACAGTTGTCATCAACACCCCTCCCTTGTTATCGGAGTCACAATAAAACTAATGCTAGGCCAAACGTTTATCAAGCATTAAGGAGCGATAGTAGTGAACCATTGTAAAGAAAATATTATGCACATTTAATAGAAATACTCGGAAGAAGGTTAGGAAGAATAGTCTGAAGTTTAAGGAGCAAAAAATGATGGATTTTAGTAGAGAAAAGCTACGATTATCTATTATAGATAAGCTTTAGAAGGCTATATATCTTGATGCATTACAGCTTACAATGTCTGCTAGAGCTTCCTAGCGGACTTCACGATCCGCATATCTACACGTTCACTCTGTTCTGTATTTCTACGTTAAACAGCTACGTATAAAAGCCAGTCTCCTAGTTATCAAGCCTATTTGATTGCTGCGCTTCTATCTTGGAGGAGGAATAGACTTTGGGAAGCACCAGCAAGAGGAGCCTTCTCGATTCGCACTGCCCACTATGTTTTCACTTACTTCGTTGTCGCTGCTTGATCCAAGCTTATCATCTCTTCGTCTAGAGTGTTTAAGATACGCATGATGAGAATTTCTCTACAGATTTACATTCTAACACGCGTATATGGAGTGGGAGTAATCGGGTTTTTCCTTGGCTGGACTCGACTGAGCAGTACAGACAGCCCACGTTGGAAGTTGAAATGCAATGCCCAATCGGCCTCCCCCGTAACTGCGTCTATGTTGCGACTCCTTGATGATTTTCACCTTGTATATGGATGTTAGACTCTGTGGCTTTCTTGCCCACGAGTCTCTGTGTTTTTCCAATCGTAGAATTCCAGCAGCAGGGCACGGGACAACATGTTGGGGAGAAGCCTTATTTACTTGAACGTTCGGACTGCTATGGTGGAAGCCTGCGTAGACGATTTTTTGCGACCTGTGTCGAGAGCATGCATAGTGAGAGCATGCAGGATGAGACTATCTATTTGAGCACTGTATCAAATGTAGAATTTCCTTCATGTTATTCTCATTCCAATGATAGGTTTATTGATTATAGGAGTGAGATACCTTGGCGACAGAGGTGGAATTATTCTTTCCATACAACGCTGAAATAACATTAGATTAGGCGGGATTATTCTTTCCATACAACGCTGAAATAACATTAGATTAGCCAAAGCCCCGTGACAGCATATGCATTCAGCTAGGGGCAGCGTCGCGTGTAGGTCGTGATGTTACAAGGAGGCAATATGAGAGCTCTATGGGGAGCAAAAAGAAAAGACAAGAGATAGAGAGATTGGAGCAGTCGGTCGATGACTCCGTGGAGAAAGGGTGAGGATGAGTTCGTAGGACAAGAAGTCGCTGCTGTGACTCTCATGGACAAGAAGACCGACTCTAGATCACGACCTAGCACGTATACTTGAAGGTAACTTCCACCTCATATGGATGTAGCCAGAATCCACGTGATTGCAACGCCAGATAGTTTCATGCCATGATGCCACATGCTCATCTAAGCACTCCTCAGCCAATCAACTGGAATTAATTGCATGGTCCAATAGAAGCTCTTGATTCAGCCATGTATCATATCAAGGATCCACGCTCAATTAACCATGCACTAACCTATGAGGATCATCTTCCAACACCTCCCTTGATCCGAACAGGGAGTCTACAAGAGAAAAGAAAACATAACAACAGCTCACTCCTACGGGACTTGTCGCTGATACAACTAACAGTTTGACAGCTTCATAGTCTTTCAAACAAAAGACATCATAATCTATTCCAAAGACACTCCTAAGCATCGTAGCTCATTCACAAGGCTTTCTATCACATTCTGAGTATTTGACATCGTAGCCACAACTCTAATCAAAATGCCCAGTCCTGGTCGGGTAAGTCATCAGAGACCAAACCCACCATCTCCTCTGGTGGTGAAGAGCTTTGAGCCATGCATGCCTTATTCTTCTCTACCTCGTCCTTTTGTTTCTTCACACAAAATCGTTCAATATGTCCGTACCACAATAGTAGCCTGTGCACTTATATTTGGTTGTAGTTCTTCTATCCTTCATAGCATATGCAGTGTCTCCAATAAAAGTGTTCTCCTCATGTTTCCCCTCGGCCATAAGCAAGCCCACATAGTCAATGAAATATGCCTCATCATCAAGTCATAGGATACGTGTCATCTTGAAGTATCTGGACGGTAGACTCTTCAGTAATATCGCTTTCTGGTCTTTATCCTCCACCTTTGAACCAAGCTCTAACAGTTGCTTTAGCATTGATTGCATGTGGTTAAGGAAGGTGGCTAGGTCCTCGTTGTCACCCATGCATAGATCATACACTTGTTGTTCCAAATTAGCCTTAGAATGGTGCATCTTCACTCCAAACAATGATTCAAGAATTGCCCAGTTAATAGCAGTTGTCTTAGTGACTTCAAGATGATGAAAATAATCTTCACCAAGGGCACAACCCATCATTCCTATGGCTTTATCACTATGTCTTCTCCACGCTCGTTTTTCACCATCTCCGGTAGTCTGTTTTTTCTCTGTCCCAGACACAATACTCCACAACCCTTTTTGCATGAACCACAATCTAGTCGATAGTTGCTAGCTTGCAAAATTCCGGCCATTAAACTTAAGGAGCATTTTCTCAACCTTTGTTTTCTTCATTGGATCCATAGACATATGAAATGATACCCAACTACTCTTGGAAACACGCCTCTGCTAATCTGGTCAGTTCAGATCTTCTCCCCAAACGTGAGTTGCTTCTCGGTCTTCTCAGATTCCTTGGAAACACAAGTAAATGTTCGTCGCGTCTTCTCTTTTAAAAAAATTTGACATGCATGAAACGTTTGAAACCTCAAAACACTCCCCCTCTGATACCACTTGTTGGTCTTTGCCTTATACTATGCTTAGATAAATTAAGACATGAAATAACAACTAACAATACATGGAAATTGAGACAACTAACTCTATTATAATGACTCTGTCGAGGACAATGGACTACATGACTCTGCAAGAATGACTAAAGGCAGCTCATCTATATGATTTAATAGCTCCATACCAACCACCTTCATGGAGTGCTAGCTTGCTTGCAAAAACCCAAAGGTGAAAAGCACAAGAGTAGCTAGTTTATGTTAACGATCATGCTCATATAGCAATACGTCTATGGTCTCAAAAATCAAATGCTCAAGTCAAGGAGCAAAAGAAAAAACACCTCCATGGAGTGCCTTGTAGTTATAATTGTAGTTATAATATAGACTTGCAAGTGTATTGAAAGAGGTAGGTACCTGTTCATTTGATATATCTCACACACCAAGCCAAACTGTAGGCAAGGCTAAGTATCTGGCCGTGATAAATGCCAGACAATTGTCAAAAGCAATGGTCATCCTTGTGTAGATTCAAAGTGATGTAGCTAGAGTAGTGGCGTCATCTATTCTTATAAAACCCTGTCTCGTTCCAGACATCCTCATTGTTGCAAGTCACTACCGTTGCTATTGTTGAGTCCTAGTTTTGTAAAACATATCTTTTTGAGCCGTACTTAGTCTTGTCCCTGCCTAGTGTGTGAATTGCAAGACCTCAAAGTAACTACGATGCAGCTGTTTAACATAGCTCACAATCCTACACTAGAATTTGAAGATGGTGGCCAACCCGTAGCCAGTTGTCTTATAAGTCTAATGCGAGCATGGGACTTAGTTGAATAGCAATAGCATTAGCATGGACTGGAGCTAAGGATCATGGTCAATGTGCATCTCATGTACATATGTGAGAATGAGATTTTACCTCCTTGTCATGTCAGTCGTGCTATGTTCCTCAATCCATCTCCCGCCCTTAGGTTATGTTGGCCTATTGAATAGCATTGATCCCTATTGAATGTATGGAGCCGCTTCAATATTTGTGTGTGACATTTCCAACAAGCATGTGAAGAGATTGCATAGGAAGAAATGTCACCCATAGATAGATTGCAATGGTCTTTGGGGAAGGCAGCATTTATATATATCGTTTCGAGCTCCATGGACTGAATTAGTCAGCTGAATGATCAATTGTTTGATGGAATATGAAGCGACTTAGTCGGTTTTATATAGATGGCATTGATTCATTGACCAGCATATATATGTCTGATAGCAAGTGTAAGGGCCCGGTAGTTTCGGACTTAGTCTCTGAATGCGAGCACCTTACGTCGGACCCGTTTCCGAGTCCCAGCCTCCCTTAACGTCTCTGCTGATACCAAATCCCCTTTATGCGCAGCTTATCCAACACGACCCCTGCCCAGGCCGTCCACCGTTTTTCCCCTCTTGACACCACGCCCCACTGGGCAAGCCCTTAGGCTTCACACACCTTGGTCTGCAGGTTCTCCCGGGGTGCTGCTCTTCCAAGAACTCACATGAGATGCAAATAATTGCGAGGCTTTGAGATCAACCTAGAGAATTTGGTATCCCTGCAAGAGATGAGGGAAAAGGCATGCGTCTTCATATATATACACTTGTATCATCATTTGAACATTTGACTACAGTCTGTTGGTCTCCTTGACTGCACTAATTTTTGTTTTGATCACTTTTTGTGTGCTATGTCACTTTAATTATGCCTCAATAAATGCCCATACAATTGCATATGTCGTTTTGACCGCCCTACTTCCTTGGTTTCTCTTTCATAAGTCTTCATTACTCACATACTTGGCCACATAGGGTACTCATGATATATTAGTGCATGCTATTCAACACATCAATGTGATTGTTGTATTATAATCCTAAACTTTTAGAACATGTGATTGTGCTTATATCAATAAGGATTTTATAGAACATGGCATAGTAAGTGCATCCAGTATTTGGTATGATGAGTTCTGATTACACATGTATGTGTGTATATCATGTAATACAGCAATTTCGTTTCATGATAGAATTACGTCATCTTTGTAGCCATTTTAGGTAAAAATGTGGAGCACTTATAGTCACATAATTATTGCATGTGTACCATATCTGTGCACAGAAATCACAAAAACTTCTTAGGAACATTTGGATAATATTAGATTGTGTTTATACCACTGTTGGCCACACACACACACACACGTGTGTGTGTGTGTGTGTGTGCGTGTGTGTGTGCATGTGCATGTGTGTGTGTGTGTGTGTGTGTGTGTACTGCCCCCCTCTCCACGGATACAAAATCATGCAAACCAACTCTGGAGGTTGAATAAATTTGATCGATGTGGTGGAATAAATTCCTGCATAACATATGGAGGAATGGACTTCCCATGAAGCAAAGGGTTTTTCTATGGAGATGTTTGGTTCGAGTGCTACTGGTGGGGATGACTCTTGCCAAATGAACAAATTGCTCCTACACATTTCTTGCATTCTTGAGAAAGGGCTTTGAGCATTCACCCTTAAATTTCCCCTTTTAAAGAATGCAAAAGGAAAGAATTGATGCTTTTGGGATTTTATGCACCATGCTTCTCAAGCTTTTTGTTGTTCGTATAAGTGCCCGGGTTTTTTATTTTTAAAAAGCTTGTACATTTTCACTATATACGCCTTACCATCTCGGCCTACACAACAGTTCTAAGACAATTCTAGTTTCACACATGGTAGGCTTTCGAAATCTTGTCAATCGTGTAGAAGAACACGAAGAAGAGAGCATTGGTCTTGGTCGAGAAACACAAGAAGATGCTTTGAGTCAGCAGTACCTTGATCAAAGAAGGAAGTGTGAGAAGTTGCTGGGAAAAATTAGAGGCACTCTAGATACAAAGTGATCATTAGTTTATGATGGTTATGGGTCATTCTTTGGACCATCAAAGCCCACCATCCTGCCAAAGAGGGTTCTTATAGCTAGAAATAAAAAGCAAGCACTCGTCAAAGTGTCTACATTGAGACAAGGAACAGATACAGCATTGAAATTGAAAGTCTTAAAAGAATTTAGAGCTTATTCCCATCTTTTAGATGATCAATATCTCACTATGTCTCCACAACGTGTTACTCGGGTCATCTGTATTGTGCTTGAACTCCAGTTACCGCGCACAACACTTCCAATGCAAAGGGCAAGGGAAATCTTTAGTAAGGACATTTGCTAGCATGCTATTGGAACAATTTGTAGATCTACAACCCCTTGTTTGACATGATGCTTCACAAAATCAAACTTGGGGTTGATATGTTTAGTTCATTCATTTCAAGAGAGATTTTGAGAAATCTCTATGCTCAATTAATTGTCAAAGAAAAGGAGAAAGGGGTGAGCAAGAGGAAATTGAGTCCATTGAGAAAGCCTTTCTGCCAAAGTCTATCGGAGAGAGCTATTGCTACTACTGCAATATACTTTGCCTCAGCCACATCAAGGTTGTAATGAGGGCCTGCTTCTTATTATACCATGTGATAAATTAATAGTAATGTCAACTTGTGGGTGTCTGGGTCACCCTCCCAATCAGTAGTGCACCAAGTGGAGAAAGGATGTATGTGATGGGGTGAAGAGAAGGTATTGAAATAGGACCTTGATGGCTTGCCAATTCAAGAGGCTAGGGCTTTGCATGTGTTGGGAAACCGGCAATGTGGAAGAGACTATATCGATTCAAATGCAAGTTACTAAATAATGGATTGCAGCTACAACTTGATGATATGGAATAAGTTGCATTGCTATTGTGCATCTCGATTAGTGGAAGACATGCTTCAGGTTGACATCAATTGGTGTGTATAGGCTTGGTCATATCCATTTTTAATCAACAAAGTACATCAAGAATGTAACGTTCTTGAAGGAGAGTAATGGATCCTATGGAGGGATCACATTCGATCTAAATTTCAAGATAAAACTGTGCCGGGAAATTGCATGTCATGGCAAACTCCAAAGACAATTGCAGCTTTATTTGGATTAAGAAATGAAGGTTGTTGACAGAAACAAGCAAATAATTGACATACAAACCAAGAATGCAAAAGGATTCAGTAGCCCATTCAACAGACTCTAGATTTAGAAAGCATGTGGTTGAATCCCATTTTCAGGAGGAATTGATTGAGCCATTGGTACCATACTTGAGGTTATTGCTTGAGTCCATAGAGACTCTTAAGAAGCAAGTTTACCTGGTATTCATCCCCCTATTCTTTGTATCATGGAGGCTACTACATATTAAATCTCTTTGAGTTCGTAAGGAATCCATTCAAGAAGGTCACTTTTATGGCCATAAAATGGAGATGTATACTTTTAGAAGCACTAAAGGACATGATCAAGCTCAAAGATTACATTTTCTCCATGGGTGCATACATTTTGATAAAGTCCACCCCTTGGATTTGTATGGAACCTTTCGTGACCATGCAAGCCTTGTAGTGAGAAATTGCACCATCAAAGTTGACCTTCTTCAATAGCCATTTAAACCAATGTTCTTTCAAATCACAGGAGGGTCAATAAGGACCCATGCTTGTTTTGTGAAAGACTAGAATTCACCATCTATCATGTTTTGCCAATGCGGTGCATCGGAATCAATGGAATGTCAAGGGGTCACCATGTGTGATTGTCTACCTAAAATGCTTGTAGCATTGGTGGGCAAATCTCATAAAAAAGAGAATATACTAAGTTGTGAAAGTGTTTTGCACCGGTACCCCAGGTTGTATGGGATGATTGGGGTTGTCCTTGGAGCTAAGAATCAGCAAAAGGATTTGTATCGAGTAGCTTGGGAAGGGGGCCGAGCAAAGCAACAACACATTTTGGAGAGAATGGATCATCCTTAGGGTCATTACTTGGGGCATTGAATGATTCGGGAGCTATGACAAAGGTAAGACATCTGTGAGGATTATTGGGAAAGTGCAATCCAATAGTAGCCATCTAGCTTGGTGTGTATTGATTGGAGGAATTAGGGGACAATAAGGAGTGTTGGGTGGAAGAGGCTAAAGAGTATGAAGTCAATTTCCCAGTGGAGGATTCGTACTGCCTCTTCCAATTATATGGATGTAGTTGTCATCCATCAGGGTCATGTTCTTGTTAGCTAGATCAACCAACGGTGTTCATGGAAGACAACATTTTGTGAGTAATAGACATCATGCCATTGCTAGTTGAATGATTGATAGGCCTTAACACCAAAAGGGTGTCCATATATAATCAAGATGCTCACTTGAGCTTTGTGCTCTAGTTTTTTATAATGCTTGTTGGAGGTATGAGCCTATGACTTCAACCCAAAAAATTAAAGATGGCTCAATCTATGTGCTCCAAGCTTCATGGAGCATGACTTTGAGAGAGCTTCAAAGCATGGTGGGGTTCTACAAATAGGTGGTGGTAATGACCACCTTGGTCTAGAAAGTATGAGGTAACTTAGCTACTATTATCCTTGGTCTAGAAAAAATGAGGTAACTTAGTTTTACTCTGTGTGTGTGTGTGTGTGTGTGTGTGTGTGTGCGTGCGTGCATGCGTGCATGCATGTGTGTGTGTGTGCATGCATGCATGTGCATTTGCATGCGTCCATGCGTCAGCGCACTCGCATTATAAACGTTTTGTGTTTGTGTCACTTGGGTGTTGTAGTTGGCCTTGTGCTTTGTTGTAGTGAGACTTGGTATCTGTGCTACATGTTTATGTGCATTGAGGCTACTTGTGTTTTCTGTGGTTGTATGTATGAGCTACTTAGGTTGTTATTTTATTCATATCATGGGTCTTTGGAATAGTGGAAGATCTAGGGTATGTAGGAGGAAGGTGGGTGTCCTACCTTTGTTCCATGACATTACCAAGTACATGATTTGTAGTGGTAAGGACTTTTGGTGCATAAGAATTGAGTCTTATAGTGCCAAAAGTAAAAATAGATTGAAGAGGATCTGGGCTCCTAGGGTATAAGATGTGCAATGATATTTGTAGTGCCAAAAGTAAAAATAGATTGAAGAGGATCTGGGCTCCTAGGGTATAAGATGTGCAATGATATTTGTATTGGTTTGGTCCTTGTAGTGGAACATTGGCCAACCAATATGGATGTCTGTAATATTGGGTATTTAAAAAACTTGTTATCACTAAATTTGCATAGATTACAAGACCCCTTTTCCATACAAAATTACGGGTTTTCCAAAATAGAAGAAAGGAACCTAATGTGTAAATACAATTTTGTAACTTGACCTTAACTCCACTTGAACCCACGTCCTATATTTACATGTTATTGGGTGAACCCCCTTGTAGAAAAGCATTGGTTTTGGGACATTTCATGGTGGTACCTTAACTCCACTTGAACCCACATCCTATATTTACATTATTGGGTGAACCCCCCTTGTTATGGAAAAGCATTGGTTTTCGGAAATCTCGTGGTGGTACCCTAAGAACAGCAAAGGGGTTAGGGGAGAGAAAGAAGGAGGAGAGAGGAGGAGAGAGAGGAGTTGCAAGGTAGAGAAGGGGGGAGTAGGAGACAATGATAGCGAAAGTGAGAGAGGGGGAGAGAGAGGGAGGAGTGCACACGATATAGCTACCTGTACACTAAGTTGTATTGAACATGAATGTGAAGATATACATGTGAACCCCTTAGGCTTAGGGTTTGCCCCTATTTGCCTAGAGGTATGGTGCAATTTACACCATCCTCAACACCCCCTCTTAAATTGCACTCGGTAAATAGAGGATGCATGTACAAGACCTTTTTGTGGATTTCGTTTGGTGCATATGCTAGCATCCAAAATTGAAAAGAAAACTGAAATAATTAGAGTAGGTGTGCATACGTGAGCACAGTGACCACATAGCAAAAGCATGTACAATGAGTACAACTTACGATCCCATACATATCGTGCATTTCCCCCTCTTAAGTTGTGGGTCATCCTTCACCTTTGGGAATAAAACCCAGAAGATAGGCCGAAAGGGAGAGGAAGGAAATATGTTGAAAGTAAAGTCCACCTGGATCAAAGATTGGCCAATCAAAAGATGATTGCATGAATGACTACATGTATGGTTGCGTGCTGAACATGTCACAAGTCACCATGGACCATGTAACTGCTTTAAAGAAGAGGCATCCAGTTGTGAAGCTAGTCGGTGTAGCTATGGAGAAGGAATCCAATAGGTTGTGACATACGAGGGTGTCACCAACCCAAAAGGACTGAAAGCAATGTGTGGGGTATGCTGCAATAGAACTAAAACCTCTATCGAATGATGCGAGGTCATAGTAAACCGCATAGTCAATGTGGACCAAGTGATCCAGGGGCTGAAAATCTGGGGCCAAAGATGTAGGTATGAATGCTTCTCTGCTGATGAAGAGGCCTGTAAAACTGACAAGGTATGGCAACCTGTCAAACTTGTATGCTCAACTATGATGAGCTGAAGGTCATCTGATGTGTGCATGGCTAGACATCCATCGGCATGGAATGCAGCATTTGTCAAAGACTCAAGGTAGAGTTGACAGTGTAAAGGCATAGAAGCTCGAAATAGAATTGAGAAAACATAAGATTCCCCTGAGGCATATGTGGTGCCGAATGCTGATGAAGGGACCGATCTGAAATCGTGGATCCAACCACTGATCTAAATCAAGTAAGGACTGTATACTACATCCATAAGTGCATGTTGAAACATTGAGTCTCCCTAAGTTGCGCTATGGTTGAACTTGATGATGTCCGCTGCACTAGGATAGGACCGCACTAATGCATAGGTATCGTTGTGCTGAGGAATGATCTGCTGATCGAAGGTGGAGATAACTAGATTCAAGGAGGGTGCAATGTGGCATGACTAAGCTGATGCTAGAATGTCTTGAAGATTGATGTGCTGATCTGTACTGCTAAGCGAAACTGTGTGCAAAGTATGCTCCGTGTCAGAGGTGCAAGCATTAGTGATGGATGCTGAAATAGTATCACCTGAGGAGCTAAATGCACTGTGCCATGTATCTCCACATGATGTGAGTGCCTCGTACTGAGGATTTACCTACTGAAGAACTGCATGATCATAACTAAACTCCTGTTGACTATTTGAATTTGATGTGATAGTAGATGGAGGCAGATCCATGCATGAATGTGAGGGTTGTACATCATTGGAATCAAGTTGTGCTAATGTAGAAGGGACTGGCCTCTGCTGAGGGCTTATCATCAAATGTGCCTCATGCTGAGGGCTTGTTGAGAAATGTGCATGATCAAAAATCGTGGATTGATCCATGCTAATATGTGGAACGTCTGCGTCCAATCGCTCAAGCCCAATGAGGCTGGAGTCAGGGTCGTAAATCAGAACAATACGCAGTGGCAATGAATGGTTGAAGTAGGTTCTCTTTCCATTCACATATCTCGTGGGTGTATCATCAACTATGTGATGTGGATAACACCATGGTGAAGGTAGTTTGGTGCTCTGTGCAAGAGGCTTACCCATGTACCAGCGAGAGTGTCTACCCATGAGAACATTGTATGAGACCTGCCACTAGGGGGCTTACGCCACTAAATGGTCAAAACCAAGTCACTGTGTGTATGCCAAAGATCAAGCCTGTAGTGAAATGATGACAACTGGGTGTCAGAAATAGCCAAGAGGCTGTACAAGGATGATGTATGTGTGAAGGAACCAATGCCAAAAATAGTCAACAAACGTGACTGTACATGGGTGGCATGTGTGCGTGCGAATGTGCGATAATCTTGAATTCGAGAAGGAGAACTCTACCAATTGTCATACTACGTGATGAATTGCCAAATGCCAAGATAATTGAACTAATGTCAGATGTGCGAGTGTGTACACCAATGATCGAACCGAGGGATTGACATCGGTGAGAACTAATTGGGTAATGTGGCAATGGCTGACTTGGCTTGGTGGAGTTGGATCTCCTCTATGGCGGTGCTAATCTATAGCTAGACTACACGTTGAAGCTCAAAATGCAGCAAAAGAATTTTATCTCGTTAATTTTTATGTGCAGGGCATGCTACATTGGAACCAGAGGTGGTTTCAATGAAGAGGATTTAATGATGCTACTCATTGCGTAGAGCATGATATGGCAATCATTTTTGCTTTTTAGATCACCTCCAAATTCCACGTGGATCAAAGTTATGGCTCTTGGTAGGATGAGCCAAACTTTGATCAAGGGGAGTGGTCAAAATGATGAGGTGTCCAAGGATGATGTGACACTATGTGTCACACGAAGAGTGGAAAAATTGTGCTTGCGGAGTGGCAAGGGTGCCTAGCTAGCACTGATGATTGTGCATCTGACATCGCATGCTGACAGGGCAGCTGAGGTGGAATGCTGACTGTGTTACTGACATGGCATAGCCACATGTCATCATGACTCGGTAGTCAGGCATGATGTGGCAGTTGTGGATGAGACTGCCACATGGCATAAGAGTGGCACAAACTTAACCAAGGCCGAACTCCACCTAACCTTGGCTAGATTCTATCTGCCATGTGTCATCAAACTAACTTGACTAGGGTTAGCTCAACCAGCCCTATCTACCACGTGTATTGTTGACCACTGACCACACCTTCACTAACCAAGGTTATCTTAACTTAGCCATGGTGAAACCTTACCTACCACGTGGCCTTTTCCTAAGGTATCAGAACCTTGGTGAAGGAAAGATGATAGCGACGGAGTGCGGAGTGCTATTGCGATGACAGTTAATGGGGTGATGTTACGGAAATTATATTTCTGATATATCTTGCTTTGGACATTATTAATTTAGTCAAGTGTGACTATGGCAAAGTACTCCATAGGAGCGCACCGGACGCGGCGGGGGTCCTAGTGGATACTTTGTGTGGTTAGTTGGGGACACCTTACTAGCTTGTGTTTTGCCATGCTAGATGGTTGGTATTGTGAGTGATTCCATGTTAATACTAATGTCGGTAGTGTTATTGGTGTTGTGATTTATTATTGTGCTTTGAGCGTGGTTATGTTGGGATCGGTTGATTCGACGATTCGTTCAATCGATTGTTAATAAATAATGTAATTGGCGGCTTGAGTACAGGTGATGGAACTCATAGCGAGGATTGGAGTTAGTGCGAGGGTACCGATCGAGGTGTCGCACAGTGCATTATATATGGCCATGGGCCAATTTTGTATTTGCTTTATTATTGCAAGTTTGAGCTTCATTTTTGGGCTTTGAGATGGCTATGTAAAGCAAATCCCTCATTTTGGAAGAGAGGGATAATTTTGGCTCCTTGGTGCTTTTATGAAATATCATAAATACTCTAGATGAGGAAGCGTAAGCCACTCATCTAGGGGGGGAAATTGTACCTAATCTGCTGTCGCTTTTGCACTGAAACCAAAAGGTAATTCTTTTCACACAAATTCACCACTTAACCAATTGGAGAAGAAGAACACAATCACACCACCAAAAGGTAATTCTTTTCACGCAAATTCACCACTTAATCAATTGGAGAAGAAGAACACAATCACACCACGAAAGCGCACGAAAGCAACAGCAGACTGGGTACAATCTCCCCCCCTTAGATGAGTGGCATACGCTTCCTCATCTAGAGTATTTATGATATTTCATAAAAGCACCAAGGAGCCAAAATTATCCCTCTCTTCCAAAATGAGGGATTTACTTTACATAGCCATCTTAGGGCCCAAAAATGAATTATGATATATTGCTCAAACTTGCAATAATAAAGCAAATACAAAATTGGCCCATGCCCATATATAATGCGCTGTGCGACACCTCAATCGGTACCCTCGCACTAACTCCAATCCTCGCTATGAGTTCCATCACCTGTACTCAAGCCTCCAATTACATTAGTTATTAACAATCGATTGAACGAATCACCGAATCAACCGATCCCAACATAACCGCGCTCAAAGCACAATAATCAAGCACAACACCAATAACACTAGCGACATCGGTATTAACATGGAATCGCCCACAATACCGACCATCTAGCATGGCAAAACACAAGCTAGTCAGGCATCCCCAACTAACCACACAAAGTATCCACTAGGATACCCGCCGCATCCGGTGCGCTCCTATGGAATACTTTGCCATAGTCACAGTTGACTAAATTAATAATGTCCAAAGCAAGATATATCAGAAATATAATTTCTGTAACAGGCAAGGCGTTCGTTGTGTGCTTTCTGCATTGATCGTGTCGGTCGGCTAAAATCATTTGTGTTGTTGTTGTGACAAAGGTGCATGTAGCTTGCATTTATGCTTGGATAGATTCCTTTTTAACCGTTTGGTATTCTTATGGAGAGGTAGGATTCTCATGATCCTTAGGCTATATGAGTTGGTGTAACCTCAAAGGTGACTATTGTATTGGAAAGTGCTTGTGCTAAGGTTGTGTTTTCTCAAGAGAGCAATGTTGGCCAAAATTATTCTTAACCTCAATTTGGTTTAGTGATCCCCAAATGCAATCTCCTTTTAAACTTTGGATGGGGATAAAAATAAGAGAGAGGTTAGTGCAAGCAATCTATAATTTCTCTTTCTATTCACACTTCATGTGAATGTCTAAAAAATTGTCATGTGAACTTGCACACCTGGTTGCAAGGACTTCTTGAGTTATTCTAAAATCCAAGTAATTGCCCCTTCTTCTATGTGGTGGTCCCATTGTGACTTTAGTATCTTAACCAAGCAATGAGGTCACACTTAACACCTCTCCTAGGTATGTCTCCATGTCTTGGGAATTCTTGGCAAGGATCCCTTTAATGTTTCTAACCATGATCGAGACAAAGAAGAAAAAACAAAAGATAATAGCGTACACGAGGGGAGGGTTTGTAATCAAGTTTCCATCTATACAAGTTTTAGAAAACTCTCAAGACTTAGAAATGTGTAGCACACATCCCTAAGATAGCATGGACACCTTTTCCTATTCCATCACTCTAGATGATGCAAAAAATAAATAAAGAAAGGTGAATACATAGGTACAAAAGAAGGAAATGGTAAGATCCAATGAGTATAATACTGGGAAACTTGTGGAAGATCAATAGGACTAAAATAGAGCCGAGGGTTTGATATTTCAATGAGAGAATAACTACTCTTCCACGTTTGCTAAGCATGCAAAGAAGGACTTTCTAAGCTTTTAATCACACATCCTTGCAGGATAAGCACAAAAAATGAACATGTCCTAGGAGGACTACTTCTCATAATTTCAATCTAAGAGTCCTTTTCTAGCCTAATAATTTGTTCAAGGATTAGCAAGTCCTTAGTAATGGTGCCCAAAGCTGTTAGCCTAGTCCAAGGTCTAATGAGTTGAGTCTTTATGGGTCTTATGCTAGCTTATGCCACAATGCACTCCCATGGTCACTTTGTACAACATATAACATAGTAGGTTCATTAATGAAAGGGTATTTTCTAATTTGGGGGACTTACATGCCATTTATAAATAGAAGGGGACTTAATTGCAAACCTTAGAGGTAATAAGAGTTGCTAGGTTTGTGCCATCCTAGGTGCCCAACGAGTGCCCATTGTTGGGGGCACTTAAGAGAAACGGGACACGTTGGTTTTATGGGCAGAGCCCTTACAAACACACTGCCTACCCGAAGGTGATCATAGCCACAATAAATGCAGCAAAGCAAAACAAAGAAAATCGAGCGATGTAGAGTGTTTCGATGGCGGGAAATGAGTTTTTTTGCATTTTCTCCTATCACTCTAGATGATGCAAAAAATAAATAAAGAAAGGTGAATACATAGGTACAAAAGAAGGAAATGGTAAGATTTGAAACCTGGTTTGTTGGAGTAAGTACGGTGGGCAAGTGTTTGACAAGAAAAGTACAATATACCACAAGAGGATAGGAACTCTAAAGGTGTTTGGGAAAATTCTCGTGAGCACCACGGCAAAAAGATATCATCACATTCTTTCACTATAGATGGGGTATTAACGAGACAGCACACCAGTTGAAAATCGATGCACTGTGGCTGGCTACTGCTTGGGACTGAGCTTTGGGCATCCAAGACTAGGGTTTTAGGCTTAGCCTCTTTTAAACCCAAAAACCTTCCTCCCCTCTCCTCCTCTCCTCAAGCCTTTCTCTCTGCAATGGCACCTTCCCTTGGTGCCCAAAATGGTGATGCTCTCAAGGATAAGGCCTACCTCGATAGCGTCTTGCAGAAACGCATCACCCTCTTCACTCAGATCCAGCAGCAGCAGGCACAGCGCTATCAGGAAATCGGAGGAGACCCTTTGCAGTACGTGATGATCGTAAATTTTGTCCACAACTATACCCTGTCTCTTTTAGCGAGCTGCGGAATTTTGGGGCTTTCCAGTCTTGACATGCAATTATTTTTCCTTCTAGAGGTAGCAATCTGAAAATGATATCTGCCTCATCATGGGTTTTGGTAAACAGGATCACACTTCCCGATGGTAACTTGAAGGAGGGGAAAAAATGGATTACAACTCCTATGGATATTGCGAAGGAAATCTCCTCGGGCTTGGCCTCAAGCGCTCTTATCGCTCTAGTACGTGTGCATTTTGAATAAAGATATTTAGGAGGATTGTCTTTACTTTTGTTTGATATCACCAACGTCTGCATGGAAATTTTGGAAAGTACAAAGCGCAGTTACAAGAACAATGGCTGCCGAGAATTATTGTCAGTAGAGATGCCCTTCCGCCTAGTGAGGTATTTGGTGTATACTTTTTTTCACAGGGCCTGCATGTGGATCTACATATCTCCGGGTCTATGAAAGAAGCCATTTCTTGTAGCTCGACGAAAGTGGTGTTGGGATAAAAGGTTCTTGCCCCACTTGTGAGCCCTCCAAATGGGCACTTGCAAGATCAAGGATTTGAGAAGGCTGCCATATGGGCAGGGAATGAACTGCCCCCGTGGGCACATAGGAGAAGTAATGGGCTGCCACGTGGGCAGCATGGCACGTTGCATGAATAGCAACATCTATGGGCTGCATGTGGACAGCACATTTGATGAGGATCTAGCTCAACACATGGAACGGCAAGGGTTATAGGGCCTGGATGGGCCGGCAATAGACTTGACTAAGGGCTACACATGTTGTCTAGGGGTAAGGGCTCAATTGGGTAGGTTGGCTAAGAATTGGCGTCGTCAAGGCCTAGCTCCCTCATTTTTAAGGAGTTATCCATCCAGATCGGCCCTCCTACAGACTCAGTTGGCCTATAGCGAGCTTGGTCGGCCTATTATTGGGCGCGGGGGAGCCGCCAATGAACCTCTTCCTCTCTATAAGGGCCATATTTGTTGTGTCATTGGATGTCCTTCCTACAACCACTGAAAACCGTACAATTAGGGGGCATGGCAAGTGGAGTATAGGAGGAGCAACATCTTGGTCTGACTTGTACATGATCTATATCATTGTAAGTTGTAGGTGTGTGCTTTGTACTACGACCTGTCCACAATTGGAGATATATATATGACTCGTTTTTTGTCTACTTGGCTGTGTACTTTCAGAACCTACACGTGTCTTTATCACTTGTGTGTGCACATGCCTATGCGCCATTTCGAGCTTTAGGTGATATCTAGGAATCTCGGTTGCAGGGGTTTGGCTAGTCAAGCAAGCCTTCATTATTCATAGATTGGAAGGATCTACTTTGGCAATCGAAGGAGGAGGACTTTTATGTGATGAAGGAATGAGACTCCAATTTGGTCAAATGGGTGTGTCAAGTGTGGGGTTGAGTAGAAGTTTGATTTATTAAGCTAGTGCTATCTTTCTATAGGTATGGCTTGAAGGGTTCCCATCCCCAATTTTGCAAGCTAGGTCAGAGTAACTACCCTTTCTGAGAAGGTGAAAATAAGGGGCCATCCACAGGAGATACGGATGGTGATGATTGGTACAAGTTGAAGCGTTGGTATTAGTGGATGCCATGGGGGGAGTCATTCTGCTTGCGGACCTGGCTAACGTGCAAGAGTGGGAGGAAAGTAATTGTGAGGCGTGTTCGCGATCATTGGATTGTTTGAATGGTGCATATGCGGAAGTGTGTTTCTAGATTTTTAATTTCAATTAACACTTAGAAACTCGCAATAGCCAAAGCACTGTGGCTGCTAGTGTAGTGCCTTGTATTCAGCTTCACAACTCGAAGTAGCAACTGTAGGCTGCTTCTTGCTGAACCATGAAATGCATGAAGATCCAAGCATGAGATAGTTGCCACTATGGGACACTCTTGTGTCATAACAACCTGCCCAGTCATTGTCTCTGAAAGCACGCAAGACCAGTGGAGACTCGTCACCATAGAACGGTCCCAAATTTTAAGCATTGGGACAGCCAATGGAATTGCACTCGGATCTAACAACTCGCCCCCAAAGACATTGCCATGGTCTCATTGCATGTGAGAAGTATTAGTATCTCCCATTCCAACACAAAGATCCAATACCAATCCAATAGGATCCCATAGTCGGGAATTTTAATCAATAGCTGAGGACAAGCAGATAATCAACCAATCACTAAAATAGCTCCAAAGTAATGAGGTGAAAACTCGGAAACAAGAAAGAAGCAAAGCTGGAAGGCGCTAGGTAGCAATTCCAGGTCTAGACCTCCCCTTTAGAAGTCTAGATGAGATGAAAATGCTGGCTGTGCAAACATGAACAAATCAATGCTAGGTAGCGATCATGGGTCCAAATCTTCTTTCTAGAAGTCGGTGCTAGGGAGAAGATGCTCCATGGACATAAGAAACATATGTTTTGAACAGCATGAGAGTAGAACAAATGTAAGGGAGCAGCGGAATTCAAGGAAAGAGGAGTGTTAATGTGGCATAGAAGATCCCTAGAAAGAAATTGCAATTGAGAAAGCGGGGTGTGGGCAGCAATGAAGGCATGCAAGAGTAATTGGGAGTGGTTTTCATGTGACAAAATTGTAGCAATTGCAATTGAGCAAGTAGCAGTATGAAGTGATGAATGAGTGTTGGCTATGGTGAACATAGGAGATTGATGGCTGATGGAGGCAAGAACAAGCTAGATCTTAACAAACAACCTGCTAGAATGAAGAAGGAAACAAGCAAACATCTATTTCTAAACAATTGAAGGCAAGAAAAGTAAAAAGCTAAGCAAGAGCAAAGAAAGCTGGAAACAGTTTTTGCTTTTACTTCTTGTATTTGGTTTTCAGTTTAAATAAATATGCTAACCTAAATTGGTTTAATGCACCACCTCAAAAAAGGTCACCGCAAAAAAAATGGTTTAATGAACAAGAAATGAATAATAGTAATTCAATAAAATAAAGGCTAGTTTCTTTTCAAAATCTTGCTCCATTGCCTGTCTACCCATGCATGGAAGTAGTTAAACATTGGGCCTAGATTTTAGAACAAACATTTAGGCCAATTGAAGCCAATGGTGTGGTCCGGTTCTGCACTACTAGTGTGCATGTGAGTAGTTCAGTTAATCTTGTGGAGTCTAAGAAAATACCAAAAGATCTGCCATTCTGAAAATTACACCTGTCCTGTGAGTAAAAGATGCTTTACAGAGATGCAGGGTTTCCATACGCACTATGGCTTTCACACTTTCCTAATGCCTTCATATTGGGCCTTGGGTGTGAGCCTTTTTGTGCTAGGCAATGATGCTTGTTTATGATGTCAGAATGAGATTACTTAGCATTATTCTGTGAAAGGAAGGTGTACCTTAGCTCCATTTCTATATGAGGATGGAGCCATGACAGATGAAAAAGTGGATGCATGGCTCATGAAACTAGACCTTTGTGGATACATCGTTGATCTTAATGATGGGAAGGGTCCAGAACTGCGGTTTGATAACAAATCTGGTTCACTCTCTCCTTAGCTCGAAATAGTTGACGAGGCAAAGGTGGTTGACCCCGTGTAGATCTTGCTTCATAGATTGAAGATGAGTACCGGCAACTGGCAGTGCTTATATGCAGTCAAGTTCATGCATCGGGGTTCCCACAAAGTTACCTTAACGGATTATCCACACTTTGTTGCAGCACATAAGGAAGCATTCAACATTCCTTAGTTCTAGCTTCAGCAGGAAGGAATATCATGGGCATGTTCCAGCCCATGGATATGCTGATGAGCTGGCACATAAGCGAGAGGCAGCCATAGGGGCAGGGTTGAACATTAGGAACGCATGTGGCAGCCATGCTGACTGCCACATCATCAGAGGAGGCTACAGGAGCAGAATGGGTGCTGTACAGCAACTTGGCAGTGCCTACAAGCAGCCATGACACACCACGGATGGCTCCAGCCATAGATATGCCTACACAAAGGAGCCTGTAGCAGCTTATATAGGGTCCAGACCTGGTCAGATCCAGGTCGGGCTTGTGAAGCAGGCCAATCATAATAGAAAGCAGGGAAGTTGGCTAGCAGCAGGAAAGAAAGAGGGGGTGGGGGTGCTGCCAAAAAAACAGCTGCCATTCCTCATTCTCATCCATCTGCCCCCATCCCTCATTCTCATCCATCTGAACCTAGTGGTTTCTCAGCACATTAATTCAGAGGGTAGTTGTACCCTCCTTTCAGTCAGTCTATTCTTTTGCTTCAGTTAGTCATTGACAGACTTATCTGTTACAGCTTCCTTTCTTCAGGCAAAACCTCTAGTTAGTCTTTTGGGGACGGAGGGGGGGGCGGGGGGGGGGTTGCAGCCTATAAAATTATCCTCATTCTCATCCATCTCCCCCCATTCCTCATGCTCCCCGCTAATTTAACCATCGCAATTAGACATAACAAAACTCAGTTTAGGACAATCACGTTGACTAGCTCAATTATATATTGTTGTTCCAACCATTGGGCTAGTTTTGGATGATTATAGTCCAAGCCAGCAGGTGTATGACCTGAACCAGCCCACTAAACTGATTTAACTACCAGGAAACACAACAATTTCAACCATTGGGCTGGTCTTCAATTATTTCTGTTGCTAAATATATTTAGGTTTATTTCTATTCAACCACACTGCTTTAGGACAATCACAAACTCCCTCGCCTTTGGTAGGACCTCAGAAAGTGTTCAGCTTTTCTTCATCGTAAACGGTGCCGAATTCAACGTTTTTGATTTGGAATGTACTTTGAGTCATCATTAAATATACTATGGTCTACACCCACTGTTGGGCGCTGATGACGTCGGTGGGGATGTCATAGTAGCTAGTCCTTGCTATGCGTGATGGAGTTTATGGTTTTCAATCTTATGAGTGACTATCGTGAGATTGAAACTGCACTATGTTGTGTTTTTAGAGGATGAGTTTGGGAATGTTCCTGGATTTATCTAGGTATATGCTTTTGCCGTATTAGCGGACATGCAAATTTCACCTTGTGAAGTTTTCGTCTAAGTTGCGGCCTGCTGGTATTGCGATAATTCTTTCCATCTTAAATGGTGCGTTGTTCTATCAGCTAGATTTAGATTTAGATGCTCGTTTGGGAGAGACTTAAATGAAATCATTTAGACTTCACAAGCAGTTGTAGCTTGAATGAAGAGATTTGGACTACTTTTTGATTAGCCTTCTCCTTTAGTGCTAGCCTTCGTCATGGTTGAGTTTGCCCTTCACCTCCGGAGTGCCGACAGAAACTCAGTACGAAGACTTTGTATAAAAGGATGCTCAAGTATGTGTGGGTGTGTGGATTTGTATGTGTGAGAGCATACTTTTATACTATGGCCTACACCCACTGTTGGGCGCTGATGACATTAGTGGGGATGTCATAGTAGCTAGTCCCTACTATGCGTGATGGAGTTTATGGCTTTCAATCTTATGAGTGACTATCGTGAGATTGAAACTGCACTATGTCGTGTTTTTAGAGGATGAGTTTGGGAATGTTCCTGGATTCATTTAGGTATATGCACATGTAACAAATGACCTGTTGAAACTTTTCCATCCACTCAACCTGTGGAAAGTTTTCTTCTCATCCCTCATTAAGGGCAATCCTGCAGTGGAGCATAACGAGCGAGCCATGAGCTGCTCGCACTCCTCCATCGTTGCCTTCCCTCTTCCTTTTGCCGCCTCCTCTCCCTTCGCATCTCTCCTTCCTCCCTCGTTGCCCTTCCGCGTCTCTCCTCGCTTCTCCTCTTCCCGTATGCGTCCTTGACGCCTCCTTGCAGCTTGCGACTGGGCGGCTGCGCAATAGCCTAAGGCTTGGCTGCGTCCCCACTAGGGCGCCTCAGCTCCGCATGAGACAACAAAGGGGGTTGCTTGTTTTTGTGTAAAGCTGCCCAAGTAGCTCGTGCAGTCCAGCGCCCTTCCTTTCCTTAGCTTCAACAAGGAGATCTTCGACTCAGCTTTTGGTGACTGGCAACGCCTTTTTCCTTAGGTGACAGCCCATACTTTGGCTGGAAATTCCTTCGGTCAGAGGTGGTGGTTGCCCTTCCCCTTTTTCCTTTTCCTCTTTCACCTCTTTCCCTTCTTGCAGCAATGGTTATTTGCCTTATCTTGGAGAGGAAGTTTCGTGGCGGTGACCCTTGTCTAGCTAGATGAGCTCTCATGGCAGCCCCTCGCATCCCACTGCCGCGAAGGTGCTTCTCTCCCAGGAAGATAAGTAACAGGTGCACCATGCAGTTCAATCATTGCAAGACAAAGCAGTGATAGGCAGAATCGTGGGCCTTACGCTTATGAGGCAATATTTTTTTTTTTTCAAAGAAAGGAACCTTCTATTAATGCTTGAAAGATTTCATACAGGACAACAGCCCCAAAGGTGCTGAGTATGAAAAAACCGGAAAAGGCTGAAAGAAAAAACGGCCTGTTCCAGAGAAGCCCAGCTCACTGTCTAGGGGGTCTCGGGAATTGGGGCTAACAACCAAGTGGGGGGACTATACAGCCCGCGAATCCCTTGCGGAGTGAAGATGTAGAAAACACCTGTAGGCCAAGCCTTGCAGAAACGAGCATGCCTCTCAATAATCGCCTTGGAGCCTGGAGTCCCACGCTACCAGGTGGACCGTAGAGTGTAAATGATATCTTGCCAGATGGCAACCAAGGTAGCCGAGGGTGGAACCGGGTGCTCTCCCATCACAAGACTGCAGTGAGCCACCCAAATGTTCCAAGTCGTGATGCTGGCTACCACCTCCCAAACACTGTCTTTCCTAGGGGAAGGAGGAGCTAGGGCGTCAGGGGGGGCTGCCTCATAAAGTGCAATCCTCTGAATGCCCTGTATCCGGTAGGTTGGGGAAATGTCATCAATCTGGAATGTGTGTCCTCCCTCTGTCAACCAAGCCACCATCCCCTAGGTGTAGTCTCTGTGAAGACTCTGCATGCGTGTCATGATCTTGAGGGCTCTCATCCAGATCCTCGCTGCGCTACGACAACTCCATAGGCAGTGTGGGATAGTCTCCAGGACACCATCTGAGCAGCAATGGCGCTGTCCCTCCACTCGCGTCTGCTCCAACCACTGGCCGATGGGCAAGCCTCCGTGGGCTGCCAGTCAGAAGAAGTAAGAAATCTTCCTCGGCCGCAAGCTGGAGCACAACCGTGTCTAAAACCTGGAGTGAACATCCCAGTGTCTCTCCCTCGAGGGAGTCCATCTCGACAAGTCCATTTGAAGTCTCTTGCCAATCCGTGTGGTGTAGGAAAAGAAAGGCACCTCATCTATCGTCTCAGCTAGGCCGCCCCTGGAGGGCTAGAACCACTCCCTTGGGTCCCACTGGACCTCCCTCAGGGGTCTACCCTCCCATAGCCAGAGGCGCCATCTAGAGGCGTTTTGCTTTGAGATACTGGGAGGATCGATGTGCCACTCCTTCCCCAAGGGTCCTACCACTCTGATCATTTGTCAGTGTATACCATCAAGACTCCCATCCATCTCAGGGTCACTCCCAGTGAGGGGCTGCAGTAGGCCTCCAGGTCCTACACGAAAGAAGCCGGGGTGCGTGCAGTCGCGTTGCATCAAAATCCTCAAGGGAACATCGGTACGGAAAAACTACCCCAGCCATCTGTTGTCTCTCCAAATGTGAAGTCCTTCCCACCAGGACTCAGGAATGGCTAAGTTGATCTCGCCCATCCGCTGCCCTACCCCTCTCAGACTCCAAAAGGCCGGGCAATGCTGTCTACACGTTGGGGCATACACGTTCAGGATTCCAATCTTGGGCTCTCCCGTCGAACTCCCATCCAAACTGCCCGTCTTGGAATGAGCTCGCCTTGATCGTAGACCTCTGAAGCCGAAGTCTGTGAGACTGAGATGCAGACCCCTCCGCTCCGTCCTACTGCGGGAGACCACTCTTCTAGACCTCTCTCTGGGAGAAGGTGATGGTGTCGTCTGATGTTTGTTGCTGAAAACATGTGCCCTTGAATCATAAGGATGTCCACTGCCTGCCCTACCACTGCCCTTTGCAACTCATGCCGGAGCATCAGGTACTGCGGCTGACTACGAACATGGTCGTGGAGCCCGTGTACGCTCCAGCTCACTATGGTCCAACTCATGAGGACGGGGGGAGTCAGGAACAAGGCTCTCCTGTGAGTGGGTGCCTGTCCTAGAAAGATTGCCTTGTGTGATTTTGTCGGGGGTTTGGAGGGTGAGTAGTCAGTGTCTGTGCGGCGTCATACTAGGGTGGATACCGGCTCAATACCGATCTTTCGTGCCTACTTCGTCATGAAGGAGGCTTCCACCCTGTGCAACTCGGCGCACGTCTGGAGGGGCCATAAGTGTGCCTGCTCCACCTTTGCCTCCATCGGCAATCTGATAACTCCTATCGCCAAACCACACACCGGCTCCTCGCGCGTGAAGCTTAGTTGAAAGCATAGTTACGCTGAAATGCCGAAACAGCGCAACTAAGGCTTGAAACGGCGTTTCCCCCGTGCCAGACCCCTCGAAACACGAAATGGCATCGAAACGCGAAACGCAGACCGAAACGGCGATCCGAAACGTCGAAACGGCATCTGAAACGCCGAAACAGACCCGAAATGCGCCGTTTTCGGTGCTGTTTCGGGCGTGACCTAAAAACAGGGCAAAACAGGGCCGCTTCCCACAGCTGATTCCCCCGAGTTGCAAAAGCTTGCCATCCGCATTCTAAGCCAAGCTTGCACCTCCTCTTCTTGTGAGCGTTTGTGGAGTAGCTTTGCCCATATCCACATACAGAAGAGAAATCTTCTGCGAACGCAATGGGCCAATGATCTTGTCTTTGTTAATGCAAACTCATGTTTGCTTGACAAGATGAGACACGAGTATACACATGACAAATATATTGGATTTCATAGCCCAGATGATGCCCACTCACCTGATGATGATGATCTGTTAGTAGAGGAGAATGCTGATGAGGAGGAGGAGTAGGCAGAGGTTGAGTCTCAGGATGAGGATGAGCTTATTATTTGATCATATATGATATCATCCTCGATGTAGCCTTTTTTGGGTTTCAGCTTTCTTTTTGTTACTATGACATTTGGGCTTTGAAAGCTGAATTACCATTTATGAATCATGATTGGTTTCTTAAATATCATGAATCATGAATCATTTTTCCATTTTGTAGCTTGTTATAGGATTTATAAATTACCCCACCTTGCGTAATTGAAATTTGCATTGTGTGATTGGTTGAACAATGAAACTTGAATCTTCAAAGTTCAAAGTTACAATCAATATTAATGGTACTAGGTAGAGCTATAGCTTATTGTGCACTTTTTTTGAAGGTAGAGCACTCTAAATGTGTGTATGCATTACTCTAAACCCCCTTTTGTAAACCCCCTTGATGATGTGGCGTTTCCCCGTTTCACCCCCTCTCAAAAATCTCAAAACGTTTCCGTTTTTGTTTCCCGTTCCCGTTTTCCCGTTTCCCGTAACTTTGGTTGAAAGTTCACCTCTGCGCCATGGGTGTACCAAAGATCTAGTCCCTGTGGTCCCATCCACTCGTCCATCATGAGCATAATCTGATTACCTAAAATAGCATCAATCAAACACCTCCGGGGACCACTTCTCCAACCCTATGGAGGCAAACAGGAATCTCCAAATGGGGTGTGTCTGAGATTCCACTGCATTGATTGAACCCCCCTTTCAGGGCTGCATGACCATGAGCGTGACCTCCAATGGTAGAGGTTATGAGTCCGGAATCTCTAGATAGTTCCAGGGTCCTAACCTCCAGAAGTCCTGCGGTAAGGGACGCCCAAGCTGGAAGTTGGGAGCTGCTGGCCGGGAAGACGAGCCCCGTCCCTCAGGGTCCCTCTCTGAGTGGACATGCTGCTGCGATGAGGACGCAGAAGGGGGCATCGTCATTCCCTTGCTTGATGGCAGGGGTGTCGAAGCGGAAGAGGTTGCTACTGAAGCGGAGCGGGGGGCGACAAGAGAGTGAGAGGTAGGGACGCGGGGGACAGAGGGCGGGGGCAGGTAATGAGGGTGATCATAGAAGGGGGGCCTGAGGGGGAGGGGGTGGGGGGAACCTTGGGGAGGGAGGGGGAAGTGAAGAGGAGGAGGGGGAGGGGTCTGGGGGAGGGGGGGGAGGGGGAGGAGGAGGGAAAAGGGCGACAACAGGCCCTCATCTGATCAGGCTCATCGGGGCTCTGGATCGGCTCCTTCACGGCCCTCGTTGGGCTAGTGTCTGTGGCTTCCACCATTGCCACATCTGGAGCTCCTGGGGCTCTCTGCTATTGCAAGGGTGGGTGTGGAGGTTGAACTTGCGAAGCTGGAGGATCAACTGGATGGACAGTGGCCTCTGCTGCTAGGGGGGTGACTCCTGCTGTTCCTCTTTCGAGGCCTCTCGGTCAACCCTGTCCCTCTCCTTGCGGTTGGCCCTCTGTTTGTGGCGTTTGCACACCTGCTTGCTTGGTTTCTTTTTCTTTTTAACTTGTGTCCAGTTCCCTTATGAGGGGGTAACCCATGGGGTCTAGGACTCCTGCTGCTCCTGCTTGAGAGTGCGCTGAATTGGGGCCTGCTGACTCTGCCTACTTTGTGGAGGAGGGGGGGGGAGACGCACGAGGGTGGCCACGGGAGGCAATGTCTTGCGAGGTGACCCATCTGTCTGCAACGAAGACACTGGCTTGGTAGCCCGGAGATCTCCACCCTTTGGCGAAGTGTGCTTCCTTTTAGGGTCTCCAGAAGGATCAGCTCTGGGAGGGACTCCGGGCTCTCCACCACCAGTCTGATCCTGGGGACTCCATCATTTGCTAGGACGGAGGCGGCTCTCTCTGGCGGGGACTCGAGCACTGTGTCAAATGCCCGGCCAATGGAAGGGAGGATGGCTCGATACTCCTTGGGGAGCCTTGGGAAGTGGAGTGTAACCGGAGACCGTGGAACATGGTGTCGTATCCATGTCCTCCACTGTGAACCCATGATACCAAGGAAAGAGGTAGACAAGGTGCGGGCAAAGGAGAATGGGGCTATGCTCCACAAGTGTCGAGGCGGTGTCAGGGGTGCTCAACTGGATGAGGAAAACCTCATCCATAGATGGTGACCTCTTGGATGTGGTCGTCCTCGAATGTCAAGCTCGCCTGGATCCACTCTCGCACCTGTCTTTGTGTAGGCGTGAGGCCCACAATTCTGCCCACAAGCGCCTTGTCCTGGAGGGACTCGATTGCCTGCTGTACCTGTTACTTGTCAGCTGGGGAAAGAAGAACCTTAACGGCTGTGGGAGTCGAGGGTGCTGCCATAGAGCCCCTCTGGCCAAACCAAAGGTCACCACCAAGATTTTCTTTCACTGTAACAAACACGAGTGCTCCCGTTGCAGGGAGGCAAATGAAAAAGGGACGAAGCGGAGAGGCGGAGGAGAGAGAAGGAGAGGGCAAGGGAGGAAGAAGGGAGCAAGGGGAGGAGGAGGAGGAAGGAATGAAGAAATGGAAGGAGGCGGGAGAAGAGGAGAAGAAGGTGGGAGGAGGCGGAATGGCAGGGGGGTGCGCTGGCGGGAGGGCAGAAGGGCGGGAAGAGGTGAGAGGCGGCAAGGAGGCGGAAGGAGGGGGTAGGAAGGGGGGGGCATAGCGAGGAAGGTAGCAGGCAGGGGGGTGGAGGTGGAACGGGGGAGAAAGCAAGGCGGGGGAGATGGTGGAGGTGGAGCGGGGGAGATGACGGAGGTGGAGAGGAAGGAGGAGCGGGGGAGGTAGGGTGGAGTGGGGGAGATGGCGGAGGTGGAGCGGGGGGAGGCGAAGCGGGGCGGGCGGGGCGGAGGTGGAGCGGGGGGAGGCGAAGCGGGGCGGGCGGGGCGGAGGTGGAGCGGGGGGAGCGAAGTGGGGCGGGCGGGGCAGAGGTGGAGCAGGGGGAGGCAGAGCTGGCCGAGTGTAAGGGCAAGGGCGAGGGTGAGGGTAAGGGCAAGGGCGGAGGTGGAGCGGGGGGAGGCAGAGCGGGGGGTGGAGGTGGAGCAGGGGAGGCAGGGTGGAGTGGAGAGGGAGGAGGGGCGAGGCAAGGAGGCAGGGCGGGCAGCGGGAGAGCAAACAGGCCGCGGGCAGCCTACAGGCCGCCGCAGGCAGAGGGGGGGAGCTCACCGAGCAGCTCCTCCATCTTCCGTTGAGTCTGGCCCAACCTTTTAGGATAGCCTATCGAGGCAATATGTTCAACCACATGTAACCATTTGCATCGTACATAGATACAACAAATGAAGAAAATGGAATTAAAACACATCATAAGAAGTTGTTTGTAATATATTTCGAACTTCAATTGCATTTACAAGAGGTCCCTCGGAGGGATGTCACATTGTATCAAAAGTTGGGTGTCCCCATACAAAAGAGAAAGCGTATGAGCTTCCCAATCAAATTGAACATGATGTGTTTTAAACCATTCATGCCCAACAAGTCTACATGATCCAAGCGCATGACGTAGCACTTCAAAATATCCTTGTAAGCTTGAATCCGGACGGGAAGTCCATCCACCTTGCGATTCCAAAATTGCTTCCCAACTGGAAGTTGCACCTCGTAGGTGTGATCACTAGGCATCGTAATCAGCTGTAGCTTGTGCACAAGTTTGTGGTTAACAAAGTTGTGAGAACTACGTGGGTCAAAAAGAATGTGAATTCGGGTCCCTTGGATCTCACCATAAACCCGGTAGAGATCATGGGGGCCAAAGAGTGAATTATCAAAAGAACAATCACAAGAATGACGACTGGACACAAATACCTGTCAAAGTAGTCAGAGTGGCTGTCTTTGACTTCGTAGGTGGTCCTTTGATCTTTGGTGTAGGTCTCTGTGAGGCTCTGGGCCTCTTCGAGCAATCAGCTCGGGTATGCCCACACTCCTCACAAACGAAGTATTGCCCTTTCTTCCAAAGCCGAGGCAAACGAAGGAAGCGCTCCCCGTGCCCTTAGCAGATTTCTGCTTCTTCTTCTTCTGAGGATCAGAAGATCTCACTTCTTCGGTGCTAGTATTTGCATTGAAGAACTTTCTCTTGTTCTTACCCTGGGTCTCAGGTGTAGTCAACTTCTTGGTCGAGGCCATCATATCATCATAAATGCGTGCGAAATGTATGGCCTCCTTCAGAGTGGGGCTCCTATTGTTCTTAATGTGCAACTTGTTTGAATCGGGCAAGCTGGCCACAAAGAAACCCAAAAGGGTCACATGATCCACCTTTGTAGCACGAGTTTGAAGGTCACGGAATTTCTGGAGATAGGTCTCGAAAGTGAGGCTCTGTTTGGTCATATCCAAGGCCTTAAACTTGGCCACAATGTCATAGTCATCTTCCTTTTTTAGAAACTCAGTTCTAAAGGCTTCCTCGAACTCTGCCCAGGTGGATGACTGGCCTCAATTCCTTTCACCAGAGTAGAGCCTTCCCGGCCAGATATCCAACTGCTAACTGTACACGCTTATCTTGCGGATAGGGGTGAAAATTGAAGCTATTCTGTCAGTCTTCTGCTGTGTGTACCCTCTGTTGGGTCATTTCTAACAGTGAGATCGAGTTTTAGGTGATCTTTGGGAGCATCCCCCTGCGGGGGGTTGGCTAGGCAGGCAAGCCTCGATTATTATGACAAGGGAGCCCTGTAGAACCTACTCTTTGTTGGAAGTGTAGAAGTGGGGTCAATCCAAAACCCAGAGATGTGTAGCTGAAAGGATCTGATTTGATGACCAAGTTCCTCTCTTGTTTATTAGAGAGGCATGGTCAGCATCTAGGGGATACTAGGATGGGGTAATCTATCCTCCTCTATGCTCAATCTTATGAACCACCCTGAGACTCTTGCATACCAACACCCCTTGTTTCGAGTTGAGTAGAGAGGACAAAGGCAATGCAAGTAGCTTGTTGGCATCCATCTCCATGATGGTTTGGAAGGTTGTATCCAACTGCAGCCTAACTCAACTTGCATGGCCTAGTTTGGAACCAAGGGCTTACCACAATGGATACTGGAGGGCAGTGTCACTTGTGGTTGCTCTATCTTGGGGCTCAACAATGTCTGGTGCTTGCCTTGTATGTTCGATCTTGGATGTGCGCTTGGAAGCACTGGTGTTATTGCCGTGCAAGGGAGATGCATCTTTTGTATGTCTATTGTGTGCTGCTGTCTTCATAGAGAAGCCAAGGGTTACAAGTTTTTGTACTCCTCATGTCATTTTTGGACCAATCAACCATCTTTTTTAAAAATCTGACATTAGTGAAGCCCAGCTAGGGTAGCTTACGATTGTAATGGGCAAGTGGCCTACTAGGTGGCATTGCTAGTTATCTTTGGTTGTGAAACCCCTGATTTGTGTCTACATAGGTGTAGAATTTTCTTGTATTGTGAGCTACTCTCACACAATCTTCTGTTATTTTGTTTTGTTCTAGCAATTATGGATGTCTGTTTCAGAACAGCATTGTATTAATAGTAATTATGGATCTAATATTAATGGCAGGGATGAAATTTTGAGATCAAATCACTCTATTCTCTATTTCCTGCTTTGTCTTAGTATTTATGTTAGTTCATGCAGGTAAATGGCACCCTTTGGGATATGACAAGACCACTGGAGGGAGATTGCACATTAAAATTTTGTCCATTTGGCACTAATGAGGGCCGCGATACATTTTGGCATTCTAGTGCTCACATCCTTGGTGAGGTCTGTAGGTTCTCTCCGGTGTTTTTTGACTTCCTTTTGTATATATTGTGGACTTGGTTTGTGCTAGTAAGCTGTGTTCATAGAGATAATATAGTATTGTACTTGATTGTTTCTGTTGTGAGGTTATCTTATGGTCATATCATTGCAAAGGACTGGTCTCTGGATGTTTATTCATAAAATTATGCTTACATTTAATGCTGGGGATTTGCAGTCTCTTGAGTTGGAGTATGGATGCAAATTATGCATTGGGCCTTGTACGACTAGAGGGGAGGTAAGTAGTAAATGGGCTTCTTTGTTTCTCATGGTATTCTCTAACTCCCATTTGTAGTGAAAATTCGGACATACAGAGATTGATTTTTTTTTCTGGTGGGTGACTTTTACTGTTGTATAGGGCTTTTATTACGATGCTTTTTATGGGGATTTGACTCTCAACAAGGACCACTTAAACCGTATCAATGCTCAGGCTTCTAATATTGCAAAGGTTAGTTTATGCTGAGTCATTTCATGTTTGTATTGGTTTAGCATTTTTGTCACTGAGCGTAACAAGTTGCTTACAAAAATTGGGATTCTAAAGGGTTCTGCTGTCTGATAATTACCTGTCCTGGCTAAGTTTGCTCTTTGGTTCTGCGGAGGTGATGCATCTCAGTATGTTAATTTGTGTGCAAATGCACAAAGAGAGAGCACACATAGCTGATATGTATGTGACTTATTTGATTTTTTGAGTCTGATTCCTGAAGTAGCCACCTTTTGCACGTACTCAGATGTCTGGCACCTATCCCCATCACTGACCCAGATGTCTGGCACACGTATGCATGTTCCCTCTATGATGTCCAGATGTAGACACCACCGAATATGTCCTCTATGACCAGGCCCACCAGACCAGGCCCACCACTTGTCACTTGTTTACCACACAGAACATACGGGCTGCACCCCGTTGACTACACAACCGGAAAGCACAGGATCATGAGGGTCTACGGACTGAGCACTTTGCGCATGGGCAGGAGGTCTTGCTCCGGTCTTAGCACACATGTTCAACCAGGCGGTTTGTCATGGCTTCCCACCCGCTTGGAACACCACCACTACTGTACCGATACACAAAGCCGGTGACCCTATGGAGATTGGGAATTACTGCACCCTCCTGATTGGTCATACTCTAGCCAAGATCGATGGATTGGTTCTAGAGAGCGAGCTCAGTAGTCATATAGAGGGATAGCAGGCACTAGGACAAGCAGGATTCCAGAGGCAACATTCTACCTTAGATCACATATTCACTTTGAGAGCTATCATTGAGGAGGCAAGATCCAGACACCAGAAAGTCTACACATGCTTTGTAGACTTTCGGGAGGCCTTTGACACGGTCCCGCATTCCTGCATGATTAGGAGACTACAAGAGATGCAGATCCCAGAGACGCTGATTTGGGGTGTGGAGCTTATATGAGTCAGTCAGAGCCAGAGTACGTGCCCCAAACGGTCTATCGGATTGGGTCTAGAGCACGATTGGAGTGAAGGAGGGCTGTCCACTCTGACTGACCCTCTTCGGACTCTACATTGATGAGATCACATCTTTCATAGATCGCCTAGGAGACGGGGGCTCAGTATTGGGTGACCTCATGATACCGATTTTGCTATACGTTGATGACATAGTCCTCATATCATCCTCAGCGGAAGGGCTGCAGAGACATCTAGAGGCCTTAGAGGTGTTTTGCAGAGAGAGAGACTTGATAGTCAACCTTGGGAAGACCAAGGTTATGGTCTTCAACATCACATGCAGTGACTCGTCGATTCAGTTTCACCTATCGTGATGAGCCAGTGGAGATAGTGCAGTCCTACACATGTCTAGGAGCTGTCCTCACAGGACCCCTTTTCACGATGATACATGCAGTCCAAGCACGACTCACATGAGGACGTGGTGCTTTGGCTCGACTAGAGAGATAGTGCTTCCAGGCACACTGTTAGGATCCACCAACGAAGAGTTGGCTCTTCGACACACTAGTGCAACTGACGGTCATGTATGTTGCACCCTTCTAGGGGTGTGGCTTACCGAAGACCGAATGGAGGAAATTTGAGCGGCTATAGGTGACAATGGGGTCCAAGATGTAAGCCTTAAGCTCCACATGAGATAGTACGAACAGAGTTCGCTATGACTCCCCTACAGATTGATGCCGTCCTTCAGACCATGACTTTCATCCACGGAGTCTGGGACTTGTCTTGATGGAGACTATCAAGACTGGCTTCGGAGTCATCTAGGCGACTAGCAGAGAGTGGAGCAGACACATGGTATGCACGGATGTCCACATGGTTTACTAGGCATGGTATCCAGATGGACAGGCTTCCGGGACCTTTTCAATACAGCATGGATGCACCTTCTAAGTCAATCCTGCGAGATGAGATCAATCGTATCATACTGTTAGATCTCCTTTAGCTCCATACGTCTCGGACTTCGGGGGGACTAGGAGCTCCTTACCAAGTCCCAGTTCTACCGTGACCACTTGTTGAGAGTATCGGAGGAGGGATTCATCATCTGATCCTAGTATCTCAAGGACAAATCAGTCTCACATGCACATTGATTAGATGCTCGTTTCATCATCGAGATGGGGAGAGCAGCAGGCATACCTAGGGAGCAGAGGATATGCACGCTTTGCACACTAGGAGTGACTAAGACAGAGGAGCATTTCCTATGTGCCTGCCCAACCTATTATGAGATCAGGGGACAATACCATTGCCTCTACCATGAGGGGAGCCGCTTTGGTCCACTTTCACGATTGATCCACTTCCAGGACCAGGTCTGGATTGGCCTATATCTACTTGAGATGCGTCGACACAGAGACACCCTACTATGACAGATTAGGAGCAGTATGAGGCAATCAGACTGTAGGACAGAGAGGTTGATAGAGTACAGCGACACGTCACAGACTTCTATGCATTTGTCAGCTCGAGGACACAGCGGGATGGAGGTGGAGGGGATAGATGACATGCGAGCAGCGTGGATTATTGAGAGAGGGACGTAGAGACCACGTGCGGCACGGAGAGTGACCCGAGCACTCTGTTGAGGTCTGTCCTATCACAACTTTCCTCAGGGGAGACCGCCCGAGGCGAGGGGTCACTCTGAACATAGCCCAGCGGGTTCAGAGATCGAGGAGACCACGTCCCCCTCCGCCACCATAGCATGATACAGCCAGGTAGACACAGATTCGAGACATTTTCGCCGCTTACAGACGAGCCATCATGGTACCGGGCTCTGGCTTCTGAGCCTTAGTCTCACCTCTTAGCATGCTATAGCTCTCAGACAGTTGTTAGTCTTAGCACTCAACAAGGGCCTTAGCGCGCCATTTGCTCAGCCCTCTGGGGCTTGTATGAGATCATCCTTTTTGGTGTACTTTGTACCTTGTCCCATAGGCCCACAAGGCCGTCTGTGGACGTTAATTTCTTTCTCTCTCTCTCTCTCTCATTTGTACTTAGGATTTAGTACTGTCATTTTGCATTTTCTGCATTCTGCATTGGTATGAATGCTTGTTTAGTAGCTCCACTACCATAGTTCATTGTATCAAGTTTCTCACAATCTCATAGATCTATTGGTCTTCCGAAGACTTTAATAAACTTTCTTTTCTTTCTTTCTTTCTCTCTCTCTCTCTCTCACTCTCTCACTCTCTCTCTCTCTCACACACACACACACACACGCACGCACGCACACATGCACGCGCAGAGACACCCCCCCCCCCCCTTGTTGAAGAAGTGAAAGGAAAGCATGAAGCTGAACACGAAACAAGAGAAATGCTCATAGAATGAAGAAGGGCGAGGTCCATATGTAGGCACCTCTACATGAGCCACCAAGCTCCACAATCATCTCCTCAATCAGCTCCTAGAATCTCTCAATCATCCTATGTGGCATCTACCACCACCTAACAATGCTTATGGACACCTAACTGTGCCTCTAGCACACACACACACATAGAACCCAAGGTATGCCTGGGGCATACACCTTGAGATATCCCATCAAACCCCCCTTCAAGGGAATGCCTCAGGCTATGTTAAGGCTACATCTAGTCACATAGTGTCCCAAGCCATCTCATGGTGGTCAAGGATAAATCTATGGCTAGGATCTCATGCTAGCAAGGGTTCCCAAGGGTGTGAAGTCAAACAAAGGGATACATAAGACCCCCCAATGGTTATCTCCCCTGCATGTACATGCACACAATGTCTGCAGGGGGTACCATGGGGCTAAACACATACACATGGCCTACATCATATGGTGACCAGAGGTGTTTACAAAGAACACAATAGTTTATTCCATTCATTTTGGAGGACTATCCAGGCAGAGTACCTTGACTCAACATAAAAGAGAGATCTGGAGCATATGTGGAGCTGGTTCAAAAAGCATAATCATCATAGGAGGCCTCATCTTGTGGAGGCACATCAACTGAAAGTAAATTGGTAGTTTCTGGTTTTGTAGTTGCTTCCTTTTTGGCCTTACAAAACTTTTCATGGTGATGTTTTTGCCACAATATTTGCAAGGATTGATCTTGAAGCAATCTTTTGAGAGGTGATTAGTCTTCTCACAATGTTTGCAAGGTTGAAACTTGCCCATTTGAGTTTTTATGGCATAGGCTGTGTCATTGCCTCTCTGGAGTTCCTTGTGCCTTTCTTCTTCTTGAAGGGCAGTACTAAGACCTTCGAGAGTAGGATTAGGAAGATTTTTCAATGTGGTAACAACATGATCATAATCTTCAGGCATACTTTTGAGCAATACTGCCATTGCATCATCTGTAGTGATTGGAGAGTTGATAGAAGCAAGTTGAGTCATGAGACTCCGCATGTGATTGACATGGGCAGCCAAGGGAGTGCCACTAGCCATATTCGAGGGTATGAATAATCTCGCACCAAATATCAGTCATGATCTGGGCAGTCGATAAGGAGGTGCCACCGAGGATCTGCGCGCAACGCGAGGTCCAAATGTGCCACCTTGCTATGCTGCTAATAATCTCCCAGACTGGCTGCCTCTCCTGAACTCCTGTATCCGCCTCTGCTAGGTGCTGCGGGATACCCTCGAGTAGCCCCCATGTACCCTGCGTGATAAGGAAAGTGGGGTCCTGCTGGCATGCCTCGAATAAGTGATGTAGACCAGGTGCGGTGCTGCACCAACAGAACGCGCCCCACGTGATCAAGCCTAGCTCTGGTGCTGCGCGAGTGAGAATCCCGAAAGTCCACCTCCACACTTCCTGGGCGCGAGTGCAGCTCCACAGGCAGTGCTTTGGTGACTCCTCAACCTCATGGCAGATCTGACAGCGTCCGTCCTGGCCTATCTGTCTCAACCAGCTCCCCATCGGAAGACCTTTGTGGGCGAGAAGCCACAGGAAGTAGGAGATCTTCCGCGGCCGCCAGCTCTCCCACAAGGCCTTCCAGAAGGCCTGCAAAAAGAACCTGGAAATACCCTGTGCATACCAACTGGGCCGCTGGGTGGGGGGGCGGCTCTGCATCCTCCCAAGAACTCGCCTGCCCAAAGTCGTGCTGTAGGCAAAGAAGGAGGTCGGCCCCTGTCCTGTCACAACCTCTGGCCAGCCCCACTCTCCTGGGTCCCACTCAAGCTCTGACAAGGCCCGCCCCTCCCAGAGCCAGAGTCGCCAAAGCTGCAGCTGATCCTGCTCAATGCTAGGATCGGTACGCCAGACCTTCCCCAAAAGGCCTACGATCCGAATCCTCTGCCATGGGAGTAGGGGGTCGATGAGTGCATCCTCTCTCCTGAGTCGTCCATCCCCCATAACCGCGAAGAAAGAAATAGAGGAGTCGTCCAAACGTCCTGCGACCACCAGTGGGATGCCACGGGGGGTGAACTGTCCCAGCCAACGGTCGTAACCAGGCATGAGGATCTGAGGCTCAGGTGGAACCAACCAATCAGTTGGGATCGTGCCGTCGATCTCCGTGCGTCTCGCCTGGGCTCCACGAGCACCTCCAGCTGCGTCTGCGAGATCAGCCGTCTCCAAATATCTGTACGTGTCTCTCCAAACTCGAAGGGACCGGGCTGGCCCCCTCATCCAACCATCCCACCTGATATGTGATCTCTCCCCCAACTGAAGGCCCTCGGCATCTCTGACCTGATCATTCCAGATAAGCGGCTGGCGATCAATCTCCTCCTGACAGCGGGGAGGGGACTGAATGAGACTGAGGCGGAGCCGCCTCCAACCCATGAGGAGGCTACGAACGAGTGGGGAACGGGGCTGAGCAAGCGGGGCGGAAGTGAAGATCCACCTGAGGGACGGGAGCCACTCTCCACCTCGTCGCGGGACACAAGAACCGACCCCCTGCTGAAGTAGCATCTTCCACGTCTGCCCCCCCGGGGTCAAACCGCGGATGACTAACTTGCCTAACAAGGCCTGACTCTGCAGCTCTGGATCGATGACTCCCAGGCCTCCCTCAGCCTGCGGAAGAATAACTGTCTGCCAAGCAACCCTGGCTCTGGTATCTCTGAGGCCATCCTCCCCGGACCAAAGGAAGTTCCGAACCAGCCTCCTAAGCTGTGCCACACTGGATCTCGAGAAACACCAACAGGAAGCCACATACCAAGCCGTGGCAAGGAGGACTTGGTTGACTACCAAGGCACGACCTGCAAGGGAAAGCTTAGCAGTGCTCCAGAAAGCCAGCTTCCGTCGGATGGAATCTAGCACCGGGAGAAACTGCTGAGCTGGCGTGATGTCCAGGCCGACCTGAAAACCCAGGTATCTAGCTGTCTGTCCCCGCGGGATCCACCTGAAACCCAAAAACCTCCCCCACTGAGAACGCGCCCCGGGGTCTGTGAGGAAACCAACTGATTTGTTCCAGTTGATTTTCGCACCAGCAGCCGAGCAGAAGACCTCCAGGGCCATCCTCACCCTCTCCAGCATCAACTCATCGTCCTAGACATACAGGGCTGTGTCATCCGCGTACTCCGAGTCCAAGAGCTCCGTGTCCTCCCGGAGGGGAAGGCGAACACCCCTGATCCCTGTAGACCTCGCCCGGAGGTAATAAGTCATAGCCTCGGCGAAGAAGAGAAACAGGTAAGGGGCAAGGGGGCAGCCCTGACACACTGATCTCTCCAAGCTAAAACGCTCACCCATCCTGCCTCCAATGATGACTCTGCTAGAGGCTGTCCTGTACAAAGCTGAAATACCCTGAATCCAACCTGCTGGGAAACCTAGCCGCTCCAGAGTCCCCTCCAGAAAGGACCAGTCCACCCGATCGTAGGCCTTCTCAAAGTCGAGAAGTAGGATGGCAAGGTGTGATCCGCTGTGCTCACGAATCACCGTTTGCATTCGAGTGAAAGGCATTCCATGCATAATCTATATCAATCTGAGACTGATCCCAAAGAGGGGCAATGGCATGACCAACCAGCTCTTTATATGCATCATGCTCCAAATAACTATTATTAACTATAAAGAGTATTTTTTGTGGTAACCTATCAAATGGCATGTCATGGAAAGACAATTGTAGCCATAACAGAGCATGATATGAATGCTGGAAGGCTTAAGCAACCCACAATTTGCAGGTGAGAGGATCATTTTGCCATGCATTGACCATATACCAATTGGTCAAGGTGTGCACGGTAAGAAGACCACGATTTATGCTGAAATGTAAAGCCTGGGTGCATAGGCTTTAATTCCTTCCAAAGATCAGCAAGATTGAGCTGTGATATTAATTGAAACCATTGTTGCCTTTACATTTGGGTATTGCCAGAAGTGTTGTGCCCTTGCTGGGGAGCATTATTGAAATCACCACAGAGAAAAGCATGATGTCTCTAGGGATATTGTTGCATAGCATCCCAAGTTAGAGCTCTTTGATGAGAAGATTGGGGTGCATAAACTGAGGCAAATTCAAGTATCTCACCGCGAATAAGACATTGCATAATAATCCACCTTCCTCCTTATCATTCAAAGCCACAATAGGCTGATGAAAATGCTTTATAAGAAAGGCAAACCGGAAAAAGAATGCTCCCCTACATAAAATATATCATAACCAGCAACATGTCTTGTCTTTCCTGCATACGTATGCTGATTATGCTCTTGCACAATATCAGGCTGAAAATCATGAACATATGCTTAGACAAGTTTCCATTTACGGGTGTCACATAAACCTTGTACATTGAGAGTCATGCCTTTGATTTGATCAAGCATATTTACAGATATTTTGTACAGATATATACAGCTGAGAGATCAAGTGATTGAAAAGATAATTTCCGTCTCAAGGTCAAGACCTCTTCCCTGAGGTGAAACAACAGTCTGATGAGAGGATAGTAAGCCAGCAACTTCTTCTTCTGGAAATAATGTACGACTGGCTGTTACGGCAGCCCATGAATGCCTATTCCTGAATAATCAGCAGGGATATGACCATTGGAAGATGAGCCATTCCAAGTCCGAGGAGTTGGAGTGTGACAATCTTCCTTGGATTCTACCAGGATCCAGTGTTGTTTTCCTTAGCTTTAGACGGAGAGGGAGAAATAGTGGGATTTGCATTTGAAGTAACTTGTGCCTTTCTCTTATACTGTGAAGTAGTGGCAGGTTTACTGCTCTTATTTTTAAGCAGAGAAGGCCCAAGAGCATGCTTATTTTGTACTGAAGGAGGAATCCGGAGGCATTTTATGTAAGACCAAAGGACATTGTGAAGCCATGTGTCCAAACTCTTTGCACTCAAAGCATACACCTGCAAAAAGTCCCATTTGAGCTTGTAAAAGGCACTTCCCATAGCCACATTATTAACTGTAACAGAGTAGGATTTTGGAGTAGGGGACGTCCGTGTCCCACAAAATGCAAAATTTGTTGGAATTCTCATTTGGCCTAGGTGGGCATACAACCTTTGCTAAGGAAGCTGCAATTTTTGGCAAAAGAGAGGCCAAGCATTGAGGAAAGTCAACCACCTCCACCCAAACCGGACAACGATGCCTGATCAGTGCTTGATAATTCCTAGTAGGCGACCAGGGTAAGACATGCAACATTTTGTTGGACATAAAGCTCCACATTAGCTTCGATCTTAGGCCAAAAGAACGTTCTTTTGACGAGATCCAAAGTCCTTTGTACCTGTAGATGGCTTGCACTAGCAGTGTGACATGCAAATAGGATATGACGTCTCATATACATACCTTTCCCTTTCGCAAAAGCAAGCCATTCCGGATGGAATTTTGCTTTCTAAAGGAGCTTGTACCTCATCCCATAAGTGACGGAAGAATTCATCTTGGGGCAAAGGCCCTTTTGAGAGTCAGAGAGGTCTGATTGGATCTACTTAAAGCTTTTGCCACTTTATTGGTGGATGCTCTTTGATAGCGAATCTGAAAGTAAAATTCTTGTCTGAGTTCAAACTATTGAGCTTTCTTCAATAATACTTTAGAGATGAATTATCCATGTAAACCACAGAAGAAGAGCCATATAGATATGTCTCCGATGTTTCAATGCATGGATGATTGCATACGGCTCCTCTCATGCATGGGCCACTTAAATTTTCACTCAGTTAGCTTGTAGCTTTCAAAAGCTACTGCTCTACCGTCCTAGAATAGAGCTGCTCCAACATCATACTTTTAGCATCTATTTCAATATACAAAAAATCACTCGACGATTTGGATCTTATGAGTTGATGTGACCTCTACTTCAATTGCTTGAAGCAGGCATCTTGCTTCTCAGTCCACTCTATGGGCCGGTAGTCTCTACCCCTTTTAGAAAGATATACACTAATGTGGCATAGTTCCAAATAAAGGTTTGGAAGAAATGAACAAATCCTAGAAAGGATTTGGTGACTGGTCCTAAGCGCCTGTACACGACTATCCTTAGTGGAACTGCAATATTTCCTACGATTGAAAATCTGTACCTATGATACTACATGTTCTAAATTTTCCAACATTAGGATCTACGTTTCTAGGCCACTTGACCTCCATGACTAGCCACATTATGTCTAAGCATGGACAGTGTTATTTAGCTAGCCCTCGCTATGAATTATCTTGTTCGTCGCTTTACCTTGTGGGTGACTAGCGTTTGGCAAAGACCTCGCATTATGTCTATAAGCATGGACAGTGTTATTTAGCTAGCCCTTGCTATGAATTATCTTGTTCATCGCTTTACCTTGTGGGTGACTAGTGTTTGGCAAAGGCCTCTCAAGATCTTGGTGGGGGTTAGGAAAAAATCTTAAGCCTGGGTAAACATTTACCCTAACATCCTTGTAAGTTCTCTTGTACTTTCATATGCTTAAACACTTTTTGGAATGTATGTGCATTTGGTTCTTTTATATGTTTGGAGTGCATGTCAGTGTGGAGCTAAGACCTCCTAGCATTGCTTTGTGTTAGTAGTTTGATATTTTCTGCTGTGGTTACTGCCGGCGTGACACTGGAAGAGGTGTTGATTTTTTGAGATTTTGCTTCAAGTATGCTCTTTGTTTTGGATGTTCAGTTAGAAATTTCAGAACCTGTGGAGGCTTTGGGTTGTGGTTATTGTAAAGAGTGGGAAAGTTGGAAAATGCTCTTCTATGGTGAACACAGCAAACCTGAGCATGCTTGTCTTGTTTTATACTTGGACTTACTATGCAGGAAAAGCAGCCATTTGAGCGAATTGAAGTGACACGCCAGCAAGCACTGGAACTATTTGCAGAGAATAAGTTCAAAGTAAAGTCTTGGTGATTTAATTCCTGCAAAGTTCGTTTGTCATTTTGCAGAGGATAAGTCCAAAGTAAATTCTTGGTGATTTAATTACTGCAAAGCTCATTTGTCATCTAGGCTCTTGAAACTTGTGTTCAAAGATAGAGTTTATTTGAAAATTCTAACTTTCATTTCTTTTTCCCCACCAGATAGAAATTATAGCAGAGCTTCCAGAGGATAAGACTATCACAGTTTATAGATGCGGACATTTAGTTGATCTTTGTCGGGGACCTCACATTCCAAGCACTTCTCATGTTAAGGCATTTGCTAGCTTGAAGGTTTTTGTCCTGATCCATCTCTGTTTTGCAAGTTTTTGTAAGAGAAGTAGTCATTTGCTGTGTCTTGTCTGGTATTTATGGTTATAAGCAGGCCCATGTCAATGGACGAACATGTCATAAGATTATTTTCTCCAGTGCATATTATCAAAACGAGCTATTTAAGATTGTTTCATCACCCTCCTGTCAAGGTGGTTTTCTGAGTCGTACATCTGTGTCAGAAGCTTCTAAGAACTGAGTGGTTTACTTGAGCTTTTAAAATATGCCAGGTTTGAAGGGCAGCATATATTGTGTTTATATGCAGGCCTCTGCGTCCTATTGGCGAGGCAAAGCTGACCGAGAAAGCTTACAAAGGGTCTATGGGATATCCTTTCCTGATCCCAAGAAGCTAAAGGTTTGACATTCCCACTTTTTAAAAGAACTGTAGTCTCATACTTATGTTTTTTGGCACGTTTTCTTTATTCAAGGCTTTGCTCAATTTGCTCCTGCTTAGGGATGAAGTTTTATTGTAAGTCGGGAATGTCAACAAATTCTGTACGTTTTTTGGTTTGTTTATATCTGTGTTGTATGTGCATACATGATTGCTTGTATGCATGTGTTCATCACTTTGTTTTTGCCCAGTATCCTTGAGGATTGATTTTATATGTTGAATTTTGAATGCGGATTGCTAAGTTTGAGACTTCTTTCTTGGATTTTGCAACTATTTTCAAAGAACATCAGGCATGACTTTTCTGAAATTAATGGAGAGTGTCTGAGACTTATTAGCTCATCTACTGAACTCCAACAAAGAACAAGAGAAGGGGATAGAAAAAGAAGGCAGAAGGTAGAGCGCCAGCCGCCTCTTGAAGGACCTTTGATTGAGGCAAAATGAGCCACTTAATCTTTATGGCTTTCCTGAAATTCATCGTAACAATTGACAAATGTACACTAGTTGTGGTTGGACACAATCCCTCAGCAAATCTGAGTAATTTTAGCCTACTATTGATGCGACATGCTGCCGCTAACGGTGCAGAATAGTGGAGATTGAGTATTAAAGGAGAGAATATAATTTCTCACATTTCTTTTGTTGGACATGGCAGCAAACTTCCTGTTACTGCTTTGAAGAGTCAGGTCATCATAGTAATTTTGGAAAGGAGACCCACTCATGGACCATGTTGGGAATTTTGACTTTACATCAAGAGTTTGCAAAGGCAGTTTTACTATCTTAAGTTAATTGTAGTGGTAATATGTTGAAAAGATACTGTTTCAATTGTACTGAGGAAACTGAAACCTTTACCTTTAATTCTAGTGGATCACTCATGGGGCAGAGTGGTGGGGTGCTTTTCCTTATTGGTTTGGGTATTGCCATTTTTAATCTTACTTTGTCTTGGAAGCTGTTGCCTCATTCTTCTCCATTCCCCTCTTCATGGCCCTTAATGTACATCACTAGTTTAGCAAGATAAGATCAAGGTTTGCGTAGCTAGGACTATCCTAACAATGACATTTGTAATTGTCCTAGGTAGATGGGTCTTAAGCTTTTTCTTAGTATAGCATAGAACGGGCAATGTAAGGAGAGCTTGGAAATTGGCCTCAGCTAGTCTAATGGAGGCAAGCTCTACATATTCCATTCTATACTTTTTTTGGTTGATTTCTAAGATAGCGGTAAAGCGACAAGTATCAGCCTTCAAGGCAAGCTCTCCCACAAAGATAGACATGTCTAGTGTGTGTACACGCCCAGCTGCCTGCCTGTGTGCGAGCACACACACATCTATATATACCTCTGTGTGTGTGTGTGTGTGTGGAGAGGAGAGAGAGAGAGAGAGAGAGAGAGAGAGAGAGAGAGAGAGAGAGAGAGAGAGAAGAAGAAGAAGAAGAAGAAGAAGAATATATTATCGTCCTCTGAAGACCAAAACCGGCCTATGGGACCTGAGCAATACAATATCACAAGTACATGAAAGCTCCTCCCGAAGATGGGAGGGTGGAAAGAGAAACCACCTTCTAGGATTCAGGTGGATTCCTATGCTTGAAGAGCTTATACACAAATGTTCCTAAAGCTGAAGGTGACCCTTTATGCAGCAAATCAGCCAGTTTGTTATGTCCCTCAAGGAGGTGATTGAACTCTTCCCTAATGTGTGCATAGTGAGGGCATATCAGTACCATGTGTTCTTCTGTTTCAACCATACCTTGATCACATAGTTGGCATATTCTACTCTCCCTTGGCATCTTTTTCCATCCCCCTGTTTCTATTTGCAGCTGGTGTGATCGGGTGCGAAGTGAGGCTAAAGCCCTCCGTTTATGCACTGCTATAGGTGTACATATGTACTTCTGCGTTGTTGTCTCCCTTCCTGTATAAATCAAAGAGAGAGAGAGAGGGGGGGGGGGGGGGAGGGGGAGGGAGTAAATCAAAGTCTGCTTAAGACCAATGTGTCGATGAGACTGAAAGAAAACCTGATACAATGAGCAAACGGGTGGAGCTACTAAAAGAGCATTGTAACCCATACTAGAGAAAAAAACTGCGTAGACATTAAATGGTATCATCATACATGTCATGCCACCATAGTCCTATACATCCATCATTGAGAAGATTGTGTATCTAATATGAGCATGTCAAGCATAGTTTTGGGCCTTGCAATGTATGTGCTTATTTTTTTCTAGTGAGGTCCAAGTTGCAAATGTTAGTTCATTTGGTCACGTTGACCATCTTAAATGTTGCTTAATCTTAGGGTTAGTGGTTGTTTAGGGCTTACTAATGTGTTGTTAGGGTGAGGTGTTTGTCCTCTTGTGAAGGTCCCAAGTGCTTTTGCTTTTGCCTGGGTATTTCTCTCTAGAGATGGTGGCTGTCTTTGTCTCATTACTACCCACCATGTTGACATGTGCTTAGTGTTAGGATTAGTAGTAGTTTAGGTCATTGTAATGAGCGTTAAGTTCAGGTTTTTGTCTTTGTCACTTTGTGTGGCTTAAGTTTTTGACTTTACATGAGGGGTAGTGAATTATTTTTTCTTTTAGCTTGCATGACATCACCTTTATTAAATATTATTTAAATGAGGGTCTCTTGCCAAAATGGCGCGGCTCGACTCATATTTAATGGCCCATTCCCTCTTTCATTTCTCTTCTCTCCTCTCATATTCATTCACGTTCACTTGCTTTTGCCTCTTTCCCTTTCCTTTCAATTTACACCGTTCGTTTCCGTTTTACAAGTTATTGGAAATATCTATCCACCTACTTTACACTTACACCTGCAATAACATTCCAAAAGGAAGGGCCATAGTGGGTCCCAACTTGTTAGATTTGTAAAGAGCTCTTCGATATAAAACACAAGGAATGGCGTTGCCTAATGTTTGTATCTATAAGGCAATCTTTAGAATATTGATCCCCTTCATAAATTCGTGTTTGGTAACTGTGTCATCTTTTGAAGCATTTTGGTATAAGGTTGTTCTCTTATCAGATCATGACTATTATTGCCTCGCTTTATCAAGTATTGTGTTACTCTATGGAAATTTTCATGTGGAATTGGATGTGAGAAAACATAGAGGGTTGGGCGTAGACATGTGGGATTGCAGTAAAACTTACTACAATAGTTCAAGCATCATGGAAGTTTAATGTGGAATTAGGTGAGAGGAAACATAATGGGCTGTGCATAGATGCATGGGATTGTGGCACAAATTCAAATGAGATCTATTGCTGATAAAAAAGACGAAGCACAAAATGATCACAAAGCTGAAACAGATTCTTGAAGTGTTGCTAGATGGAATGGCCTGCTTAAGGCTTCTCCTAACCTCTAAAATTGGCAATGTTGCAAGAATGCCATGTGATTCAATGAAGAGAAGGTCAAGTGTCAATTACAAATGCGTTACTAGTACCCTTCTCAATTGCCACTTATATGGCATAACTTCCAGCTTTTCTCATGTTTAAGTTTTCCCTGCATGACGTCAGTCATCTGTGCACTTCAGTGTTGACCGATGTCTAAATTGTCTCACTTGTGGGATAACAGTGGTGTGATACAGCCTTTGTAGAAGACGATGTAATTGGGGATAATTTGCTACTGCAGCATGAAACAGCCTGCCCATGATCGAAGGGGAAGCATGTGTTTGGAAGTGAAGTTCTTGTCAACCATGCTACTGCGTCAATCGGCATCACAAATTTAGTAAATTTTAAACTGTAGTTCCTAAAATATGGCAGCTCATAGTTCTAGGTAGTGTGCAAGAGTGGGTGAATTCTTTTGGCTGCCTATCAACGTCTCTCTACTTGCTTATGAACAAACATATCGCCCCACCCAATGCTCAAGGTTCTCACATGAAAGCAAGCTCCCTAAAAAGGGCCATAATTGTTGGCATCATTATAGTTGGGCAGCTTTATGGCAAGTGCAGGAGCTTTTCTTTTTCCATCCCTTGAGGTATGCATACCTCAAGGGATGGAAAAAGAAAAGCACTCGCATTAAATCAGGCTGCTTCCTAGGCTGCTTAATAATCCTCTTCAAAATGTAATTAGTTTAGTTCTTCAATGCCCAAGCGATATTATAGGCACCTCAAACTTTTTATTTACTATTGTGGTCCCCTGCAAAGAGCAGTAGAACAATGTATGTGATGTTTTGATTTTCAACTAGAGATTGGCTGTATGGCACTCTGCACAAATATATTGGAGGCAAATCAATTATAATGGGTGAATTAACACAATCAATTACAAAACATCTGTTCCTATTGGCTGTGACTATTTTGGTTATTTGTAAAGTTCATCTCTTAGAATGTATGGATCTTACATTTTTCATGTTTAATGACTCACTTTTGTCTTGTGGGAACACAGGAGTATCTCCACCAACTAGAAGAAGCAAAAAAGAGAGATCATAGACTTCTTGGGCAAGTGCAAGAGCTTTTCTTTTTCCATCCCTTGAGGTATGCATTATTCATTAATTCACAAACTAGTCTAATTCAAGTTTTCATTGTTAGTGTCTAGCTTTGATTCAAAACTTTTCTCCAGTCCAGGGAGCTGCTTTTTCCTTCCTCATGGTGCTCGCATCTATAATAAGCTAGTAGATTTTATCCGTCAGGAGTATTGGGCTCAAGGATACCAGGAGGTTTGCGTTTTACTCTTGTGTTGGAATATACTTTTGAACTGGTTCTAATAATATGATCTATTAATATTGCTTGAGAAGTACTTGAAAGGTCTTTCATTAAAGGATTGTTATCGCCCTTAAAATTTGTGTCTCCATGGCGCATTATGCTCAAGTAGTTTGAGGCTTTTCATAGAGTTCCACCATATCATAGTCCTTAGCCCCACAAGTTAGTTTATAATCAAAGCAAGGAAATGCTATGAGGATTGACCCTAAATCTCTTCTACTTTGAAACATTGTCACTTTCACTCTTTCCCCTCACTTGATTTTGAAGGCCTTTTGGCATTTCATCTGTGCAATACTGTTCTCATTCTTAGTGTCACTAAAAGTCACTACAAGGTAGAGCAAAGGAGCTGCACCTAGAAAGAAAAATTGATTCAATAGTAATGAATGCTTCTCCTCTGCTATGCTTCACGAGTCCAATTAGAGTGTCAAAAGCATTAAAAGTAAATTGTCATTTGCCTTTGTGTACATTTAGCTTGAATGGTTGGTTTTCTTAAGCCATCTTAGTATTATGTTGGCTGCCTTTGAGTGGTTTTGCTTTGGGATGGCCATTAATCGTTTACGACACCCATAACATTTGAGACATCTAGATGGGTGGTGATGAGCTAAAGGAGACCCACCAGGTAGCTGCATGAAATGCTTCACTATAATTTTGAATGTTGAGCTTGAGTCTTGCCACATTCAACACTTCCATGAGATAATTTTTAAAAAAAAAAATCTCATGGAAGTTGAGCTTGAGTCTTTTTGTGCCACATTCAACACTTCCAAGAGATTAAAAAAAAAAAAGGAAACTATGGTTGGAAGGACGGCTGTAATTTTCTGCATATTTATACCCTTGTGATGGTTAAATCATCCACATATTGATTTATTTCAGTTGAATAATATAATTTGGGCATAATCATACAACCTTGTCTTGTCCAAACATGCATCTTCAAGTCAGCAATTGAAAATGGAGCCTTCACATTCATTTTCTGTATATACCAGCTTTCAATTTTTGCAATTGATCACGGGTTGGGAGTTGAGGTTGCAAATGTTGCCAAGATGCATGGATCTGAGTCTCACATGATTATAATTTTGCAGGAGATCTTTGCCTTGGACGTGGGTCTCATTGACATTGTTATGGGATGTGATTGGATGAAATTTCTTGGGTAGTTTAGTGTTGACATGAGTGCAATGATTCTCTATCTCGCACAAAGGCAAAGTGGTGGTGTTGTAGGGTTTGACAGCCCGAAAGATGCAGATGATTTCAGCAAGGTGACTCGCTAGGGAACTCAAGAAAAATATTGCTAGATAGGGAGTACCCCTTGGGTGAAAGATATGCACATGCAGATACCAATACCAACAACTATCAATATTTTAAGACCACCATGCAGTAGTCCCACTAGTTTGGATTCAAATTTTTAATCCGTTTTGGTTTTCAACAAATCAAAAAAATGTTATGGAGCGCGTTCTCAAATGGGTGTGCATCAATTTAGCACAACATTGGAGGTCCGTTAATCCATGCTTAATGTTCTCATTTAGGTATGTCCTTGAGTTGAGAAGAATCTCACGTAGTGTACTTTTCAATGATTACTTGGATGCAGGTATATATAGAACGAAGTTTTGATGTTGTTGATATGCCACATCAGCTACCTCCAAAGAGAGATTGACCATGTTACAGTCTTGGAGCTTGGCAGCAAGCTCATCAATGAGGCTTTGTAATCCCTTTCTAAGGTAGAACGGGAGGAAGTAATAGGGTAGGTGAGGAGTTGCTTGTGAAGAACTTCATTTCTTATTGTCCTGCCCGCACTATACTGAAAAAGAGAGATGCGTCCTACCACATGTGCATTGATTTTCAGATATCTCAACAAGGTCACTATTAAAAACAAGTTTCCAATCCCCAGGATTCATGACTTGTTGGATGAACTCAAGGGTGCTTAGTTCTTCACTAAGATAGATTTGAGGTCAAGACACCACCAGATCAGAGTGAGAGATGGAGGTGAGCACAAGATGGCTTTTGCATAGAATGGGACGTGTATGAGCTCACACCTTTCAGGCACTGATGAACAAGATATTGCAGCCATCTCTATTCCCTTACAGACATCGTCACCTACAACAAAAGCATAAAGGAGCACATTGAACATGTATGCTGGTCCATAGGATCGTTGGGCTTTGGACAAAAGAGCCTATCTAGAGGAGTAGAGCAGAGTTGTAGACCTAGGCCTTGAGACAAAGGCTTGCTCTTTAAGAGAGGGAGTGGGCCCTCGAGTGAGATTCGACGGGTATTAATGTTTAGAGAGGATCTACTCAATGGCACGAGTTCTTTAGAGGGATTATCCATGAACAGAGAGGAAAAATAAAATGCAAGGTAGCAATAAAGCAAAGGTAGGAATGGAGCTGCAGAGGATAGGGTCCATAGAAAGTTGCAATGATGATGGGAGATGGAGGCAAGCAGATGCATGAAGATGGAGATGAAGGCAGGGTGAGTTGAATCAAGATAGAGGTGAAGGCAAGCAAGTGGGTGAAGAAGTCTAAATACAACCAGGTAAAGCCTTCCATGACCCCCAATAAAATATTGTGAAAAGGCATGCATGAAAGCACTTTGCATTCACTGGTTGGGAGTTATTGCTTCTACATGTGTATGCTATTAGTTGGCTTTGTGGTCATCACGTAGGAGTATGGATTGGAGGTGAAGGATTCGGGGTCTGGAGTATGCATATGAAAATGAATTCATTATTGTAGCTAGTCCCTACTATGCATGATGGAGTTTATGGTTTTCAACCTTGTGAGTGACTATCATGAGATTGAAACTGCACTATGTTGTGTTTTTAGAGGATGAGTTTGGGAGTGTTCCTGGATTCATCTAGGTATATGTCTGCCGTATTAGCGGACATGCAAATTTCACCTTGTGAAGTTTTCGTCCAAGTTGTGGCCTGCTGGTATTGTGATAATTCTTTCTATCTTAAATGGTGCGTTGCCCTATCAGCTAGATTTAGATTTAGATGCTCGTTGGGGAGAGACTAAAATGAAAACGTTTATAGACTTCACAAGCAGTTGTAGCTTGAATGAAGAGATTTTAGACTACCTTTTGATTAGCCTTCTCCTTTAGTGCTAGCCTTCGTCATGGCTGAGTCTGCCCTTCACCTCCGGAGTGCCGACAGAAACTCAGTACGAAGACTTTGTATAAATGGATGCTCAAGTATGTGTGGGTGTGTGGATTTGTATGTGTGAGAGCATATTTTTATACTATGGTCTACACCCACTGTTGGGCGCTAATGACGTCAGTGGGGATGTCATAGTAGCTAGTCCCTGCTATGCATGATGGAGTTTATGGTTTTCAACCTTGTGAGTGACTATCATGAGATTGAAACTGCACTATGTTGTGTTTTTAGAGGATGAGTTTGGGAATGTTCCTGGATTCATCTAGGTATATGCTTTTGCCGTATTAGCGGACATGCAAATTTCACCTTGTGAAGTTTTCGTCCAAGTTGCGGCCTGCTGGTATTGTGATAATTCTTTCTATCTTAAATGGTGCGTTGCCCTATTAGCTAGATTTAGATTTAGATGCTCGTTGGGGAGAGACTAAAATGAAAACGTTTATAGACTTCACAAGCAGTTGTAGCTTGAATGAAGAGATTTTGGACTACCTTTTGATTACCCTTCTCCTTTAGTGCTAGCCTTCGTCATGGCTGAGTCTACCCTTCACCTCCGGAGTGCCGATAGAAACTCAGTACGAAGACTTTGTATAAATGGATGCTCAAGTATGTGTGGGTGTGTGGATTTGTATGTGTGACATATTTTTATACTATGGTCTACACCCACTGTTGGGCGCTGATGACGTCAGTGGGGATGTCATAGTAGCTAGTCCCCGCTATGCATGATGGAGTTTATGGTTTTTAACCTTGTGAGTGACTATCATGAGATTGAAACTGCACTATGTTGTGTTTTTAGAGGATGAGTTTGGGAATGTTCCTGTATTCATCTAGGTATATGAATTCATTATTGTAGTCTATACAAGCCAGTTGGGACTTACTATATGTGGCATGTGTGTCATCTCCAACTAGCTAGGACTTCCTACATTGTCTTGTACTGTAGTGGGAGTTATTCCATGTGTCCTCCACCTATTAATCATTATATGGATGCATATTGAAGGTAAAAAACTCTCTTCCAAGAGTAGTTTGTGACTCTATAAAAAATTCTCCCACAAGTAGTGATGATTCTAACTATGAATTAGTATTTGGATGCTTGCATAGGTATGCTAGATCCCTTTGTGCACCCGCACCTATGCGCAACCTCCCACACACATGCATACATATGCATGTATGAACTTACTTATGTATGTACGCACGTGCCTTAGAGAAAGTTGTTTTTGGGTGTCTTGAAGCCTTTTTGTTGTAGATTTATGAGGTTAACAATTGCACCCTTTTTTTTCTAGATGACGAGATTTTGGACATGTTTGTGGATTTTCGCCACATTTAGAGTGTTGACAAAAACTCAGTATAGAGACCTTTGTATGTGTGGGTGATTTAGCATATGTTGATACTATGGTCTACACCCCCTGGTACACCCCCTGGTGGGCATTGATGACATCAGTGGGGATGCCATAGTAGCTAGTTCTTGCTATGCGTGAGTTTATAGTTTTAAACCTTGCTGAGTGAGATTGAATCTGCACTATGTTTTATTTTAAGAGGATTGAAATATACGTTAGCAATATACAGATTTAGCAAATATAATGAAAAGTTTGTCCAAATGATTTGCATGTGCATCATCTTTGTTAAAAATGTTTTTTGTAGTACCTTGTCATACACAATCTCCTTTCGTAAGCCTTTTTGTGTGTAGATTTTTGATAATCCTCACTGATATTACATAATGTGTTCTTTCATATGTAGTTGTAATCTCCTCTCATTGGTTTGTCTAAAATATTTCAATTTGTTTTAAGTACAATGATGGCACGTAATGTCACATATTATTCTCTTTCAAGCTAAGATAGCATTGTTTTTTCAACAATGAATAATCAAGTTTCAACACCTTAAAAGGGACTTTCGTGTTCATGGCAATTAGAACCTTGCTCTCTTGTGGTCCAGTCAGTTTCTTATCAATAGATTTTTCTGATTGACATCCCTTATGATGAAAGATCCCTTAGAGGCAGTTTTCTATCATGTTTCATCAACATCTAGAATGTCTTATTTTCATGGGGAGTTTGACTTGTGAACCCAAGTTTGTGACTACTCTTCCTATCACGGGCATCCACACGCTCGTGGCCATGCTAGCTTGTGCCAGCACAAGCAGCCAAGCCAACGACCATGTAGGCGTCTGTACAGCCACTCAGGCAGCCCTGCGCAATCAACAATCAGCACACAGTCAATGGGAAGTCAACGCCACGCCATCGCAGGTCAGAAAACATAGGGTTGACTTTTTGGACAAAAGTCAACGCATTGACTCTTGTGACTGACCTGGTCAACAGGGCAACGGTCGGCATTGACCAGCCGACCAAGGGCAACGGTCGGCGTTGATGAAGTCGGCCAGCCTGACCTATCAGCCTATAATAGAACTGCCTCTGGCCCTCATTCTTCATCCACTCCTCAGGCCTTCAAGCCTTCAGAGCAGCAGAGTCAGGCCTCCCCGCAATAGACCAATAGGGCAGCCTCGTCCTCTTCAAGGATCTAGTGAGGATTCACCTCCTCTAGGTAGTCTAGTCTTCCAGTTTTGGAGTGAGGGTTTCAGCCCCTTCATACAGTTGTATTTAGCCCTTTGGGCTTGTCTTGCTACATTGGTATCAGAGCTTCAGATTCTAACTTGAGACAGAGGGTTATCCTATATTTTGTCCCCACCCCAGATTAGTAGTAGTACCATATTCCATTAGCCGCTCCCTCCCTTACTTCATCGCGCATCGGGCTGGCTCTCGTCTTCACCCGTAGGTCTTTACACCTTGCGGCATGAGGGGAAAGTTCGTTTCTATAAGTCAAGGGGATCAGTTAAGTCAGGGACAGCCCCACCGTTTATGGTCCAGCCAAGATCTGGTAAGGACACCATGAGCAGTCCAACACAGGGGGGAGAGGGTTCAGTGCCTCCACCACCACCCCCACCACAAAACCCTGTGGACACTTCCATGTCTGCCATGACAGTCATGTTGCAGGCTATGATGCATATGCAGCAGCAACAGTTCGAGGCTCTCTTCACCCGCATGACTCAGCTTCAGGAGATGTGGGAAGATCGTGAGCAAGCCGCCAGAGCGTGTGAAAGGCTAGCTCAGGAGGCAAAAGAAGAAAACGATTGAGAGGCTCGGGAAGCAAAAGACGAACGCGATTGGGAAGCTTGGGAAGCGTGATTGAGAGGCTCGAGAAGCCAAGGAACTTCGGGACCGCGCGGCTCAGGAGGCCAAGGAGCTCCGAGAATGTATTGCTCGAGAAGAGAAGGAAGAACGGGATCAACAGCTTCTCATTTCTCTAACTCCGTCAGAGGGGGGAGAAAAGGAGAGACTTCCCCCTTACCAGAAGCTTCTAACAGCAGGAGCCGTGTCAAGTGGTTCAACAACAGCTTCAACAACCTGAGTAGTCATTAAGGAGCTTGATGAACAACAGACTACAGGGACAACGTCAGTAGTCATCCAGGAGCTTGAAGCTCAGTAGAAGGGGGAGCCTCGCGAGTTTCCCAATATGTTTCAGTTTTATGGACAGGTCGGTGGTCAGAAGGTCCTTATCTTGGCAGACTTGGGTAGTTCCGAGGACATCATCTCCACCAAAGCAGCTCAGAGGGCTCAATTGCCTCTCACGCCAACGGAACCAATGACCTTGAACGGTGCATTTCCAGGGCAGCAGATAGAGAGCAACATGCAGGTAGCTTCAGCCACTCTGAAGATCTCAGGGTGGGTACACAGTCGGCCGCTCGGGGTCGCACCTACTGAGGCAACGGATGTCATCTTGGGAGCACGATGGTGGCACCAGTTTGAAGTCTGACCAGATTATCAACACCACGACTTGGATGTCAAAATCCTAGGCCATGGGTCCAAGTTCATCTATTGGAGTACAGAGTCAGCCGCTCAGGGTCGCACCTACTCAGGCAACGGATGTCATCTTGGGAGCACGATGGTGGCACCCGTTTGAAGTTTGACCAGATTATCAACACCACGGCTTGGATGTTAAAATCCTAGGCCATGGGTCCAAGTTCATCTATTGGAGTAAGGGTGTTCCACCTCGACCTTTATCAATCATTCAAGGGGTTCAAGGTTGGCACCAACAAGACACAATATTACAACACGATACAATGTTACAGCAAGATATAGTATTATAGTAGGCAACAGGGTTACACCAAGACCGGGATGCCTCTATCAAACCCAATCTTCCTCCGTCCCTATCACCTATATGCACCGAGGAAAACCACAGGGAGCATCATCTTGGAATATTAACCCACAGCAAATATCCATACCAGAAGCTAGTACCAAATCCAAGCATTCAGTGCTTGCAGATCAGGATTCATGAGTTCAGCAACCATTTTTGGATTCAGGAACCAGGCATTCGGATTAGGATTTATCATCCAAGTATACTCCAAGTATACAACAAACAGTCACCTCAGTCAGCACGATGGGAAGCCTCTTTCTTACCCTAGTTCAAGTTTCAGTAGAAGGGGATGTCACGGGCATCCACACGCCCGTGGCCATGCTAGCTTGTGCCAACGTAGGCAGCCAGGTCAACGGCCACGTAGGCGTCCGTATAGCCACTCAGGCAGCCCAACGCAATCAACAATCAGCACACAGTCAACGGAAAGTCAACGCCACGCCATCGCAGGTCAGAAAACATAGGGTTGACTTCTTGGTCAAAAGTCAATGTGTCGATTTTTTGGTCGGCCAGGCTGACCTATCAGCCTATAAAAGGGCAGCCTCTGGCCCTCATTCTTCATCCACTCCTCAGGCCTTCAAGCCTTCAAAGTAGCAGAGTCAGGCGTCCCCGCAGCAGACCAACATGGTAGCTCCACAGCTCACTTTGTCTATTGAGTGCATCATCTTGCAGTTGCAGTTAGTATTGAGCAGGAGAGAGAGTGAGGATAGTCTATCTCCCGCTACACTTCCTCTGCTCATTGCTTCGTTGGATATTACTCTTATTTTTTCCAGAGAAAAGAAAACTTGTTTTAATGCTTGAAAAAAACCCGTGCTTCTCGCCTCCATAAAGGGACTGAAGACAGTAATTACAATGAAAATGCTGTTTAGAAAACACAGCCTGTTCCGAGGGCAACAGCTCACTGCCTAAGTTGCCTCAAGAATAGGGGCTAACAGCCACAGAGGCGGTCTATACATCCTGTGGATATCACCCATGGAGAAAGTGTAAAAAATCCCTGCAGGCCAAGCCTTGCAGAAGTGGTCCCGCCTTTCGGCGGTCCCTCTCGATCTTGGAGTGCCGCATTGTATATTACTCTTTTGTCGACAATAACATAACTTTTTGTATTTCATAGGTTCCTTGTAGAAGATTTTGTTTGAGGGAAAACTGGTTAGTGTGGTGATATCTTCATTTGTATCCAAGTGAGATTTTGGAGTTTCATGGTTTGAAACATCTAGAATTTTGTTATTAAAGTGAGATTTTGAGTGTTTCATGGTTTGAAACATGTAGAATTTTGTTATTATAGGTTTGAAGGTGAAACATTCTCATGGTCTATGGTACAACATTGAACCTTTCTAGGTTGTAAAATGTGCAGTTTGACAGCCTTGGTGAGCCATCCACCAATTATACCCATGGTTATGGCCACTTTGGGCTCTTGCTTGTCTAATTTTGGGCTTACGAGCTGCCTATATTTTACATTCTTCATAAACTCTTTTGTGTTGGTGATATGAATATTTAAGTGTTTGAATAACTGAACGAGAGTGACTTTGCAGATGTGATACAATGATGAGAAAATGTAGAATGCATGGTTGTGCAAAGGTGTCCTTGTTGTCATCTAAAAGTAGTTCTAATTAAACTTTCAGGTCATTTCACCGAATATGTTCAATATGCAACTTTGGGAAACATCCGGTCATGCAGCGAACTACAAGGAAAATATGTTCACATTTGAGGTTTGTGTCAATGCTTCGTGCATGCAGTGTGAATATTGAATACTGCAGGGTAGTACATGTTGTGATGATGGTTCAATTTGCATATAAGCTCATGACTTGTCCTTTATTTTGTTTGAATTGTAACTCAATTGAGGGTATCGTCTGACTTGTGCTTGGAAAATGCTGTCTTTAGGTTGAAAAGCAAGAATTTGGTCTTAAACCTATGAATTGCCCTTCACATTGCTTGATGTTTCAACATAGGGTCCGTTCATATAGAGGTTGGATTCTCTCTCTCTCTCTCTCTCTCTCTCTCTCTCTCTCTCCCCCCCCCCTTCCCCGGTGGTCCTCCCAAAAAAGAAAAAAACTTTCTTGTGCTGTTTGCTTCTCATATAATTGTGATTAATATGGTGACTTTTAGAGATCTTGTTGGGCCACACATTGGGTTGTCAAGAGAGATTTTCACGACTCTCGATCTCTTTTCTCTCTGTTTCAGAGAGACAAAGGAATATAAATGATGGCATCAACGGTAGCTATTACAGCCCTCCTGCTGACAGTCCACTGAGGGATGAGCTGGCTGACCGCTTCTGGTGGATCCCGATTGGTCTGCTGCTACTGCCAGCTAGCCTGACCTGCCACATGGCAGTCAGGTGTTGGCTGCATCATCTGCTGTACGTCTATGTGGCAGGTCTGGACAGGCTGCAGACCTGTACCAGCATCCGTACCTGCCCTGCCCCTGTACCCCATTTGTACATGCAGGTGATGTCAGCAGCCTGCATATGACATCAGCAGTCCATACAATCTGTATGGTTGCTGGACGGCTTCCTGTTGTTGGGGCGGCAGGGAGTTTGAGCAAGGAAGCCATGCCATGGGCTGACAGATGCCCATGACAATGTCTATATCTACTGCTTACATATATATACAGGGAATGTTTGACTGCCAGATGTGCAATCGTTGGAAGTGGAACCAAGCCATTTGAAATTAGCAAGAAAACAAAATATTTGATGGCGTTTCTCACATTGGTAGTGTCACTTTTTACTGCTTCAGAAGAGTGATGTGATCATGATTCCTGGTTGACTTTGTTGCTTGCAGAATTGCCGCTTCGGCTAGCAGACTTTGGAGTACTACATCGGAATGAACTTAGTGGTGCTCTGACAGGACTGACAAGGGGCCGGCGATTCCAACAGGTAAATCCTTGAACGACTCATAACCTCTTGTTTTGGGTGACTGGATTTTATGTATTTTTTGGTGTGTTGATGTCTGTTGTGCTTCATTGCTGAGTTTGTATCACATAGTAGTGCTATTATGGCTGAAGGAGCCTGCACTTGCAGGCAAAATAGCTCTCCAGGAAATTGTATTCCAAGTATGGATTTATAGTAGTTTGCCAAGGCTAGAGAGATATAGGTGAACAAGAAGTTGGCTTGGTGTTTTTTAATGTTGTGGCCTGTGTAAAGCTTGTATGATGTTATTGTCTGGATCAAGATGTGTGGATTGTACAGGTCAGACTTTTTTTTCCCTTTCTTTTGTGGTTTGCCGCCCTTAGCGCACTGCCAGTCTCTTCTTGCTATCCCCCAGTATTGCTTTTTCATTTTCTAAGTTGGCTGTAAGCCTTGTCTGCTACTGCGAGTCCTTGTCACTTGTACGGGCATTTGTGATTGGTGCCTTTTTTGCAATGTGAGTTAGATATGTGCTTATGCAGGATTTATGAATGCATGCTACATTTGGATTTCCGTACCAGATTACCAGTTACAAGACATTGTGTTCAATTATTCCATTGTATTATGTGGTCATTGTCTGCAAAAGAGTTTCCACAGTCTAAAATGAAGATGCAACTAGTTTACATAAAGAGAGTTTATGTTGTACAGTCTCAACCATGCAGATTGCATCCAGAGGAGAAGCTGACCTGCATATGTGGCTTTTTATTAAGAGCGGAGACATCAAGTTGCTTTTCAGCTTTCTACATATTGTTACCTGTTCTATCAAGTAGCCAAGAAACATCTTAGATGCTGAAGTAGCATTTCTTGTAAAAGAATGATCTTGGTGCTGTTTACTGTTGCTTGTGCTGATAGTCTGAATTTGTATTATAGTTTCTTCTTGCAGGATGACGCCCATATATTTTGCATGGAATCTCAGGTGCAAACCTACTCTTTGTAGAATTTTGTCCTGCTCAAAGCATTCCTTCTGTAACATGCAAACATGATCGCTTTGGAAAGTTATGTCTAGTCATACCTTTAAGCATGGTATATGATGCATTCTTATTCTATCACTGAGAATTTATGGCAGTCTGTCATGTAAATACTGTTCTATTTGGTTTGATAGTGCATTCTAAAGCTACCAAAATGGATTAGATGTAGAATTTTGTGCTCCAAATAAGATAGTGTGCTTCCCCTGCAAATCAGAATCTGATGCTGATCTTGGAACTGCACCATAGTTATTCTGAGAACGTCAGATGCCGGAACGGGGAAACGGGAACGGGAATGCCACGGCATATGACACGTCATCATATGGCATAAAACTATACTAGAATCCATAGAATGCAGTCTACTTTTGACCTAGGAATACGTAAGCATGAGGGGAAATGAGTTGAAGCTCCAAAGGGAGAAATGGATAGCAAAATTGAAAAATAGTTAGATATCGTGCAAGACCTTATGATCCTCACTTAACTCTCCTTCTCCACCCTTAATTGATTGGCTGAATGAGTTATATCTAGGTAAGCTTGAATCAATTTCCCCTCCCGTCCTGTTTCCAACCAAGTAAATGCACCAACTTCTCCAAGATCAACCGAGTCCATATTCTCCATCTTCTCATTCTAGCTCTTCAACTCCCTACCTTTCATAAGACAAAAATCCATAGAATATTTTTAGTTTTAAGCTTTGGAATGTCTCATAAGCTATGCTTCGAGTACTTGGATAACCAAATGGTATCCCTAATATATGGGAGGACCAGTTCTATAAACAAAAAACCTCAAATTTTATTTAAAAAAGGATTTTTAAAGGGGGGAAACATTCTTGTTACCAGGGAACGCATTTCAGAAACGTTCCGGGAACCAGGGAACGCGTTCTGGAACGTTCCTTGGCATTCCCCCTTTTTCAGACGTTCCACACGTGTTCCAAACGTCTTGGAACGTGCCTCTCTCTGGAATGGCGTTCCCTCATTCCAGGACGGGGGAACGGCGTTCCTTGGTAACTATGACCTGCACCGACCTCAATACATACTATGAAAGCCTATATGACAATTATGGGCAATCGCATGGGATACGCATTGCCATTTGTACCCTTGAAGGATAAATTTTTTTGAAGTATCTTCTTGAGATTCGTCCCAGCTAACATGTTGATGAACTCCTTGGGTTTCACCCATCACACAGATGTGAAACAGATTGCCTCAAGATGTATGCTGGGTGTGGAATCACGTTTTTGATGACTTAATCATCACAAGCAACCTGATCTCATCCTTAAAAAAGAAGCTTGCCTAGAAGTTTGAGATGAGAGACTTGAGCTTACGCCATTAATAGCTCGAAATTGAGGTCTGGCAGAAAGAAGATAGCATATTTGCTAAAAGAGAAGCTAGCCTTTGAGATGTGAGACTTCGCCTTACTTCACCATGCTTAGGAATTGATTCGTTTCATAAAGTGAAGCTAGTGGTTAAGTTTAAGATGGAGGAATGCAAACCACCATCTCACGAAGTTTAAGGCGCTTTTGAAACGACCTCCTTAGAGCTTCTACTTCTTGCGCGCAGCTCTCTTTCAGCCTGTCCCTTTGTTGGGCCCCTTTGCCAATTCCTTGCTCTGTGACCTCTCTACACCCTTTCACCGCCCCCCTTTTGCTGTCCTTTGCTGTAGCCTGGAGTGTGTGCGAGTTAGTGTCATACTCTTAGGCGCGAAGTACCACTGCCATATGCTACTTAGTATATTTTGGTATCAATGTCATATTTAGTACTATTAAGGTATTACCTGTCATACTCTTAAGTACTATTTAGATACTGGTTGGTTTTCTGCTCACTTTGCTGCTCAGTTCTGTCTGCTAAATTCTTTAGTCCTCAGTTTCGCGGATTTTCTCAGCTATATGCAGCCCTCTTGCTTTGGGCTTTCTGACTTACTTTCCTATTCATAATCCAGGGCTGTTAATACACCTTCTTTCCTCCTCTTATCCTGCTCTTTTACTGCATTGGGACTGGTTTTTCATCTCTTCAAATGTCAGAGTTTATAGGCCTTTCTCACTTGAGTGTTCATAGTTTTGAGTGTGAGATACATAGCTCAGTTTGAGGGGGTTTTCCTGTGTTAAGATGGCTGCCAATCAGTTTGAAAAAACTTGTACCAAAGAAAGTAGCTTCAAATAAAATGCGGAAAGTATGTGATGGGTTAGGATGACCCTCTTCATGTCTCGCATGAGGCGCAACTGGTGTATGAGGTTATTCATGAGGGTTTTGAAAAGATTATAAGGATCCTGCTCCTACAGTCTGCAAGTTGGCCATTGGTTTGGTCCTAAAAATGCCCCACTAGAGGGGGCATGGGTCAAATTACTGGTTTGGGTTTAAAAGTTGCCCCACTAGATGGGGCAATGGGGGCAAGTGAAGAGGGGGGATGCCACGTGACATTTCCATCCCTTGGATGCATTTAGCAAGGTAGCCTGTGGAAGGTCCTAGGAAGAAATCACGTAAGGCGGCGGGATGATGGGGAGTTCATGGGAGAAGAGAGGAGATACGCTTTGGTGTTGCGGGCTGTGTATGGACTGGCGCACGGATGTACGGATAGAAGAGTAGGTCGACATTGCAATTTATGAGCGGCTGTACAGAATCCAATATATAGTGTGGCTGTACAAGATTTCATGGGCTGTACAGACTGCAATTTATGAGCGGCTGTACGGAATCCAATATATGTACGGTTGGTACGGGACTCCAAGGTAGTGCTGGTCCAAAGGCTGCGTACAGATGGCATAGTATGGATAGTAGTGTACGGTTGTATGACAAAGTACGTTAAATGTACGGTGAGCAGCTAGTGCTAGGGCTTGGGGGCTGACAGCTCCATTGTTACAGGCCTGGCTGCTCATAGGGCCAAGTTCATAGGCTACGAATTGCTCTAAAAGGGGCTGGCCATATTCCATCGTCTCTTTCTCTCTCTCTTCCCTGGTTTGCTGTGGTACGTTCAGGTTATGCTGAACTAGAGGGAAGATAATGCACCATTGAGATTGGGATTGCACAAGCTCGTGTATGAGCTTAGTTGGATGCCTTCAGATTGACCAGGACAAGCTAGGTGCTTTGTCTGGATCTTGCTCTTTGGTTATGAGTTGTTTTGGAGAGACTCGGTTGGCAAGGTGGTTCACAATGGATGCTTGCAGTCCAGGTTCTTGACCCGAGGTTGCAGGCAGATCAGTTATGCTCTCACCCCGTGGACACCTGTGGCAGTGTGGGGAGTTGTGTGACCCCGCATGGGCTGCTAGCAACAACTCCAAACTTCATTCAAGTGTTTGAACAAAGATGGATGCCTATTGCCCTTGGGGGGTGTGAGAGCAGAGCCTAGCAAGGTTATTGCTTGGGACACTAATGCCTACTGAGAGTGGGAAATGCGTTGAATGCAAGTGAGATGGAGTTTCTAGGAGCTAGTTATCTATGGGAAGATCAATGAGTCTTGGTGTGGATGGAAGGAAAAAGAAAGTATGACAAGAAACTGAAGATGGCCACTCATCCAAGCACACCTTCCCCACAAGAAATGATGAGATCTTAGAACTTTTAAATGCATACCTTACTGGTTTTGGATTTGTGTTTTAATATGCAGATGCATTGTTTGGGATAAGTGGTTGGCGCTTGCTGAATTTTGTTACAACAGTACCAAGCACATCTCTATTGGCATGAGCCCGTTCGAGGCTATGTATGGATGCACAGTGGGTATGCCATCTTTAGTTGCAGACATTGCTGTGAAAAATCAGCTAGCAAGAAATGACTTGGAGAGTATAGATGCCCTTCTGCAATTGGCTAATACAAAGTCCTCGCTCTGTGCCAACTTGGATTCCACGCAGCCAGTCGGGTGCTCGGGGTCCCTTGGATCCTTCCACAGCCTTGTGCCCATCCTCGCAGCTTTTCTCGCGCTTATCCCTCGGCCATGAGATCCTCATGACTCCATCCTAACTACACCATCTCTCTCTCTCTCCTAGACCCTCAACAACTAACAACGAATTCACCTGTTCTCTCTCTTGCCTTCCTTCTATCCCTCTCCAGGTAACCAACCACCCTAACTGACGAACCAACAAGCACTTACAGGGTTTCACCAAGAATTTCGAATTTGAGTCATACCTTGAGGAAATCATGTCCAATCTCTCTTGCAATAGAGATTCATACCTCAGGAGTTGGATCTGATACCAACTGACATGATTGTTAGAATTATTGTTATAATTCAGCAGTGACCAATGTAATGTAATAAGTAGGTTAGGGGCACTTTTCCCTCATTTTAGAGGTTTTTTCCCCTAACCACAGTTAGTTCACTAACTACGGTTAGTGAAGGATAAGGTTTTGTCACTTAGACAAAACCTATCCCACTCTTCAGTTGTACTACACTCTTCACTAACTACGGTTAGTGAAGGATAAGGTTTTGTCACTTAGACAAAACCTATCCCACTCTTCAGTTGTACTACACTCTTCTATTGCAACTATTGCTTTCAGCTCTCACTCTCCTTCTCACATTTGGTATCAGAGCAGCAAGATCCTGCTCTTTGCTTCCTTGCTCGCAAGCTCAACAGCTCGCTGCTCCGTACGACTTGCACATACCATCGCTGCCTGTCCGTACCTGCTTGCAGCTTTCGTCCGTACAGCCCGTCCTTCGTACAATCTGTACAGACTCAGCTCATGCACCGCCGTACTCAGCTCCTGCCGTCAGATCCGTACAAGCTCACGGAGCTCAAGCACTCCGTACATCTACGTCAGCCTGTCGCCGTACAATCGTACAACCGTACAACGTACCGTCGTACATCTGCGCCAGCATGTACAGCTCGTCGTACAGATCTGCGTCGATTGTTTCGTATAGCAAGATCCGTACATTTCGTTCGTACAAAGAGTTGTACACAGTCCGTACATCCGTACAGTCCGTGCAGAAATCCGTACAGTCCGTACATTGTACGTATTTCGTACTGACAGTTCCGTACTGTCAGTTCTGTATAGTCTGAAGAGGCCGTACTTTCTGCAGATTTTTTCTTTGCAGGTGGACTCTGGAAGGTGTTTCGTGATAGGCATTTGCGTAGAGAGCCATTGTTTGGCTAAGATCTTGCAAGAATTTGGGGCATTCCGTATTTGGGGACAGACTTTGCATTTGTTGCAGAGAATTGCAAAATTTTGGGGCTTTTGCAATCACACTGCAATTTTGCAGTGAAATTTGGGGCTTTTGCAGGCAGAGTGCAATTTGTGCAACATTTGGGGTTTTTAAACCATTTGCCCCTTTCTGGTTGCAATTTCAAGCCACAAATTGGGGCTTTTGTGTTGGGAGAGCAATTTTGCAGGTTTCAGTTCACACTGCCTTTCTGTAAGTGTTTTGAAGCACTTTTGGCAGGTTTTGGGAGAGATTAGATACTCTGGCAGATTTCTGACAGAGACATTACAGAGATTTGAGTTGCATTTTCAGCCAGTGTTTGGCTGTATTTTTTTTGGGGAATTGTGCACTCCATTCCTAGCAAGGGAATTCAGATTTGCATTTGCTGTATTTTCTTTCTCAGACATGGCCCAACAAAATCAGAATGATTTCCAGTTCAGTGGTCTCTCACAAGAGGATAAGCTGGATGGTACCAACTACTCCCTCTGGAGTTTTATGGTATGCAACATTCTAATTTCCCGTAATTTGTGGGACTATGTAAATGGGGATGAGATCCGGCCAGCAAATGTGGCACCTAATACCCCTCCCTAGCAAGGAGGAGGCAGAGGTCGTGCACAGGGTACAACTGCAAGGACAAGTTATTGGTGCAGCTATACCTACCACTCCAGAGCAAAAGAGATGGGATTCACGTGATGCTTTAGCTTTGTCGTGTATTTCTCTTTCAGTGAAAAGATTCATCATTCCGCATATCCGGTCGTGTAAGACCTCAAAGGCAGCATGGGATATTTTGGAGAGCATGTATGCAGCTCGGAATGATGCCATGGTGTCTTTTTTTAAAAGAGAATTGTCTCATACACATATGGAAGAGGGTGACTCCATGTCAGTGCACCTCACAAAGCTACAGGATTTACGAGATCAATTGTTGAATATTGATGAGATGATTCCTGATTTAGAGATGATTACCACTACTCTGAATTCTCTTCCTGAGTCTTGTCTCAGCTTTCATACCTTGCTAAATTTGTCATTGAGGGGGGGTGCAAATCCTCTCAATTTTCACGAGTTGATAGGACTTTTGTTGCAGGAAGAGCAGACCAGGAAAAACATGGCTTCACGAGCAGGTGAACATGCCATGCTTTCAAAATTCAAGCCTAAAGGAAAGGGACAAGCAAAGACATCAGCAAATCAGCCTTCCAGTGGTTCAGGACAGACTTCTCAAAAGGCTAAGGGTGATGCAGGTAAGCCCAAGAAGAAGGGTATATGTCATTATTGCAAAAAGCCAGGTCATTACATTGGAGAATGCAAGAAGAGGCTTGCAAAAGAAAAGAAAAACAGCTCCAGTATGGCTGTTTCAGATTCAGCTCCTCATGCATCTGACAATGAGCAAGCTACAACCAACTTTGTGGAACACGACTATGCCTTCTTGTCTTGCATTTCAGACTCTCAGTTGGCTGCTTTGGATATTACAGCCACTTGTAATGATGACTCTTATGCTTTTCTGACATGCAGTTATGATTCTTCCAAGGATGCATCAGCTTTCAGTGTCAATGAGACACTAAATACATGGTATTTTGATAGCGGTGCCTCAAAGCATATCACTTCCAGGAAGTGTCTTTTCACATCTCTGCATCCACCTCCCGTTGGTAAAAGGGTCACATGTGCCAACAACTCCTCCTATTCAGTTCGTGGTACAGGAGAAGTTGAACTTACAGCCATTGATGGCTCAACATTCAAAATTTCTGATGTCTTGTATGTGCCTGGTATCACAAAAAATCTACTTTCAGTGTCCACTCTTAACACAACTGGATTTCAGGTCATTTTTGAAGATGACGAGTGTGCAGTCCATGACAGAGAGAATAACTATGCCTTGAGATTGTCTGGCACTTTGTTACGTGGTCTTTTTCAGCTTGACATGTATGAGAAAAGACCAATACATGCTCTTGCAGTTTCCACTCCTACTGCTGCTATGCAGAATGCGGAGTTATGGCATGCCAGATATGGACACATGCATTATGGCAGCTTGATGACACTTCAAAAACATGCTATGGTTGATGCATTGCCTCCTCTTGAAACACCTCCTCCACATGCCTGTGAAGGGTGCATTCTTGGCATGAGGACTCCATCATTGGGTGGTCATCTTTACTTTGTCACTTTTATAGATGACTACTCCAACTACACTTGGGTTTATGGGCTGAAACACAAATCAGAAGTGTTTATGGTTTTCAAACACTTTGCAGCCATGGTTGAAAATGAATCAGGTTTCAAGATACAAACATTACGCACAGATAGAGGAGGGGAGTATTTGTCTACAGATTTTGATGCATTTTTAAAAGACAAGGGCATTGCACATCAGCTTACAGTGAGGCTAACCCCTCAGCAAAATATCAAAGCTGAGAGGAAAAATTGTACTCTTATGGAGATGGATAGATGCATGCTAAAAAGCAAAAAATTGCCTCACAAATTTTGGCTTGAAGGTCTCATGTGTGCCAATTATGTTTTGAATCGGGCTCCCACAAAAGCTTTGAAGACCAAGACTCCCTATGAAGTTTGGCAAGGGAGAAAGCCTTTTGTGGATCATTTTCGTGTTTTTGGATGCCTTGCATATGCTCATGTGCCCGTTGAGTTTCGGCATAAGTTATCTGATAAGGCAATCAAATGCATTTTTGTTGGGTACAATGCAGAGAGCAAGGGCTACCGTCTCTACAATCCTGTCACACGCAAGATTATTGTTAGTAGAGATGTTATATTTTCAGAAAATTCAGCTCACACTCAAGCTGAATTTGATATGCCTACTTCTTCCGATGATGTCTTTGAGGGATTACTACCCATTGCCTTGGGTTCCTCTGCTGATATATCTGATGCAAATCACAATTTACAGATACCTCCACATGCTCCGATTCAGCCACAGGATGTCTTACCACCTCCACAAGGAGTGGAAGAGGTTGTTTAGCAAGAAATTGCAGATATACATGCAGCAAAAACAGTTCCAAATTGACTGTTACAAACTCTCATGGAAAGTAAAATTGATGCTTCATTACCTGGCAGAACTCGTAGTGCAGTAAGGCACATGGGGGGAGCTCTTTCAGTTGAATTAGCTTATTCAGGTACTCTTCTTGATGAGGAGGAGCCTGAGACATTTGAAGAAGCACATGATAATGTGCATTGGATGAATGCCATGCACGATGAATGGCAGTCCATTCAAAAAAATCAGACATGGAAAGTTGTTGATTTGCCACCAGGTAAACATGACATAGGTACACGGTGGGTTTTCAAAGTCAAAAGAAAGCCAGATGGGTCTATTGATCGGTGCAAGGCAAGGCTGGTTGCAAAAGGATATGCTCAGAAAAAGGGCATAGACTATGAGGAGACTTTTTTTCCTACATCCAGAATGACAACCATCCGGTCAGTTATAGCCATGGCTGCAAATTTTGAATGGAATGTTCATCAGTTGGACATTAAAATAGCTTTCCTTACTGGAGACTTGTTGGAAGAGGTTTATGTCAAACAACCTCCGGGCTTTGAAATTTCAGGAAATGCACATCAAGTATGCAAGCTGAATAAAGCTTTGTATGGGCTGAAACAAGCCCCATGTGCATGGTATGTCAAAATTCATGCCTTTCTGACCAGCAAGGGGCTGCACAATAGTCCAACTGAGAGCACCCTCTACATCAAGAAGGATGGGGGGGATATTTTAGTCATGATTCTTTATGTAGATGACTTACTGCTCACAGGGTCAAATGAGGATAATATTGCAGATTTTATAGCTGAATTGCAGATCACTTTTGACATGTCAGATTTGGGGCTGCTACACTTTTATTTGGGGATCCAGTTCACTCAAGAGAAAAGTGGCATCGTTATGTCTCAATCCAAGTATGTGCAGAAACTCTTGGACAGATTCAACATGCAGGATTGTAAGCCCATAGCTACTCCCATGGAGCAGGGGCTGAAGCTTACAATGCATGATGCAGGTGAATCAATTGATGTCACACTCTACAGTCAGGTTGTTGGATGCCTCATTTATCTCTGCAATACACGACCTGATATTCAGTTTGCAATTTCTCAGGTGAGCAGACATATGCACAGTCCAAAGACTATGCATTGGCAGGCTGTAAAACGCATCTTCCGTTACTTGCAAGGTACAAAGTCTTTTGGCTTGATGTTTCCCGGGGGGGGGGGACTTGCAGATGCATGCCTACAATGACTCAGATTGGGCTGGAGACTATGACACTAGGCAGTCCACACGTACCTGCGTTATCGCCATTCGCACCTCTAGTCTCGTCGACCGTACGGCTGTACAGATCGTAGGCCGTACTGCACGTGTGGCGTCGTACGTTGTATCACCGTACCAGCCATGCGCCATATTCCGTACATCTGTCACGTACCTTCTTCCGTACAGCTCCTGCATCGTACATGCTTCCGTATAGCTCTTGCATCGTACCTGCTTCCGTACAACTGCGTACAGATATTCCATACCACACGTGTGGCACCAACCTGCATCGACCGTACTCGACCGTACAGTATGGTCATCCGTACTCTGTCGTACTGACATTTGCAGTCTTTTGCAATCATTTGGGTATCTTCGGGTTCGTAGTTGCTTGTGAAGCAGACATTGCAAGCAGATTCAGAGGTTTAGCCCAAAAATTTTGGGGCTTTCTGCTGAAATTGCAAAATTTGGGGCTTTTTGTGCTTATGCTCCTTTCTGGTTGCAATTTCAAGCTCGAAATTTGGGGCTTTCAGTTTTGCAGTACAATTTCTTGCAGAAATTTGGGGATTTTGTAATTACACTGCAATTTCGCAGTGAAATTTGGGGCTTTTGCAGACAAAGCGCAATTCTTGCAACATTTGGGGCTTTTGATCAATTTGCCCCTTTCCGGTTGCAATTTCGGGCCTATTTTGGGGCTTTTGTGTTGGGAGAGCAATTTTTTGGAGATTTCAGTTCATACTACCTTTCTTGAAGTGTTTTGCAGCACTTTTGGCAGATTTTGGAGAGTTTTTGATGCTTGGACAGATTTCTGACAGTGCAAGTGCAGAAACCTGAGTTGCATTTACAGCCAGTGCGTGGCTGTGTTTTTTGGGAGTCGTGCATTTCATTCCCAGTAAGGGAATTCAGTTTTGTATCTGCTTAAATCTCTTTCTCAGATATGGTCCAGCAAAATCAGAATGACTTCCAGTTCGGTGGTCTTTCACAGGAAGACAAGTTGGATGGTATCAACTACTCCCTCTGGAGTTTTATGGTACGCAATATTCTGATTTCTCACAATTTATGGGATTATGTGAATGGGGGTGAGATCCGACCAGCAGGTATGGCACCTAATACCCCTCCTCAGCAAGGAGGTGGAAGAGGTCGTGCACAGGGTGCAGCTGCAGAACAAGTTGTTGGTGCAGCTATAGCCACTACTCCAGAGCAGAAGAGATGGGATTCATGGGATGCCTTAGCTTTGTCATGCATCTCTCTTTCAGTGAAAAGATTTATCATTCCGCATATCCGGTCGTGTAAGACCTCGAAGGCAGCGTGGGATATCTTAGAAAGCATGTATGCAGCCCGGAATGATGCAAGGGTATCTTTCTTGAAAAGAGAGTTAAGTAATACACATATGGAAGAGGGTGACTCCATTTCAGTCCACCTCACAAAGCTACAGGATCTCAGAGAGCAATTATTGAACATAGATGAGATTATTCCTGATTCAGAGATGATTACTATCACTCTGAATTCTCTTCCTGAGTCTTATCTCAGCTTTCATACCTCGCTGAACTTATCATTGAGGGGGGGTGCAAATCCTCTCACTTTTCATGAGTTGATAGGACTTCTGCTTCAGGAAGAGCAGACCAAGAAAAACTTAGCTTCACGTGCAGGTGAACAAGCTATGCTCTCAAAGTTTAAGTCAAAAACAAAGGGACAGGCAAAGACATCAGTAAGTCAGCCTTCCAGTGGGTTAGGACAGCCTTCACAAAAGGTTAAAAATGATGCAAGTAAGCCCAAGAAGAAGGGTTTTTGTCATTACTTCAAAAAGCCAGGTCATCACATTGCAGAATGCAGGAAAAGGCTTGCAAAAGAGAAGAAAAACAGCTCCGGTATGGCTGTTTCAGATTCAGCTCCTCATGCATCTGACAGTGGGGATGCTACATCGAACTTTGTTGGACAGGATTATGCCTTTTTATCTTGCATTTCAGATTCTAGGCTGGCTGCTCCAGATGCTCGGGATAGTACAGCCACTTGTAATGATGATACATATGCATTTTTGACTTGCAGTTATGACTCTTCTACGGATGCATCTGCTTTTAGTGTCAATGAAACACTGAACACTTGGTATTTTGACAGCGGTGCATCCAAGCATATCACTTCTAGGAAGTGTCTTTTTACTTCCTTGCATCCATCTCCCGTTGGTAAGAAAGTCACTTGTGCCAATAACTCGTCATATTCAGTACGTGGCACATGAGAAGTTGAGCTTACTGCCATTGATGGCTCAGTTTTCAGACTTTCAGATGTCTTATATGTGCCTGGTATTACCAAGAATCTTCTTTCAGTGTCCACTCTTAACAGAGCTGGATTTCAGGTCATCTTTGAGGATGACAAATGTGCTGTCCGAGACAGGGAAAATGATTATGCCTTAAGATTATCTGGCACTTTGCTGCGTGGGCTTTTTCAACTTGATCTTTTTGAAAAAAGAGCAGCCCATGCTCTTGCAGTTTCTACCCCTACTGCTGCCACGCAGAATGCAGAATTATGGCATGCCCGATATGGCCACATGCATTATAACAGCTTGATGACACTTCAGAAGCACTCTATGGTTGATGCATTGCCACCTCTTGAGATACCTCCTCCACATGCCTGTGAAGGGTGCATTTTAGGCAATATGCATAGATTCCCCTTCAAAAAGGATGGTTCAGTTAAAGCTGTCCGCAAATTACAGATTATACACAGTGATGTCTGTGGTCCCATGAGGACTCCATTGGGTGGTCATCTCTACTTTGTTACCTTTATTGATGATTACTCCAATTTCACTTGGGTCTTTGGGCTGAAGCGCAAATCAGAAGTGTTCATGGCGTTTAAACACTTTTCAGCCATGGTTGAAAATGAAACCGGACTCAAGATATAGACATTGCGCACAGATAGAGGTGGGGAATACTTGTCTGCAGATTTTGATGCTTTTCTGAAAGGCAAGGGTATTGTGCATCAACTCACAGTGAGGCTGACCCCTCAACAAAATGGCAAAGCTGAGAGGAAAAATAGAACTCTTATGGAGATGGACAGATGTATGCTGAAAAGCAAACACATGCCTCACAAATTTTGGCTTGAAGGTGTGATGTGTGCCAATTACATTTTAAATCGGGCTCCCACTAAGGCTTTGAAAACAAAAACTCCCTATGAGGTCTGGAATGGAAGAAAGCCTTCAGTGGATCATTTCCGAGTCTTTGGATGCCTTGCATATGCTCATGTGCCAGTTGAATTTAGGCACAAGTTGTTAGATAAGGCAATTAAGTGCATATTTGTTGGGTACAGTGCAGAAAGCAAGGGGTACCGTCTCTACAATCCTGTTGCACGCAAGATCATTGTCAGTAGAGATGTGATATTTGCAGAAAATTCAGCTCACACTCAGGCTGAATTTCATATGCCTTCTTCTTCAGAGGATGTTTTTGAGGGGTTGCTACCCATTGCCTTGGGTTCCCCTGCTGATATTTCTGATGCAAATCAGAATTTACAGCCACCTCCCGATGCTTCAGTTCAGCCACAGGATGTCTTGCCACCTCCACAGGCAGTGGAACAGGTGGTGCAGCAGGAAATTGCAGACATACATGCAGCAAAAACAGTCCCAAACTGGCTGTTACAGACTCTCAGGGAGAGTAAAATTGATGCTCCATTACCTGGCAGGACTCGCAGTGCAGCAAGGCACATGGAAGGTGCTAATTCAGTGGAATCAGCATATGCAGGTACTCTTCTTGATGAGGAGGAGCCTGCAACATTCGAAGAAGCAAAGGACAATGTGCATTGGATGAATGCCATGCACGATGAGTTGCAGTCCATTGAAAAAAATCAGACTTGGGATGTTGTAGACTTGCCACCAGGTAAACATGCCATTAGCACACGATGGGTTTTCAAGGTCAAACGGAAGCCAGATGGCTCCATTGACAGATACAAGGCAAGGTTGGTTGCTAAAGGCTATGCTCAGAAAAAGGGCATAGATTATGAGGAGACATTTGCTCCTACATCCCGGATGACCACTGTCCGATCTGTTATTGCAATGCCTGCACATTTTGAGTGGAATGTTCATCGGTTGGACATAAAAATAGCCTTCTTAAATGGAGACTTGCTGGAAGAGGTGTATGTCAAACAACCTCCAGGCTTTGAAATTACAGCAAATGCACTTCAAGTATGCAAGCTACACAAAGCTTTGTATGGGCTGAAACAGGCCCCTCGTGCATGGCATGCCAAGATTCATGCCTTTTTGACCAGCAAGGGGCTGCACAATAGTCCTACTGAGAGCACCCTCTACATCAAGATGGATGGGGGTGAAATTTTAGTCATCCTTCTTTATGTCGATGACTTACTGCTCACAGGGTCCAATGAAGATAAAATTGCAGATTTCAAAGCTGATTTGTAGACCACCTTTGACATGTCAGATTTGGGGCTGCTTCACTTTTATTTGGGGATCCAGTTCTCTCAAGAGAGACGTGGCACTGTTATGTCTCAGTCCAAGTATGTGCAGAAACTCTTGGACAGATTTAACATGCATGATTGTAAGCCCATAGCTACTCCCATGGAGCCGGGGCTGAAACTCACAATGCATGATGCAGGAGAATCAGTTGATGCCACATCTTACAGTCAGGCTGTTGGATGCCTCATATATCTCTGCAACACTAGACCTGATATTCCGTTTGGAGTATCTCAGGTGAGCAGGTATATGCACAGCCCAAAAACTCTGCATTGGCAGGCAGTTAAGCACATCTTCCGTTATTTGAAGGGCATGGAGTCTTTTGGCTTGTTATTTCCCAGGGGGGTGACTTGCAGATGCATGCCTACAGTGATTCAGATTGGGCTGGTGATTATGACACTAGGCAGTCCACTAGTGGCAATTGTTTCTTTTTGGGTAAATCTTGCATTTCCTGGCTGAGCAAGAAACAATCTACAGTGGCTACCTCATCATGTGAAGCTGAGTACAGGGCAGCTTTCACATCAACAGGTGAATGTGTTTGGCTGCGACGTCTATTTGCTGATCTTCATCTGTCTTTAAAGGGTCCTTCTCCAAGTCTCACTGATAGTCAAAGTGCCATTGCAGTGGCAAAGAATCCAGTGTTTCATGCTCGCACGAAGCACATTGAGGTTCACTATCACTACGTCAGAGAGAAGTTGCATGCAGGAGAGATCAGTATGATCTTTGTGTCCACACATGACAATGTTGCAGATATTTTCACCAAAGCACTACCACGTGAAAAGTTTGAGGCATTTCGCAGTGCCCTGAACTTATATCCGTTTGGTGATTGATCAGCCTTGTACATGACATTGGCACTGCAGGGGGGTGTTAGAATTATAGATATAATTCAGCAATGACCAATGTAATTTAATAAGCTAGTTAGGGGCACTTTTCCCTCTTTAAGAGGTTTTTTCCCCTAACCGCAGTTAGTTCACTAACTATGGTTAGTGACTACTAAGGTTTTGTCACTAGGACAAAACCTTATCTCTAACTCTTTCAGTAGTACTCTTTTACACTCTTCTATTGCAACCAAGCTATCAAGCTTTCAGCTCTCTTGCTCTCACACTTTCTTGCTCTCTCTCTCTCTCAAACTCTCACAAGCACTTCCACGCGAAAAGTTTGAGGCATTTCGCACTGTCCTGAACTTATCTCCTTTTGGTGATTGATCATTTCCTTGTACATGACATTGGCACTGCAGGGGGTGTTAGAAGTATTGTTATAATTCAGCAGTGACCAATGTAATGTAATAAGTAGGTTAAGGGCACTTTTCTCTTATTTTAGAGGTTTTTTCCCCTAACCACAGTTAGTTCACTAACTACGGTTAGTGAAGGATAAGGTTTTGTCACTTAGACAAAACCTATTCCACTCTTTAGTTGTACTATACTCTTCTATTTTAACTATTGCTTTCAGCTCTCACTCTCCTTCTCACAATGACCCCAGCACTCTTGAAACCTTTGACGTGCAAACAAACATAAGAACACATCAAACGTGAGGAATTTGAGCAAGTTGCTCGCGACCCAACCATGACACCTACAGGATACGATTCCGAATCAAGAGATGTCCCCTCCGAGCCACGAGTTGAGCTACTAGCACGAACTCCCAACCAGATCTTGACCAGCCTCCTGTCCCATACCACAAGGTGGTGCCTAGAGGCCTTGGATCTGTTGCTGGGCCTTGGGCTACGCTAAGATGCAGGTTTGCGCCGGCGACTCAATCCAAGATCAAACCTAGCACTAGGAAACGAGACTTGCTCCCATCGGCTCATTGAAAATTGAACCTCTGGGCTCCTTATATAGACTCGGGCCTAATGCGCCAAAAATAGCGGAGACCCCTAAGTGGTTCGCATCCTTGCTAATGAAGATTTACCTTTTGCTCTTGGGATCCAAAACCAAAAATTCTTAGATGAGAAATTGTAGGCTTTTTAAGATATTAAGGTTTTTATGGAGTCTTTCCTTCCATTGCTTTGTCTTCATTCTATTCAAGAGATGGATATCCATGTTTGCTGCCTCACCCTAAAAAGATCTAGGAAGCTTCTCCCCTCAGTCAGTTTTGAGAGTCTAAATCTTCGTCCCTAAATCTTCACTCGTGCCTTCTACTCTTGGATCTTGGTGAAAGAGTTGAGACTTCGTAGCAATATAAAAGATCCAAGTCATTTTACTAAAATCATCAATAAAGGTTAAATGGTATCCATCTCTTGAAATCGACATTGTGGACATCTTTTCATATATATTTGAGTGTACAGACCTAGCACTTTGGAACGAGACTTGCTCCCATCGGCTCACTGAAAATTGAACCTCTGGGCCCCTTATATAGACTCGGGCCTAATGCGCCAAAAATAGCGGAGACCCCTAACTGGTTCGCATCCTTGCTAATGAAGATTTACCTTTTGCTCTTGGGATCCAAAACCAAAAATTCTTAGATGAAAAATTGTAGTCTTTTTAAGATGTTAAGGTTTTTATGGAGTCTTTCCTTCCATTGCTTTGTCTTCATTCTATTCAAGAGATGGATATCCATGTTTGCTGCCTCACCCCAAAAAGATCTAGGAAGCTTCTCCCCTCAGTCAGTTTTGAGAGTCTAAATCTTCGTCCCCAAATCTTAACTCGTGCCTTCTACTCTTGGATCTTGGTGAAAGAGTTGAAACTTCGTAGCAATACAAAAGATCCAAAGTCATTTTACTAAAATCATCCATAAAGGTTAAATGGTATCCATCTCTTGAAAGACATCTTTTCATATATATTTGAGTGTACTAGCTCAAGTGAACTTTGGCTTTCTCTATGCCTTGTTTAAGAATGCCTCCCAATGTTGCTTTCCCTCCATGCAAGCTTATCAACCTTTTGCACTATTTGCAATAATGCTTTCCCTCCATGCAGGCTTAGAAAACTTTTGCATTATCTACAATATGTGGAAGTCCACCCCAAGGCTAGATTTCTTCATTTCTAAAGTGCACCATAGCTCACATTCCCAAACTTTTCATGCCACAACTTTGAATTTGTTGTATCCACTTGAGCTATCAGGGAGACCATTTGGACAACAACCTGAACTATGCAAAAGAAACTTAAAATCCGTGCGCATGACATGATTCGTGGGCACAACTTGCTAAGGCATGTGTTAGTCACTTTGCTAACAGTTTGGGAGTGTTATTTCGCAGTCACATGTTGTGATGTATGCACGGCATAAACTCCTTTAACATGTCAGTCCAAATCTGTCTCCTCAACAGGCTATGCAACTTGGAGTTATTTTAAAGGATAGATAATTGAAAGATGCCGTCAAATCATGTGGCAAATGGAAATACTCAGGTTGGGAAGGTCTTACAATGGAGTTCTTTTTGCAATATTAGGATGTCATTTCACCTGCACTATTATGTATGGTGCTTGGGAAACCTAACAAATGCAAGGGTCGATTAAATGATCCCCAACAAACATTTTTGTGAGTCTTTTGCTAATTAGAGGCTAATTACACTTACGCCCATAGTTTTTTCCATACGCTATCATATGCATACATCATACGGGTACAGAAGTATGATTGGAGTATGGTCCAGTCCCTAGGGCGAATCATACGTGACCCTAATTTTATAAAAAGAAAGAAAAGAAAAATACATTGCACAAAACTTTCAGTTTCAAACTTGTATTAATTTTAAAGATGGTTGCTACATCTGACAGAGAGTCATGCACAAGTTGGTTGCTAAGAAAATAGTGACTCGTAGCAAAGGTTTTTTGCACAAGGGTTTAGAAGTGCTTAGTATGGGTTCATTTCCTGCAAAGGTATAACAGATAATATTGCGAATGCTTATGTGGGGATTGAATATGCCAAGTACAATGAGTAAGGTGTTCTCTTATTGCAAGTGATATCCTCAAAGCTTTTGATACTGTACAATGGTGTTTCATCTCATAGACTGAGATCTCTAGAATTTTGGGAAAAAATATCATAGACTGAGGTCTATGAAGCTAGGTATCTCCTGCTTCACGTTAATATCATGGAGCTTTTCTGGTGGTCACGTGTTTGACGTAAATGTTAGAATTATTGGCATATTCTAGGCAGCTGCCAATGTAAATTGTAATCCATAAGTGAGTTAGTGGGTTAGTGTGGTTTTGTCACTAAGACAAAACCACCTCCTCACTTGTAGTCTTGCAATCTTATCTATTCTAGTTCAACATTTTGCTCTCTGCTCTCTCTTGCTTCTTGCTCCCAACATTCAACAGTAAAGTCCTCAGGCTATGTTTTGTGGATCACCTTTGCTCAGCAAAAATGCATTAGGGGATTAATATATTATATATATTCTTATGCATCCTTATAGTGATAAGAATACGTACCTATGTTGTCTCTGCCAGGAGAAGAATGCTATCTCATAATATGTCAATCTGCTCAACTGTTACATGCCTGACTCATGCACGTCTTTTGTTTGGCTTTTTCCTTTGTTGATCCTGTACTTGGGATTTGCAGATTGCAGATGAAGTAAAAGGAGTCCTAGACATGCTGCAACGAGTGTACGATATTTTTGGTTTTACTTTTGAGCTCATGCTATCAACAGTATGCTTTTTCAACATTAGCTATAGTATCATCCCACTTGCTAGATTTTCTTGTTCTAGTTGTAGAATACATTGCTCTTTTTCTGTCATGTGTCACCACCCGAAGGAATGAATTCATAGATTTTGATACCTTTATTAAAAGCATGGTTGTACAATGTTTATAGAGACCAGAAAAATACCTGGGGGAGATTGAGACTTGGAATCTAGCTGAGAGTTCCCTTACAGATGCCTTGAATGCATTTGGAAAGCCCTGGCAGGTACCCTTGATCTGGGGATGTGTTTACTTTCGTTTGAAAATAGGCTTTCTTTATTTTCACTTTGATGCTTAAAATTGCTCATGGGTTTGCAGATCAACGAAGGCGATGGAGCCTTCTACGGTCCAAAAATTGATATCCATGTTTTTGATGCACTGAAACGGAAGTTCCAATGTGGTTCTTTTCAGGTACATTGTAATGGAAACTCTAATAGTCAGAATCCATGCTGCATGTCTTGTTGGTGGATTTCAATGCTATCTATGCAAGTGCAATGAATGTGTATCATTCATTGTGCTGGAAATTCACTCCCTATGGTCGTTTAGTTTCCTGGCAGCTCTCCAATCACAAGTTCTCTTTTAGGAGTGTCGTCTTGTGCAGGCATAACTTAAAATTTGTTGCTAGACAGGTAGCTTAGTGACTTTCAGCTGAAGGATGATTAACTCAGTATCTATATTTTTGCGTAAACTTACAGAGCAAACAAGTGAATGATTAAATGTAATAGATACTTCTGTGTGCATGCGCAAATGTGTGTATGTATGTATTTCTTTTTGTCTATTTCTGTATATGTCTGTATGTGTCCTCTGTGTCTGCGGGCATGCGCGCGCGTGTGTAGAGGGTTTCGAGACTTGGAAGCTTGCTTTGCAACCTGCGTTTCTCCTGCCAGGAACAAGTTTCCTGACTGAAATTTTGGGTGGTTACTAAGTTTCAAAGAGACTCGTGCTCTGTGAAGGACGTTTCTGCTATCCATAGGATCATGCCCTGGAGAAGACTCCATGTCAGAGCATGAAGCTTCTTTTTCACTCGCTTACTGCTACCCTCTAGACTTGGAAGCTTGCTTTGCAACCTGCGTTTCTCCTGCCACTGAAATTTTGGGTGGTTATTATGTTTCAAAGAGACTCATGTTCTGTAAGGGAGGTTTCTGCTATCCATAGGAGAAGACTCCATGGCAGAGCGTGAAGCTTCTTTTTCACTTGCTTGCTGTAGTAGCAGTGTTTGGTATGCTGCTTTGGAGGCAAACTATCATATTCCAATGGACTTTATATGGCAAACATGAAGCTGCTTTCTCACCAGCTTGTTCCATGCAGTCTTGCTGTGATGTTCAGTGGCTAGCCGTGGGCAATAGTGACTTCTTTGTAGATCGATGAGTCTATGTTGTTTTGGTGCACACCATTACAATTTTCTTGGAATTCCACACTGTTATTGTTGGACTATTTTCTTGTGCAATGTGAGTCTGCTGGTGTGTTCAAACTTCAGATGGTACTTTTCTTTTGGAGAGGAGACGGTTGTCATTTCTCTAGTCTGCACTGTGTCGGTACTCGTCATACGAATCTTTTTGAAATTCCAGAGTATTGTTTTTGGGGCTTTTGTCTTTTTCAATGTGTCTGGTGACTTGGAAATTTTAGATGAATAGCCTGCACAAAATTTCTTTCACAGGCCTGAATTTCTCACAGGCCTTGTGCCACTCTTGAAGCTTCAATGAGTTTGCTCTGTATCATAGACAGCTCTAGGAAAGATCCAGCACATGGAAATAAATAGACGTATGGCATATAGAATGCAAAACAAGGTTCTGTCAGGAGAGTGGGTGAATTTGACAAGGGACATAAGCGTCTACCAAATTTAGTTATGAAGGTGGAGCTTTCTTTGGACTTGAGCTTCCTTACCTCTTAAGTCTTCATGTCTCTTATTAAAGGGTTTAACCTGTTCATTATCAATATGAAAGGTAAGTTTGCATGCCTTTAGTTTTGATCTTCTTGATCTGTCTTGTCATGGCAATCACAAAGGTACGTGTTGCAATTCTGTTTCTTATGTTAAGTCCAACTTCAATGGTTGGTAGTACAGTTGGATTTTCAACTTCCACGACGTTTCGACTTATCCTTCTCTACTGAGGATGAGGCCAGGAGGGAGAGACCTGTTATGATTCATAGGGTGATACTAGGATCAGTTGAACGGATGCTTGCAATGCTGCTTGAACACTATGCTGGCAAGTGGCCATTTTGGTTGAGCCCTCGGCAAGTTATTGTCTGCCCTGTATCAGCAAAATTTACCGATTATGCTTTGAAGGTAAATTTCAGAAGTAGAAGTCGTTCATTTCTTTGTCAAGGACTTGCCTTGTTTGCTGATTAGCTGCACGTGTCTTTATCTGACATGGCAATTTCTTCTTTGTCAGGTCCGCGAGCAGGTGCACCAGGCAGGATTTTATGTGGATGCAGATATTTCTGACAGAAAACTTGACAAGAAGGTGCATGCTGTACTGGGAATATGTGTTGATTTGAAGCAATTACTAGAATAATACCAAACCATGCAGGAGGCTTCTATTTTTGTGCTGTAGCTGTGGCCAACTCTTATTTCTTTTGAATGCACTTAACCAGATACGGGAGGCACAATTGGCACAGTATAATTATATCCTGGTTGCTGGAGAAACGGAACAGAGCTCTGGCAATGTAAGGCATCATCAATCATTTTTTCTTTATTGTTGATTGACCTTTCCATTAGATCATTTGAGATTCTAACTTCTAAAGGAAACTAATTGGGAAATGGAAATGGGTCAGGTCAATGTGCGTACTAGAGATAACATGGTGCATGGTGTAAAGATGATGGAGCAACTGTTGAGCGAATTCAAGGCTGAAGCTGAAGCACACCGTTGAATTCGTCATGGCGGTGATAATGGCTGGTTGATTCACTGCTGCATGTATTGACTACAGTGTAACCTCCATTCACAAAGTAGAATTTTTATGTCATTCTTTGTTCTGTAGCCAACGTTGAATTAAGCTAGCTATATTTTTATCCTGATTGTATTGTGAGATCTATTCAAATATCACACCATGCAACAAATGCTCCTTTTACAGAGCTTGTTTTCATAGTAGCTCCACTTGTGCAGTTGTTTATAAAAAACAATGTCAGAAAACCTGGCAAACTGATGTTTTAAGTGTGGGGAGCTCATGGAATGGCCCAATTGGCAGCTCAGTGGTGGATAAGAGCAAAATTGTTGTTAGTAAAAACAATGTCCATGCATGGCAGGCAACACTTCTAACAACGATGTGATCTGATAACATCTTTATTAACTTCTTCGTGGTCTGCATTGACTCATGTGAGTCAACCAAAAGTTATATTAACATTGTTTACTTGCGCCTGCCTTTAGAGAGTGCAGCTCCTTAATGGAGAGAGGATTTTAGAAATATCAAATTTTAGATGATGCTAGGGAGAAAAAACCATTTAATACTTGTGCATGAGCTTTGTTCTTGACTCCTCAAAATTTCAATTAATTAGTCTTTCAAGTGTCATCTAGATTAACTAATTAACCTAAGTTAAGCCTCCTCTCCGCCCTTGCCGTCAGCCCCTCCACATGTTCCCTCCACTCAGCCCCCCTCGCCATCTTTGCTTCTCTGCCTCTGTTCAAGCCCCTTTCTCGCTGTCTCCCTCCCCCTCCCCCTCTCCCTCATCGCCATGCTCCCCTTACCCTAAATAATGCCCCTTTGCACATGCTGCTGCCCCTCCCCTCCTGAGCAGCACCTCCATCTCCTCCCTCTGCCTCCCCCCTTGCAACCGTTAGCCTTCAGGAACCCTCACCATCCCTTACCCTCCTCCTCGTCCTCCTCGTCATTCCTCCCCTGAGTTGCTGTAAGCCTTGGTGGTTGGCCTTTGAAACATTATCCACAAGGTGCAAAAGGACTGTAGCAGCAATTGAATCCATTTGGAGCAATTAGCGAAATCAGGTAAAAATTCCTGTTTGTAGCATGACAATGAACAAGCGAAAGACGGAAAGAGCATCCAAAAATCAATGGAAGATGTACATGATCATCTGCAAGAAATTCCAAAGCCACACATACACGAAGGATCATGACTTGCCCAATCTTAAAACAAAAGCTTTCGGTGGATTACAGATTCAACACACGCATTACATTCATTGCTCTTAGATACATTCTACCACACCCTCACCTCCCTCAACCCATCGCCCCGCTTGATGTCACAATGAAAGCACACTTCCGCTTGCCACTTTGCTCCTGTTTCTCCAACAACAAAAACATTCACCAAAAACCAAAAACTCATTCATCGGTTGTGCTGCCTCCTCCACCTTGTACACTCGTTCATGCTCGTGTGCACGCACATATAGGCACACTCAACATGCAGACTTCCACCCTTGCTTTGCCTCCAAGCTAGTGCCACCTCCCTCCAACAACATATGCTTGAAAAACAAGGACTCATTCATTGGCTATGCTAGTGCCTTGCTCACCTTGTACACTTGTTTGTCGAACACAAATAAGGCAAATGGAGAAATGCTGTATTTGGTGAGCCAACATTTGCTTGCTTTTTAGCAGTCCCTCTCCCTCTAATGCTCTATTGCTAAAATTTCTAGTGTTGGTGTGATTGTGTATTGTATATGTGTGCAAGCGGGAAGGATGCATGTGTAGAACACCTGACTATGAAGAGGAGGGAGAGAGAGAGAGCCTCGAGAGGGATCTCCACGGATTAATTTTCTTTCCCTACAGCTTAAGGGGCTTCAATTAAATTCTTCGTGCCCAGGGGTAGATGCCTACTACAGTGGCTTCTAAACTTATGCATGGCCTTTGAACATGAATGTCCAGTAAGTCATTAACTCCTTGATCAAACTCTACATATCTTTAAATCTAAAAATGATGACGTGGTGAGATTTGCTTCTTGGACTCCAACATTCTTATTTGAGTTTTGCCTCATGAATTACATGTGGTCAATGGAATTTTGGCGTTAGGCTTGCTACCCACATATGAACCTCTGTAGACTTTGAGGTATTGATTGTTGTGAGCTGAGCTCACTTGCTCAAAAGACATAGCAACGCCTTTTGATGCATGTTTTTTACTTCAGAATGTATTGGCTCTAGGATAGAGGACATTGTCGTGGAGGAGTTTCCCAACTCTAGATACGAAGGCCACTTCATAAGGTAGATGATAGTGTGGCCATATGTGGGAGACTTGTGATGTTTGTCAAAGGGGAACCTAGAGTAAATCGGTAATGATATGGTGGGAAATGCGCAACATGGGAAAAAGTAATATTTCCCCCTATTTCTAGACTTTCCTATGATGTGGACATCTTTGCATGTCATAAGGTGGAGGCACTCACTCTTTTCCCACAAATACACCAAGGTCAAATGTTGGGGGGAAAGGTGGGAAATTACAACGTGTCACATAGGATGAATTTCCCACAAAACCCCTCCCATGTCATAAGGCTTTAAGAACTGAACCTAGCCTTCACTCTCAATTCTATATCTCCTTCCTTTTGAGAAATGGGGCATCGATTTCATTGGTCCAATCTTCCCTCCATCTTCTTGGAAAACCTACATCTTAAGGGCTATGACTACTTTACTACGTATCTAAGGTAATAGCCACTTTTAGAAATCATGCAATCATGCAATCATGGTCGCGAAATTTGTCATAGACTAGGTGGGTTACTCATTTTGGTGCGCCCAAGGAAATTGTAATGAATCGAGGGACTCACTTCATGCACAAGCTCGTTAAGGAGCTAGTAAAGCAGCTCACCATGGCCTACAACCCAAAAGAAAATAAATAGGTGGAAAGCACAAATCAAGTCCTTGAAACCATCCTCCAAAAGAATGTAGGTTCCCATCCTTGGGATTGGGACCATAACATCCTCATAGGCTAGGCTTTATGGACCTATAACCTCGAATATAAGAAAGGGATTGGATTTGCTCCATACCTTCTAGTCTGTAGGATAGAGTGTGTCCTATCATTGAAATCAAAAGGTAAAATCTTCAATACAAAACACCACTTAATCATCTAGAGATGAAAGAGAATCCACAAGATGACAACAACAAGCAGACTGGGTACAATGTCCTCCCCTTAGATGAGTGGCTCACGCTTCCTCATCTAAGGTATTTATAATATTTCAATAAAGCTTAAGGAGCCAAAATTTCTCTGGCTTCCAAAAATAGGGATTTGCTTTACATAGCCTCTTTGGGCAAAAAAACGATTTATGTCTATTCCAAAAATATTGCTCAAAGTTTACAATATCAAGGAAATGCAAAATTGGCTCATGGCCAAGATGTGCCATGCGAACCTCGATCGATACCCTCACGCTAACTCCAATCCTTGCGATTAGTTCCATCACTTATACTCAAGCACCAAATACATTAGTTATTAACAATCAATTGAATGAATCATCGAATCAACCGATCCCAATATAACCACCCCCCTCAAAGTACAATAATAAAAAACAACACCAATTACACTAGCGACATCAGTATTAACATGGAATCACCCACAATACTGAACATCTAGCATGGCAAATCACAGGCTAGTTAGGCGTCTCGAACTAAACCACACAAAGCATCCACTAGGACCCCTGCTGTGTCCAATGCGTTCCTATGGAATACTTTGCCATAGTCACACTTGACTAAAATAAGATAATATCCATAGTAAGATATATCAGAAATACAGTTTCTGTAACATCCCTCTTGCTTGGATTACAATTGACCTCAGATGTGCGTGTTCAATCATAGGAACTAATGAGGTATGGAAAGCTCAAGAGAAACGCTCAGGCATCCATTGAGCATCATCTCTTGGATGATTCTTAAATTTGAGCAAATATTTGATATAAAAATATCCTTTTCGGGTCGTGATTTGTTGATGATCAACAATGCATTTAGGTTCTAGCATTTCTTCTTCATTAACAATCAATGGAGCCTCTTCATAAATAGGATGTCTAGGTAGAGGTCCCTTGAATGGCTTTAACAGGCTAATGTGAAAGGTGTTATGTTGCTTCCAATGATCTGGTAATTTAAGTCCATATGCAGGATCATTAACTTTCTGAAGCACTTTAAATGGTCCATAAAAATGTGGATCCATTTTGATTGACTTGCCATTCCTCAATGCTCTTCTTCTTTTCTCAATCTGTTAAACAACATAATCACCTTCTTTAAAATTCTAGCTCCTCTAGTGTATTACTCGTGAGCAATTGCAATGGCTTCTTTAACCTCCTTGAGAATATGCTTGACTGCATTGTCGTCAATCATGTGCACTTTTGTTGCGAGAGTCTTCTTCTTTTTTGGACAATCAGTTCAAGATGTGTCCCACTTTGTTACACTTGTAGCACCTTATTTCCTTCTTGTGGAAATTTCCACCATTCAACTTTGAAGGAGAATCTATTTCTAGTGGAACAAAACCAAATTTAGATTTGAAGAAAGGCTTTTTATCAAACTTCCACTTTGTATGGAAGGGTACAGGTTGGTCCAAACTCTTACCTTCTCTTGGCATTCCATTAATCCTCTCACAATTCATGGCAAGTGAAATGGCAGAGTTTAGTGAACGGGGATGGAACATATTGATCTCAGCTCTCAATTTGGATTTTAAACCTGCCACATATTTTCATTATTGATCTCGATCACTCACTTTTTCTAAGGACTGTAACTGAAGCAAGATATGTCAAAACCTATTAGTGATGTAGAGATCATTTCTTTGTCAAATTGTCTAGAAATGTCTCATTGTTGCCTAGCTTTTTCCTTGAAGTGCGCGGGAAGGAAATATTTTTTGATAAGTCTCTGAAAAGACTTCCAGGTGTGTGGTTGTCTTTTCTTGTGCTTAGTGACGTTCCACCAAAGTGCAACACTCTCAACTAAATGATTTGCAGCACATTTAATTTGTCTTTTTTAGAGAATTTCTCCCTTGAAAACTAATAGCCTAATTGACCGATCCAGGACAAGACAGTGCATGCATCTTTTTTTTCCATCAGAAATTTGAAATGTGAAATATTCCTAGTTATCTTACTACCCTTTTTGGAATTCTGTGCTTCATTCTACATCTAGCATGTCTAGAGGCCCCCTTGGTTGCTAAAGAGTTCAAGCAAGAGAAGGTGTGGACTTTGATGAGATCTTCTCTCTGGTTGTGAAGATGACCACACTTACATGCGTACTTGGACTTGTGGTAGTAGAGGATATGGAGCTTATGTAGATGGACATTAAGACAACTTTCTTGCATGGGGATCTGCATGAGGAAATTTACTTGGTACATTTGGAAGTCTTTGAAGAAAAGGGCAGATAGCATTTGGTTTGCAAGCTGAAAAAGAGTCTCTAAGACCTTAAGCAAGCGCCTAGAGAATGGTATTAGAAGTTTGATGCTTTCATTCAATCCTAAGGTTTCAGAAGAAGTGAGATTGATCACTGTCTCTACACTAAAAGGACTATGGATAATATCTTGATACTCCTAGCACTTTATGTGGATGATATGCTATTGGCTAGCAAGAACAATTATGAGCTAGCTGCATTGAAGGCCAAGTTGTATGAGGCCTTTGACACAAAGGATTTGGGACCTAAAGGTCATATTCTTGGTATGCGCATCAGGTGTGACCGAAGTAGGAAACTCCTTTGGCTTTCACAGAAGGAGTATGTTACAAAAGTGTTGCAGCATTTCAATATGGAGGAGGGGAAGGAAGGAAGTACTCCATTGCCTCCATATCTGAAACCAAGTCAAGCAGATAGTCCCAAATCAAATGAGGAGAGGGTTAACTGAGTCAGGCAAATAGTCCTAAATTAGATAAGGAGAGGGCCATGGTTCCTTATGCATCAGCAGTTGGGAGTCTTATGTATGCTATGATAGCTACTAGATCGGACAGTGCATTTGCAGTGGGAGTTGTTAGCAGATATATGGCTAATCTAGGAAAGAGGCATTGGGAGGCAATCAAATGCATCATGAGGTACATGAAGGGTACCAAGGAGATCTACATCTGCTTTGATAGAGGAGAGATGCATGTACTTGGGTACACAGATTCAAACTATGCAGGGCATGGGGATAGTAGGAAATCCACTTCTGGTTATGTGTATATCCTCTGATTGATCTCCCTGAAAGGAGCATTGGACTTTATGTGGGAGGCTGTGGGGGTTACAAGCCACTGTGCCTTAAGCCCGGTTATGTACAATACTCAAATGCACATATAGATATATGGATGACACAGAGGATTAGCATGTTCTGCACCCACCAAAACTTGTGTGGCTCTCTCTTCTAGCTCCCCCTCTCTCTCACCTTCTTTTGTTCTGCTTCCATTGTTGAGATCTCTCACCCTATCCTATGAATCAAAAGTATACGATGATTGTAAGAGAAGAAATGCAAAAGCTAATCGGCATAGGATTCATCTACTAGATCGAGCATACGAGCTGGGTATCCACCATTGTCATAGTGCTAAAAAAGAATGGTAAGATATGAGCATGCATAGATCTCAAAAAGGTAAATGCCGCAACTCAAAAGGACCACTACCCACTACCTTTACGCAACATGTTCTAAAGAGAGTCATTGGAAAGGAAACTTATAGCTTCTTAGATGGATTCTTTGGATATAATAAAGCATCCATAGCACCAAAGGACCAACAAAAATTTGCATTTGCCATGGAATGGGGAGTTTATGCTTCCAAGGTGATGCTCATGGGGCTCACCAATGCTCTTGTAACATTTCAAAGACTAATGATCACCAAAGAATATCTGAGGGATTTCTTAGAGGTATTTTTAGATGAATTGTGTGTCCATTCCAAGTGGGATGATCATCTTAAATATCTATGATGATGACTTATTTTTAAAGGTATCGCCTCTATCGAACCTCTCTCAATCAATTCAAATGTCAGTTTTGGGTTAAACACAGGGTCATACTCAGATATGTTGTGTCCAAGAACGGGATCTCCACAGATTATAATAAAATCAAGCTCATCCTAGAGCTACCCCCCTTACTAATGCAAAGGGGATCTAGAGATTTACTGGCCATATGGGTTATTATCATAGATTTATCTACAACTATGCCGAGCGCTCGCCCTTTGTGATCATTTTCCACTAGACAAAAGAGTGCCAAATCTCATATGAAAACCTCAAGCTTGTTTTGGCTTTGCGAGCACCTAACTGGGACTTGATATTTAATGTACACATTGATGCCTCTAAGTTTGCAATAGGGTGTGTGTTGGCACAACCAGGCGAGTTTAATTTAGATTACCCAATATATTTTGCATGCCACTAATTGAACGACGTAGAAATGAACTATAGCATGACTGAGTGGGAAGGTCTTGTCATGGTGTACGCTATAAAAAATTTTAGGCATTACTTGTTGGCTAGCAAGTTTGTCTTCTTTGTAGATTACCATGCTCTCCTCTATCTAGTCAATAAACCATGTATACTGGACCCATCACGGTGGTTGACCACATGTCTTGTATTCCCAATGGAGAACCGACAATAGGAGTGGAAGATAATCTTCCAAATTCCCGCTATTTCTTGTGGATCTAATTTCGAAATGGGCTCAAGAATTGGACACCTTTAAGCCAATGTATCCCCTCAAGACAAAGCCCTCAATAGGGATAGGTCTAAGAAGCTTATTAAGGTGTGGCTCCATATCAATTGATAGCCGACCAACTCTATCAACTGGGGAAGGATGGCATAACGTGACGTTGTGTTTGTGAGGATGAATTTATAGAAGTCTTGTACAAAGCCCATTCGGGTATCGCAGCAGTTGGTCATTTTGCTAGAGAGATTACGGCTCGCAAGGTGCTGCAAAAGCAGGATTATGGTGGCCCACGCTCTTTGCGGATGTTGCAAAATTTATTAAGCATTGTGATCCTTGCCACCGAGTCTCCACACCCTATAACCAAGATTATATGCCTCTAACAGGGATCCTTACAAATCAACCATTTGAGAAATGGGGTATTGACTTTGTGGGACCAATTAGTCTAGTAGCTAAAGGGACTGAGGGATGATATATTATCGTGGCCACATACTATTTTACAAGATGGGCAAAAGCCAAGGCTAGTAGGAAGGCGGATGCGAGGATGACCACTAAGTTCCCGCACGATAACATAATATCATGATTTGGCCTCCCACTAGAAATTGGGAGTGATCTTAAGGGACACACTTTGTTAACGATACAATTCGCATTTTAATGAGCGAGTTTCTCAGCATCCACAAGAAATACATACCTTACTACCCGCGAGCCAATGGACAAATCGAGAGATTGAATAAGACATTGTGCCACACAATAACATGCACGATGGAGGCCAGCCATAATGACTTGGAGCATAAACTTACCGCAGCACTTTGGGCATATCAGACGGCATATAAGGTCGCTACCAAACTGCACACACTTTAGCCTAGCGTTTGGGGTGAAACTAGTCATGCTTATGGAATTCATAGTCCCAAGCCTCAGAGTTGCAATTAGTGTTAACTTATCAGATGAGGCAATTCCATAAAGGCTAATAGTTGGAAAGCTTGATGAGACAAGGATAAGAGTGGCATATGGCATTGTGGTCGAAAACTCCGCCGCAAGTAGTGGCTCAACTACAACCTCCAGAATAAAGACCTCAAAGAAGGAGACCTTGCGTTACTATATAGCATAAGGAATACAAAGCTTAAGTTGAAATATCATGGTATGGGTCCATACAGAGTTGTGAAAATCACACCACAAGGGTCATGCCAAATCGCAACCCTTGATGGAGTAGAGATGGATGGTTACATCAATGGCAGCAAGCTCAAATGCTATTATGGTCCCTTAACGCTCAAAACACTATAGGCCATCCATTAATAAAAGAGAGGTTGTGCGCATGAAGCAACAAACCAAAGCAAAAAACTTAGGGCTAGTGACAATTTGCAAAGTATCCATGGTGGAAGGGTTAAACCCCATCGATGATCTCACTATTGCTTTGGCTAGGGTACAGGTGGACTTTCAACTATGTAGGGAGACTATTTGCTTCGTAAAAACCTTAGAGGACCCAAGGATGAGTCATAACCTGATATCCTATAAAGTGTGCACCCAGCTCCAGACATCTGAGGTAATACTCGAACCCACTCCTTTCATGGTAGATGCACTAAATGGACAGATCTTGCCCACAATAGGTTGTGTGGAAATGCCCATATCGGTAAATAACCATAGTGTGGGTAGTATATGCTATGTTATGTGTGCAGGTGCTATGGATGAATAGGTAACTCTCAAAAGAACTTGGTGCTGGAAAGTTAATTGCCAAATCGATTGGTGGGAATGCACCTCGACATTCGTAAACGATGGCCGCACCTCAGTCATTTCAATCGGTATAGGGACATTGAGCTGGTGCTTTGTGTGATCCATAAGACCAGCAAAGTGCCAATCTCAATCCACAAGATGGCCCCAAGTCCCTTATACACAACGGAATCTTCCCCATCCACTTCTGGCAACACCCCAATGGCACCCATATTGTCACATGATGACTCCCTTGTTGCAACACCAAAAGACAGACGGACCAACAGCAAAGACGACCACATTGATGGCTCCTACACGAAAAGAGAAAGGACCTTGCTGGGTTTCAAAAGGTACACCTTTAGCTTCAACTCTTCAGCCGAGGCAAGGTCAGAGTCATTGTGCAGCTTTTCTTTCCCCTTTACTCCCTACACTAATGGGAGTATAGACTATTAGGCCAAAGAAATATCAAGAAAGAGGATGCAAGACAATAGGTCAAAGACATAAGTACCAGTCTAGCTGGATCCTTAAGTGGTTTGCTATAGGCTCGAGGCTTCTATGATAGCAACGACTACATTTGGGTGCCTAAGGTACTATCTATAACCACTTCGCCTCCTTGTAAGTTTCCTACTGATATCAAGTAGCCTTCGACATCATTCACGGGCAAGACAAGGGTAGTATCACAAGAATCTGTGTATAAGAAGGAGGTAGCTCCACAAGAACCTACTGCTAGTACCTCAGGGAAAAATATCACTAAGACAAAACCACAAGCAATCCCCTTCTACCCGAATTGCTTATGTTATAAGAAAAGACCGTAAGAACCTGTTCCTAGAAAAGGGACAACCACATAAGAACCCGTTGCATTAAAAGGAAAATGTGAGGCCCGATGGGTCCCCAATTGCCAAACATTGAGGACAGCCTACGCTTCCACCTCAACATCTGCCATGAGCACGGTAGTCACACAAGAACCTGCTCCAAAAAATGGAGAAGCCCCATAAGGACCTACCCTCGCTACCATGCCATAGGTACTAGCACTAGGCACCAACATTTCCACAAGTGCCACAGTGGATCAAGAAGTTCCTCAAGTCTATGCAAACCTACAAGCCGTACTATTACCAATCGATGACGGTGCCCAAATTACAAGATTCAACACTAATGAGTTGATGACACTATGCGTGCATAATTCCAAGGCGCATCTCTCCACTCTGTTCATAGGTGTTCTCAGCAAGTACACAGTTTGGAAATAAGCTAGGTACACCAAATCATAGCACTCTTGATTTCATTGTTCATACATTGAGTCTAGGTGAGAATAGGCAGTTTTGCAACAAAGGTGAAAATCAGGGGTCTCCAAGTCTAGTCTATCCTTAGGTGAAAATAACACCACTCCATCAACTTGTGGTTTGCTCTATGGATGTTAGTTCAGTATTGATACAATTACATTATTAGGGTCTATGATTTTGCATGAATTCCATTCCTAGGGTCCCTAGGTCAGTGTGCACATTCCAAGTTAGCATAACTATAATGTCCATACTCATTGTCAAAGTGTCAACTTAACTCCACATGCACTCACAATCACCTAGGTGAAGTCCAAGAAGGTCATCATGTCAGTCCAATTGCAAAACAGGTACATAAAATCAAGTTGTTTCTTTAAAGCTAATGTAGCGAGACTGCTAACGCAATGAGATTGCTAATGCACCAATTGCCTTAGTTGTCGCTGCGATATGCCTAATGCAATGATTCTGCATTAATAATGCTGACCCACTTCTAGATAACGCTAGTCGCTACTTTAATGCTCATGTGACGACTCCATAACGTGATGACTCCTCTTTAAGGCTAACATTGACTCGCTATGCTGATAATGCCTACTCGTTGTGCTAATAACGTCGATAATGCAATCGCTGCACTAATAGTGCCAGCATTGTGTTAAGGTTAATGCTGACCCGTTGCATTACCAAGGCCACTATATAAGGAGGCAGCCTCATTCTGCAGATCCACACTTGGCATTTTACCAAAACTCGACTAAAATTTTCATTACAATTCTACACCATTCGTACACCCTCCGAACTGAATCCCACTCACACTCTCATTGATGTTAGCCTCGTCTTCATGCTCTAATACTGCCAAAGACCTCTTCTCTGACTGTTGCTGCAGTTAACGAACTCTATCCTAGCAAACAAGGTGTCTTTTGCCTTCCCACCCTCTACCACTCCTGCTTCTTGCATGCTCTCCATTCTGCTTTCATCTCAAATGGAGCCTGAGCCCTCTGCACAGTAGGCCAATGAGCCCAAGCCTTCTGCAGAACAATCCACCACTAGACCACTCAGGAAACTCATGATTATAGACATAGAAGACATTCAGAATTACTCTGAACACAACATGCAAGTCACATGCTTCTCCCCGCTCAGACCCAAATGGTTGGAAAGAATACAGGGGTTGGTCATCCACTCACAATTCAAGTGCAATGTAAAGGATTTCTAATTGTATTAACCATAATGCGATAGCTTACCAGATGCACTTCAGGGCCTGGAAGTGGTTCCATATATTTAGGCAATGGGCATGCACACAGTTGTGGATAGATTTCCCTGCCACTTGAACCTATGACAAGTGGTTCATTTTGTTGACAAATACAACTCCTCTTCTAGCTCCGCCAGATGGCTCCATGCGGATGGAGAATCTTATTTTAATCTTTTTACAATAGCAATAGTCCGCCTGGCATGTGGTCTCCCTCACGTCTTGAAGCCCTATGCAACACTTCGATGAATGGATGAATGGCTTTAAGGAGTGGTTGAATACAATACAAAGATTCATAGGGGTGGGATCCCTATCAGCTTGATCCAAAAGTAGCCACACCACTAAGGTAGCTTGGGTAGTAACCCTCCTAGCACAAATTTAGCACATTGAGCATCCCAGCGATTTTGCCGAATTTGCTAGTGTGCTTCCATAAGCCGAAAGAGACAAACTAGGTGGATCACTTCTACAAAGAGATAGTGGCAACCCTATGTTTATAATGCCAATTATCCATTCTCTTTCAAATGATCTAGTTCTAGAGGGATACGGAGACACCGCTAAAGGCAGCAGTGCCTTGCTCTCGGCGCTAGCTCAACAGTCTACCCCCACGAAGTCATCGCCAAAAAAGAGACGAGAAGAGCAAATCAAGAGGCAAGCAAAAGAAGAAGCGGAAGCCAAAAGAAAGCATGACCAGGAAGCTCTCCCATAGCACCAATAGGCTGATGAGCTCAAGAGATAGCAAGAAGAAGAGGCTCACAAGAGGGAAGCAGAGGCCGTGGAAAAGCTCCACCAAGAATACGCCCTTAAGAGCCAATCTAGAAGGGTGATAATATTATTGACTTGGCCTAGGAGCCAAATGGATAGAGCCCTTCTTAGAGGTGTCGAGCCCAAAATTTGACCTAGGAGTAGGTCAAGGAAGCTGCAGAGCCAGGCACAACAAACATAGGGACAAGGTTAACAACAGGAACAATTCAGTCTCGCCAACTAAATGCCTATCAAGCAATCGAATATCCATCAAACATTGTACCTCTGACACATCAAAGGGCTACGCAAGGCCTATGCACACGAGGACAGAAAGGCCTCACAAAAGGAGCTGGTCTTCATGGAGTCACTCATAGCCATGGCGGTAGCAACACATCAAATGCTAGCAAGGAGACAAAAGTTTACAGCCCAACAACAACAATACACATGGGCACATGAGGAGAAGTTGGCCTTAGAAGCAAGGGTGGCACAATAGGCCCAATAAATCAAGCAGCTACACACTCATTTAATAGAGGCAGCAACCGATTATCAGCCTCCAAGCAGATCACCAGATGGCCTGTGCATCTACCCCTCCTTAGCAAGACCTCGACAACCTCCATGTGTAGCTATTGAGTGCTTCCACGCGTGCACATTCTCACTATGTTTCACTCATCGCACAATTGAGGACACCTTCAACTATTTCTTCCACACCATCTCTACTGCTACCATCCAACAAGATATCAATTTTGAGCACTCACTCACCGCCCATGACTTAGAAACACTTCTCCACCAAAATAATATTCGGGCTCATCCACTAATTACTATGGCATATTTTCATGAGGACATAGTCCTCTAGGATGACGCCAATATTCTTGCACCCTATTACCACCCCATTGCATATAACTTCATGTCGTCTCGATATGAGTCATCCAAGATTCCTCCTTTTTTCCCAACGAAAGCCCCATGCTTGACTTGCTTAAGCCCAATGACTACAGGACCTACCTTGCAACCCAAATATATTAGAAAGAATCCTATAATGGTTGCAAGTGTATGGCCACGAGGATGCAAACTTTGCATTCAATCGCCCTTTTGCTAATAACAGGCGAGTGATATCCCCCTACCGGCATAATTGTCCTATATATCAATGCCACTACGTGAAGTAGATGTCGATACTGCATGGACTCTCTTTAATGCTGCTCCCCAACCACCACTGCCTTCTAGCCCTGGCACAACACCTAGTCATGACCCCACCACTGGTGCCATTGATCCATCACAACCCTCCACATCACATCACACCACAACATATCCCACCACAGACACGCAATAGTAGTCGCTCAAGTCGGAGGGTCTTGAAGACATGGGTACCAACACTTAATACAAAATTCTTAAACCCATGATCTTCTCAGATGTTGAACGTCCATATGAGGAGGAAGAATAGGAGGACGCTGTTACATCTTTCAAGGTTGTTGAGGACATAGTAGATGTCAATAGATGGAAGGGTAAGCTCCAAAGCCTCCACCTCATCAGAAAGGATATCATGGAAGTGTGAGCCCTCATACAAATGATCCAAAGAAGCTTTCGAAAATGGAGGGAGAATCCCAGAATGACAAAAGGAGACTATAGAAGGCCATACCATACTAAATTGCCGACTACCAATGCAAAAGCAAGCCTTCAACCTCAATGGCGCATTCCCTTTTTGAAACATGAAGCTTTTTGGAGAACATATTGTTTTGTCAGCGTTGATCGATGTGTCAACCCCACTTATATGCCTCTACATCGAAGATGGAGTTGGCCAAATTTTGAGAAGATACGAGCTTTGGATTCCAATATTGCATATAACTTCCCTAAGTTTGATTTTTCGAAAGTGGGATCTGCTTATGCCCTAGCCATGCAAATGGAGGAGTTTAATACTACCTTCGCTTTGGTTCCAGATCTAGCAGTCATGGCCACGATGCTTTTTTGTTGGTGCTCATCATTTTGTTAAGGGACAATCCTACGCTTGAGCCACTGGCAGAGGAAAATCATCAATGGCTCTGCTTCAAATGTGTTCAACTTGAACACCGGACTCCTATTTTCTCAAATTATGCGGCTTTAATACGTGTTCAAAATCTTCATGGTCACCATATCCAGAGCTTTGAAGATATGTTCAAAACACACTTTGGGGCTATTTGACAGGCATCTTATCATGAACAATGCCCTCAAATCAGATATCATGCACCGCACACAATCCAAGGGCCGGATTGTGAACAGAAAGGGGGGCATGTTAACCGCAATAGTTAACAGTTCATGCAAGCGCCAAGCGATTGTAATGATAAAGTGGAGAAGTAGGAGAGGATGTGAGAAAGGCTAGATGCCATTTGCCTTGGAGCCGTATGGGCCCAAGTGCTTGTAAAAAGAGAGTGAGAGAGGTGAAAGAAAGTACAAGGGTTAGCCCTCCCTTCAAAAGGTGGATTGTATAAAAGACCAGAAGTTTGACTTTGGTCTTCATTGTGTACTTGCAAACTTTTCAAATACAAGCTCTCTCTCTTGTGAGTGAGGCTTCTTGCTTTCCATTGTGTGTTGGTGATTTCCACTCCTCCCCCTTCCCTCTCCCCTTTCCTTCCACATCCCCTCTCCTCTTACCTTCCCCTTTTCTCTTCCCCTTCCCTCTTCATTCTTGTGGGACCACATTGACACAATCTGGTAGACACTTGAGTCACACAAGTGTTAGGCTTGTGTATGCAAAGCTCTCACAAGGAGTTTCTTGGGAGAGTCTTCGTCGGCATTCCTCCAAGATCCCTACAACACGTGTAAAAATAAATTAAAAAATTATTTCCTTATAATTTAAAAGCCCTTGATGTAGTCAAAGCATTCTTTGACTTCATAGAGAGAGAACTATTTTAAAATCTGTGGTTGCCGTGGAGAAATTGTGACTCCATATAAAGTCTGCAGATGGTCGTCATGAACGCGTAGAAGTTCAAAGTGGCTTATTGCAAATGAGGCGCATAGGATTATTAAGTGGCCGCCAGTGGATGGCCGTGCTGATGAACTACAGTCTGCAAGAAGAAACTTGCAATAGGGACACATGGGATTTTGAAGCTTCTAGCATAAAGTTAAGGACGACCAATAGAGTGCACGATTAAATGCAAGGTGGACTGGCAGAGGCACATCATACATGATAGAATACTGGCACACAGTTTAGTAAACATGCTTGGGCAAATGTGCTAATGGAGGCTGCACAAACAGAGAAGGAAAAGACCAAAGGACGCACGGGCCGAGATTCAAAGAGAGCCAGAGGTTGAGAGACGTGCACACAGTCGTACAGGGCATGCGGATCAAGACTCGGACTCACTGATTCAAGAGCAGACAATGAGAGCGGATGAGAGTTAATAGGGGCGGTTGGCTGCTACACGTGGCAGAGTAGCCTGTAAGCAATGTCAACTTTGATTCGGTGCCCGAGGCAGAGAAGCTAAAATGACAGCGGGCTATTGGACTATTGCAAGCTTTAATTCCAGGTTCACAAAGTTTACAACCAACACAAGCGATGCCTTGGCAGATTAAATGAGGCAGATATGACGCACTCATGCTCTATTGCATGCATAATTACTGTAGGTAGCCTCCCTTTTAGTTCACGACCACGGTGTGAATTGCAGAAGGGGAAATTTTCTTGGTCCACCCTCTACCAGATAGAAAACTCTTTCAAATTGTACCACCAATGCCTTCTTGAAATCCACACGAGAGAGTTGTCACTTTCTTGATCTTTCCAACAAGCCGTGAAGCATAGCCTGGGCTCTGATACCCACTGAAAGAAAACTTAAAATCTTCAACACAAAACACCACTTAATCAATTGGAGATGAAAGAGAACTCGATAGTGACAAACAAACTTGGTGCAATCTCTCCCCCCTAGATGAGTGGCTTATGCTTCCTTATCTAGGGTATTTATAAGATTTCAATAAAGCTTACGGAGCCAAAATTATCCCCCTCTTCCAAAAATAGGGATTTGCTTTACATAGTCTCTTTGGGCCAAAAAATGATTTATGTCTGCTCCAAAAATATTACCCAAAGTTTACAACATCAAGGAAATACAAAACTGGCCCATGGCCGTATAAGATGCACCATGCGACACCTCAATCGGTACCCTTGCATTAACTCCAATCCTCGCCATTAGTTCCATCACCTGTACTCAAGCTGCGAAATACATTAGTTATTAACAATTAATTGAATAAATCATCGAATCAATTGATCCCAATATAACCACGCTCAAAGTACAATAATCAAGCACAACACCAATAACACTAGCAATATCAGTATTAACATGGAATCACCGACAATACTAACCATCTAGCATGGCAAATCACAGCCTAGTTAGGCGTCCCTAACTAAACCACACAAAGCATCCACTAGGACACCCGCCACGTCCGATGCACTTCTATGGAATACTTTGCCATAGTCAAAGAAAATAAAATAATATCCATAGCAAGAAATATCAAATATACAATTTCTGTAGCACCTATAGACACATCTAGATTCCAGCTCTTCGAATGGCCCTTCAACACAACCTAGGAGAATCAAATGAACTAGGTCAAAGACTTTACTAGATCTCAGTCCTAGGTGAGTAAAGGAAATCTACATGCTTGGTTGCATGGGCCTAGAATTTCATGCCATTGCCTTTTGGTTCAAGAAAGGGGACTTAGTTCTTTTTGTTGACTCCTTTGAATTAGACAATGCATCATGTTACTCTAATTTTTCTTTCTATTTATGAGTGTTGTTATGTTCATTATTGTTTTTCCTCAATATTTATAGGCATGGTGCACCTATGCAAAAAGCAAGGATTTCACATAAGATTCTTATTTTGTGCTAATTTTTTGATAGTGACAAAGCACATCGTTACCTTTTCAGATTATGCATCCCAGGGATCTCGAAAGAAGGGATTAATCAATACCAATTGGCTCACAAAGAAATGAAATATCATACCTAAGCCAAGACTACAACACTAACATGGCAGAATGGAAATCTCTCAAATCTAGATTATACCTAACATCTCGAATTGGGCTTTCAAGATTAAAAATGTTGGGGGATTCCATGTTGATCATGTACCAGGTCCAAAAGGAATATCAAGTTCTCAATTAGATCGTGGACTTGACCTCAAAGCTCCTTGCTAGTTTCCATTATGTACATATTGTGTACATTAAGCATGAAAAGAAGGCCACAGTTGACCACTTAGCATCGCACACATACCTTGGACCCATCTTAAAGGGCATTCAACCCGTGATACCATATAATTTTAAGAATTTTATCATCATGTAGTTTATGACTCACCTCAAGGAATAGTTTATCTTTGTCTAAAGAATGTGGCTAACATCCTACTACAACTAGCCAAATTGAACATGAAGCTGTACTTCAAGGTTCTCCACAAGCTCAAACCAATGAAGGATTTTTGGAGGCTCTTGTCTTGAGGAAACCCTTTTCCCAACATCTCACCATGGCCCTATGAATGCTCACCTATCTATACTAGTCTAAGGAAAAGAGTAGATTGCTTGCACAATCAAGAATGGCCTAGAAATAGGATTGCATGTTGCCAAAAAAGAACTTGCATTCGTGGTGAGGTGCTTGTAGGATGTTTTTTTTTTGGGCATATACGCTAATCTTGCCTTGCAAATACTAAGGACCAAAGCCCAAAGGATGAAGAAAAATTTGGGCTTCGAAGCTCGAGGGTGAACTTGTTGGTCAAGAGTTGTTGGATGTCGGCACAAAAAGTGCGACCCACACAAACAAACGATCTAGAAAAGTTAGGCATTCAAACTGAAACTGGCCCCTAAAAAGTCCACTATATAGAATTTAGACACCACCCAAAGCTTGGGATGTTATCCTCAATTTTAATGATTTAGGCTATCCTTCCTGAATTTTGTCCTGTTATATTTAACACTCCCATGGGATGCCCTTGCTTTCCTTATGGCTATTGAGAAAGTCAATGAAGTTAATGCATGAGGAAACAAGAAACAGAAAAGAGCAAGAAATGTGGTGATTTGAGGCATCCCACATGAAGATGGGGAAGCCCCCATGGACTTCACAATGGTCATGCAAGACATTTTTAACACCAAATTCTCTATGCCAAGGGCCATTGTGTATGGGGCATCCAAACTAGGGAGGAGGGTTCAAGGATGGGAAAGGAAGAGGTATTGTATGTACCCTGCTAGATAAGTAGAAATATTTCATCATTCTACACTCCAGCCAGGTTTACCTGCACTACACCTCTTACCACTATGTTGGTGAGAACCACACACCAAAGCAACAAGAAGAAAGGGGGAAGCAAATGGTAGAGTATAAAATGTTTGTCTCCTGCATGGAGAGACACAATCAATGGGATCAAATATTTGGTTAAGATTGTGTTTTGGAATAGTAGGGGTAATCCATAAAGGGGTGGGGTTAGACTGTAACCAAGTTGATGATGTTATCTTCAAGGGAACATGATGCATGCTACATCTTAGACATTGAAGTCTATGATGTCCACTCCTCAGCAAAACACATAGTGGAGAAGATTACTTAAGATCAACTGCAATGAATTAGATGCTAGTTGGGATGGGAAATCAACTCATGGTAATGTTGATGTACATCACATCAACATGCTCTTATCAAGATGTTGCATAGTAGACATATGCTAGTAATGAACGGCATGACAGCATGGCTAGGTCCAAGGGATTTCACATGCACTACAAGATCAAGAGGAAAAGTGTAGTGAATTATGCCCTCATCCATCAGATTGACATATCAAGGATTATATCCTTTGATGTTGAACCCCTCAAAATCAACTTAGACCATCGATCTCTAGCTAGCATGCAATATGTGTTAGCTATTAAAGACAATGAAATTGTATATTGCAGGCATTAGATTGCATGCGAGTATTATATGACCACGAGATGTTGGAGTATACTAAAATAACAAAGAGACTCACAATGGCAACACAATACCAGACTCAATTCACTTCTATTGTCTAAGAGAAAAAACATTCATCTATTGCCTCACCCGTACGCAGTTTTTTGGCTTACAACTGTGAATTCAAAAGACTCTCTAATGACCCTATAGAGCAGTTGCTCGACACTTTGTAGAAGCCTCACAGCTTGGACAAAAGGAAGGATATCTCTAGCAAAGTGAGCATTTGTAGATTGCCTCATTGCTGACTCTGCATGCTGCCTCACATAGAACTTGCTAGCCACTACATGGCTATTACCAGACGTCATCCATGCATTAGGCAACCCACATGGTCCAATCAAACATCACCGCCACAAATAGACATCACCCCTCACGTGCATATCCAAGTGTCAATCACCACATGGCAAAATAGAACCTTAGAGAAAACGATTGCTTTCCCATGAGAATGATCCTAAAAGAACACAAAACCCAACAATCCCCCCTTCAACCAAATGGGAGAAGCAAAGCAAGAACAAATACAGCACCGACAACAAAACTGTTTGAACAAACTAAGTCATGGTCTACTCACTAAGAGCCAAGATTATCTAGAACAACCACGTGCTTACGAAAAGCCAACACAGCTCTTAAACTCTGTCCAAAACTAAAAAGCCCAATCTTGATCATCAAAAATCGTTTCAACCAATCTTGCAAATTCTTCTTTGGATGTAGATCCCTCAATAACACAAGCCTTGTTCTTTGAATTGTCCTTCAGAAGCTCATCTTTGTGTTTCTTGTAGCATTGCCTCTCAATATGTCCTTCACGACCACAATAGTGACACACACGACTATCTGAATGCCCTTTACCTGATGGTCGCTTATTTTCTTTTATTGTATATGCAGTGTCTCCAAACGATTGCAACAAATCATCACGTCTCTCTTCACTGAGAAGTAGACCCACACAATCAAGAAACTAGCAACTTCATCCAACTGCAATACTCTAGCTATTTCACTGTATTTCGAAGGTAAGACTCTTCAAGAGGATCGCCTTCTTGTCATCATCTTTGACTCCTGACCCGAGATCATGTAATTGCCTCAAGAGAGCTTGCATTCTATTCAAAAATGTGCCTAGATTTTCGTTTTCATCCATCTTCAGATCAAATAGTTCTTGCTTTAGAATTGCTTTAGAATGCTTCATACGTACCCCGAATAAAGTTTCAAGAATCCTTCAGTTCTTAGCAGCCAACTTCTTTACATCAATGTGATGAAAATAATCGCTTCCCAGAGCACAACCAATCAGTCCAATGGCTTTGTCATTTCTCTGGCTCCATGATGCCAACTCTCGTTTATTATCCGGCTTCTTATCTATACCATCCACGAGGCCCCAGAGACCTTTCTGCATCAAGTAGAGACAAGTGGCTAATTGCCATGAAGAGAAGTTTTGACCATTATACTTTACGAGGGAGCTCTCTATCGATTTTTGTTTCTTTGTATAATCCATTAACACCAATCACAAAGCTAAAAAAAAATCTATCAATGCTCTGAAACAAGCCTCAGCTAAAGTGTCAATAGATGAACACTTTCTTTGACTGATTTGACTACGACGACGTCTACAAGCTCGGGGAAAACTCTGACTTCTAATTTTGAAGACCCTGCTTCAAGTGATTTCTTCGACATGCAAAGACACCTCACATGCACTCAACGCTGAGAAGATCTTCCCCACTGAAACAACAAACTCTTCCTCCAAATATGACCTCACAGACACTTCATAATGCTGCTCTGATGCCATTGTTAGCTATTAAAGACAATGAAATTGTATATTGTAGGTATTAGATTGCATGCCAGTATTGTATGACCACGAGATGTTGCAGTATACTAAAATAATGAAGAGACTCACGATGGCAACACAATACGAGACTCAATTCACTTCTATTGTCTCAGAGAAAAAACACTGATCTATTGCCTCACCCGTACATGATTTTTTGACTTACAACTGTGAATTCAAAAGACTCTCTAACGACCCTATAGAGCAGCTACTCGACACTCTTTAAGCCTCACAGCTTGGACAAAAGGAAGGATATCTCCAATGAAGTGCACATTTGTAGACCGCCTCATTGCTGACTCTGCATGCTGCCTCACGTAGAACTTGCTAGCCACTACATGGCTATTGCCACATGTTACCCATGCATTGTGCAACCCACATGGTCCAATCAAACATCACCGCCACAACTAGACATCACCCCTCACGTGCACATCCAAGTGTCAATCACCACAATATGGGAGAGGCACAAGACCATTGACCTCTAGCTAGCATGCAATAACACACGGATGCACTGGACCAAAAGAAGGGAATTGCCTACGCTGAAACACTAGATGCCCTGCTTTGAGAAACAAATATGGAGGGGTTCATCAATTCAAGATGGTTACTAGTACAAGAGGCTATCCTAACTAGTGCCACTAAATGCTTCATAGCCAATGAAAACCGAAAGCATCCTTTCCTTGCAACCAATGGTCTGACAATGAATGCAAGAGTGCTGAACATGACTAGAACAACACACTCAAAGGGGAGGCATGAAAGGAAGCTCATAGAAGTTACCACTAAAGAGGTGACATTTTGAAGCATCCCAAGAGCCCACACACTTGCACACCACCCAAGGAGGATTTGGAAATAGAAACAGGGAATATTATGGTGGGTGAATCTTTAGATTTGGATCTACTGAACTAATCTAAAAAACAAGTGGCTATCGATGGAAGGCAAGAGATACAATACCCATGTTTTAATTATTGAAATGGTTTGGCAATTTAGCATCATGATAGATATGTGACCTCTTTACCCAAGCCATGCTACAAGGTTTTCCTCAGGATCTGGATACAACAAATACCTGTTCACAAACAACAAAATCATAATGGTGGGCTCTGCAACAACAATGGCAATCCGACTACTCATGGAAATGATTTGCCTCAATGATAAAGGGCTATTATGTTGTTTTGTTGACTTCAAAATGCCTTGGACAAGGTCCATTGTTGCAAAATCCTATGGACAAGAAAGGAGAATCTTGGGGTACCCTAGAGCGGCATTCATAGATAGATGGATAATGGTCATGGCACTTTCACGAGACGAGAGGATGGAGCAGTCCCATTTGGTGCAATACACACTCTTATTACTTACATATGCTGATGATGTGGTACTCTTTGTGTGTCACCAAAAGGGCCTCTAGGAAATGATGCAAGTCATGGATCAATTCCATCTATTAATGAGGGAAAACAAAGGCAATGGTTGTTAAACAATACAAGCGAGACCTGCGGCATCACCTATGTAGGGCATGGCAATGACACTTCAAATATAAGGGCCTTGAAATTTCAATGAACCATCAATAGCACAAATGCTTTGAACTAAGAATCCTTGCATGCTGGACCCAGCTATTATGCTGTTGAGAACAAATGCAATCATGGACGTTTTGCAACTAGACCTCAAATCCAATTTACTAAGCACATTGGTCACACAGGTGCTATTTCATGAATTGGAGGTTTGGGGTAGGAGCATCTCCAAGAGCACATTGAAAAAAACCAAAAAAACCATTTTGAGAGGATACATGGGGCTCGAGGCCACTACTCTCTACATGGGGGTCAAGACCACTACTCTCTACTCCATCCTCTTACTAGAGACAAGGTGCGGGCCACTTGAAATATATGCCTTGGAGAGAGTATCTCAAAATACAACAAAGGCGAAGAACATACCCAATGACTATCGAGACTCGCTTGTTGGGATACTCATGATAGGATGCATCCTTGACTTACTGGCATGGAAGTGGAAGGTACAATGGTTGATTCACCCCTCACAATAATGCTAAAGGAAATCACACGTTGCTACTTGCAAGATGCCATACTCCAATAGTGAAAAGAAGCTCCCAAACACGAGTATTACTATGCACACAACAACCCTAAATACAGGGGACTTGCACAGGAGCTAGGGAATAGGTGCAACCACAGTTATGGATGCCAATTTCCCCACGAGCAAGACATGCCATCACCTTTGTGCATACTAGATCCCACTATTGGGGGTGGAGGTTGTATCTTGGGGGGAACATCGACCAAGAAGAGGTGGTATCTTAGGGGTAACATAGGTCTCATCTCCCTAGCCTATGAACACATCTGGCTAAAATTCCCACAAATTTCTAGAGGGACCGTCAGTCCCATGGAGATTTAGAACCCATAGCATTTGGAGGCTACGAGTTCCCTGAACCATCTTTTGCACATATACTCACTGCGACCACCTGCTCAATGTAAGCCTAGGAGTAAGTGGCACAACAAAATCAACAGCCACCTAACCACCCCCTCAACTTCTCCTCCTCCTCCCCCCCCCCCTCTCTCTCCCTCTCTCCCCCCCCCTCTCTCTCTCTCTCTCTCTCTCTTGGACAAGCACAGTGGACTACCTCTTGGGTCCCCTGACCTTTACCTCACAGATATACGACTTCATTGTGCCCCCTCACCCAGATCACTCGTACCTAGCCTTTTGTATCTCTACCACTATGCCAGCCACAGAGAGGGTCCCCCCCATGCCCACTCGTGTACAAGTTCACTTTGATCATGCCCTGGACCCCATCTATGTGAGCAACTTGGCAAAGGGACTTCTAGCCCTACTACTTGGAGATGCTATAGACCTCACCCATGCCTCAGACACCCTTTCCACGATAGTCAGGGACGGAACCATTAGGTCTTTCCCCACGACTTGATCCGCACGTGCCTCACTAGGGAAGATGCCATAGAATCCTTGGTATGATGATAAGTGTAGAGAGATGAGAGCTCACCTCACACGCGAGCTAGCCCTTGGCCACTTAGGCACAACGGATTTCACGATGACTGACAAGTCGTAAGCAGCGGGCCTTCCTCATCCATAAAATGGACGAAGTGATCAGTTCATTTTGATGGGGGGATCCCACCATTGGATGGGGGCTTCTATCGGAGGGGAAGCCACCTATACCCATCACAAACCTAGGTGTTTGGCACACTTATGCATGCTCTCTTTATGATGTCCCGATGCAGGCACCACTTGATATGTCCACTATGCCTATAACCGAAGAGCACATGACCATGAGGGACCACGGACTGAGCACTTTGATCATGGACAGGAGGTCTTGGCTCCGATACTAGCATAGATGTTCAACCACACCTTATGTCATGGCTTCCCACCCTCATGGAGTACCACCACCATAGTACCGATACACAAAGTAGGCAACCCCATGGATACTCGAAACTATCGCACTCTCATGATTGGCCACACGATGGCTAAGATCTATGGATCGATACTGGAGAGGGAGATCAGCAGTCATACAGAGGCACATGGGCAGCGTGCTCTAGGGCAGGCACGCTTCCGGAGACAGCTCTCCACTCTAGACCACATCTTCACCTTGACGGCTATCATTGAGGAGGCGAGGTCGAGATGCCATAAAGTCTACGCTTGTTTTGTAGACTTTCGGAAGGCCTTCGACACTGTCCCGCGATCCCGCATGATCAAGAGTCTACAGGATATGCAGATTCCAGAGGTTTTGATCTGGGGAGTGGTGAGCCTATACGAGTCCGTTAGAGGGAGAGTTCATGCCCCAGGAGGCCTATCAGACTGGATTGAGAGCACGATCGGAGTAAAGCAGGGGTGCCCCCTCTTACCGACTCTCTTCGAACTCTACATTGATGAGATTACATCTTTCATAGACCGCCTAGGAGGTGAGGGAGCACCACTAGCGGACTTGATGATACAGATTCTACTATATGCGGATGACATAGTCCTCCTGTCATCTTCGACAGAGGGACTACAGAGACATCTAGATGCCCTAGAGGTGTTCTGCACAGAGAGAGACCTGATAATTAACCTTGGGAAGACCAAGGTCATGATCTTCAACCCCTCCTACACAATGCTTCACCGACATAGCTTTACATACGAGAGTCAGCCAGTGGAGTTTGTGCAGTCCTACACATACTTGGGTGCAGTCTTCACAGGGCCAGTTTTCACGATGACCCACGCAGCCAGAGCACAACTCACACGAGGGCATGGTGCCTTGGCCTGACTAGAGCGACAGTGCTTCCAGGCGCACTTCCAGGATCCGCCGATGAAGTGTTGGCTTTTCGACACTCTAGTGAGGCCGACCGCCATGTATGCGGCACCGTTTTGGGGGGGTGATATTTCAGCAGCAGAGTGGAAGAGATTCGAGCGACTGCAGGTGATTATGGGCTCTAGGATGATTCGGAGTAAGCCCTCGATCCCCCATCAGATAGTATAGGCAGAGTTTGCCATGACCCCTCTCCAGGTTGATGCCATCTTTTGGACAGTGACTTTCCTCCACAGAGTTTGGGACCTACCTCGTGAGAGACTTCCGAGATTGGCACTAGAGTCCTCCATACGACTATCTGAGAGTGGGGTAGGTACACCATGGTTTGCACGCACCACCGCATGGTTCGCCAGTCACAGGACTCAGATGCATCGGCTTCCGCCGTTTCAATATAGCATGGATGCACCGCCCGAGTCAATCCCACGAGATGAGATTAACCGCATCATACGATTAGATCTCGTCCACCTCCACACATCTTGCACTTGTTGGGGGGGGGGACCAAGAGTTGCCCGCCAAGACCCAACTCTACTATAACCATTTTCTGAGAGTAACAGAAGACGGGCTCATCGTTAGACCTCAGTATCTCGAGGACAGAGGAGTCTCACACGCACTGAGGATTGCCATCGGACAGATGCGGGTCTCGTCCCATCAGCTGAGGATCGAGACAGGGAGAGCTGCATGCATACCCAGAGAGCAGCGGACTTGCAGGTTGTGCACGATGGGGAGGGTCGAGATAGAGGAGCACTTTCTATGTGTGTGCCCAGCCTACTATGAGATCCGAGGGCGCTACCACTGCCTTTTTCAAGAGGGATACGATTTTGGCCCACTCTCACGACTGATCCACTTCCAGAGGACTAGGTCTGCATTGGGCTCTACCTGATGGAGATGCGACAACATAGGGAGATACTACGACATATCAAAGAGCAAGAGGATGGGACCACCGCATCACAGGGTACCAAGGTAGGCCGAACGTAGATAGGTCACAAATTTCTATGCATTTGACTCGGTCCAAGGGCACTCTAGGACAGAGGAGGAGGAGCTAGTCGACATGAGAGATATATGGATCAACGGAGGTAGCTAACACAGCACTGCTAGACGAGGGACACAGAGACCGTACACGGCGCGACAGACAACCAGAGCACACACGATCGAGGTTCGACCTATCTCAGCTCTCCTTAGGGGAGATCGACTGAGACGAGGCGTCACTCTTGACATAGCCCATTGGATCCAGAGATCGAGAAGACCACGTCCACCACCACGGGAGACATCCCGACAAATGCAGATACGTGAGCTCTTTGCATCTCATCAGAGAGCCATCATGGAGCTTGGATACGTAGGGCCAATCCACGCACTTGGGACTCTAGCTTTGAGCACTTGATATCTTTGTGTCACTCTCATTTTGTATTTTTACTTTGCTATTCTACTTTGTACTAGTATAGTATCTTAGTACTCAACAAGGGCCTTAGTGAGCCCTTTGCCCCAGCTCACAGTGGTCTGTATGAGCTACTTGATTCCGTACTTTGTCCCATAGGCCCACGAGGCCTCCTGTGGATGTTAATATATCTTTCTTTCTTTCTTTCTTTCTCTCTCTCCCCCTCCCTCCCTCCCTCCCTCCCTCCCTTCAATTGAGCCTCTCTCTTTGTTGCAATTCTCTCATTCCTTTCATTGTTACAACCTTCCCCCCATTGCCTTTCACCCTACCATAATTTTCCCATGACCCCACCTTGCCTACCTACTTGACAACTCTCTTCCTCATCCTGCACCATTTTAGCATGTGAATGTGGATGATGTGTGTTGGCGTGTAGGTGCCTTGCTACATAGGAAGGGACTGTAGCTTATGAAGAAGCCTGATGGATGGAAGACCCATCAACCCTGTCCTCATCTTGGGTGTCCCCTTGGGTGGAAGCCCCAAGAGAACTAACTGTGGGAGCTAGACAACCCCCTCGAGTGGACCCAAGAGGCACATCTACGACAACTATTGATGGTTCTATTGATGGTTTTGAGATGTCCCCAGGGAGGGAAAACTCATCACTGACAACTGTGAAAACTGTTTGCTCCCCCGATAAAGCTGATCCAGTTGACTGAGCTCCTTAGGTGCATAGCACATTGTGGGCAAGGATGGATTCGAGTAGGCTCTTCAAAGGTAAAACGTGTGAGCGAGTGGCCACAACCACACCGCCCCACCCAATTGAGAGGATTTTAGGGCTTGCTCCTCCACGACAAAAGAGCAACCCCCTCTCATAAATCTCCTGAAGATGTTTTCTTGTTATTAAAGGAAGCATAGCCCAACTTTCAACATTTAAAATTCACATTGCCTCGTGTCCCCATGTTGGTATTTTCCTTGATTGGTCATTTATTGTGGAGGTAGATGCCAAGGGCACAAGAATGGGAGCTGCCTTAAAGACGGCCATGGTGTGATAGCTTTTGAAAGCAGAAAGTTCAATGATACAACTCAATTATCATGTTTATGACAAGGAGATGTTGGCAGTATGTATGTATATACGTACGTAGTGGCATCAATACTTGTATGGAAAGATCAAAGACAAGACAGATACTTTCTTACACAATCTGACTAGTCAACAAAGTAAAAGAGGTAGTCGGTCACAGTGTGCTCCTTTTCATTGAATGTAGGAAAAGCAAAAAAAAACGTGGTTGCAGATGCCTTGCCAAGAATGTGGGCTTGTACATTGTCTGCCATTTCCACTATCTATCAGATTGGATACATGGCATTCAAGAGGAGTCTGAAGAATTTGGGGGAAGCAACTGTATTTTCAGACTTGCAAGACCCCTCATGTTAAGATCATCCTGAATTTAAAGTGCACAATGGCTAGTTGTTCCCGGATATACCTTTGTAAGACTAGAATAAGTCCAATCATACAAATTTAGATTTTTTGTTGTTCTAAAGACCAAAAATCTACACAGAAAATAAAAGAGAAAATGAAAGAGCAGAAAAAATAAGTAAACAGAAACTTTTATGAAAAACAAAACGAACACATACTTCGCAAGCAAAGCAACATTTATGCCATCATCAGTGCCCAAGCTGGGTTTCTAAAGGCCCGCGGAGTCTTTGGGCAAACCCAGTGCTTAACGTCAAATAAACAAAAGAGAAAGAAAACATAGCAGCCTCTCTCATGTCCAGTCTACCATGCGGCAGTTATGCACACTTTGAGGGGCTATTTATATGCCATATAAAGGTCAGGGGTCTGCGGAAGATCCACAGACTGGGTGGGTTTAGTCTGGGGGGAAGTCGGGTGGTTATGAAGGGCCACAGCCCTATAAAAGGGCCCCCAAAGGGGGCATTCCCTATTCCATCAAGCAAGTACTACAGCGGGGATGTCCAGAAGTACAGCAAGAGGCCTTCATTATTGGCTGTCTACACAGCAGCAAGGACGGACAGAATCACGGGAGTCTTGTGCCTCACCGTTGGGCTTCCTACAAAGCAGCAAGGAGGTCAAGGTTCACAGAGAAAAGACTGCCTTACAAAAGGCTGTCCAAGGGAGCAGCAGGAAGCTGTCCAAGGGAGCAGCAGGAAGCTGTCCATTACCAAGCCCACAGAAGCTCTGGGAGAGGGACACAGGCTGAAGTGTCGTCAAGGTGCCACGAGGAGGTGGAGAACAGTTCTGAGTGTCACATGGGTCCACATCTAGGGAGCACCTTGCTGATAGAGCGTGGCACACTGAGCACATATTTTGTATATGATTTGGTCCATCCTTGGACAAGAATATATTACTCTCTCTCTCTCTCTCTCTCTCTCTCGCATTGTAAATTCACATCTCCCTCTCTCTACAATAGTACACACCACGGAAAGAAGAAATTAAAACTGTGTGATTCCTGGGCAATATCTTGTTTCATCTATATTCTGCTGCAGGGAGTGTTGGCTGTAGCAAGAAACCACTCTTATCCTTCCTAACAATACCCATACTTCTACAGGTATCAAGCCCCTCTGTCCTCCTTACATGGGGCTCACATGTGGAGTACTGACCCTACTATCCCAACACCCCCTCTCAATAACATATTTGTTTTAAACCACCCTGTTGACGTCACGTTGTTCCATCAGTTCCCATCCAGAAGCACTTATAAATATGCTAAAAGGCCTTGTGGTAATCAGGTCCAAGATTCCAAGTGCTGATCCTCATCGTACATGAACCAGAACCAGAACCAACCTTAAATTGGTTTAGTCACAATACCATGCACCAATGGCATTGCATCCAAATCATGAACACGCCGAGATACCGAGGCACTGACAAGTCCATCCAATCATCCCTCTTAGAACCTGGGAACAAACCACATCTTGCCAACTGCCAAGCATCATGAGTCTGTTTCAACCTGTTCCACCTCAAGCCGCCTCCCCAACTCGATCCTCCAAGCCTCTATAGTGGCATCCATGTGTCAGAAAAACCTAGTCTTTGAGGCTAATTCAAAACTTTTGACTATGTGTCCACACAAGAGAGCTCACAAAACATCAAGCTCAAGAGAGAGACGATGGTAGAGTAGTTCATAAAATGCCTCATTATATATTTCAAATAACTGAGTCAAACAAGCTTTATCTAGGGATCCCAAACCTTGCAGAAGCAATCCGCTGCCCTGGATGCTCTGTGGTGAGCACAAACTTTGCTCACATTCCTTGTGACCTCATATAGTGCTGGTTCCTTGGATTCGTGATCCCCCGGTGTCCTTCCTGCTGCTGCAGAGTGCTGCGCACTCTCTGGTGAATGTCGACATCCTTGCTAAACTTCTGGACAGCCAGCCTGTTGTGAGGCCCCACTCCTAGAATGAATGGATACATTGACCCCAAGGATCGGGGCTTTATATCGAGGGCTGCTAGCCCCCTAGACTAGCCCACTTGGTCTTTCAACCAACCGACCCAGTCAGCCAAACCATCAGCCACAGACGGGGCCGACACAGTGTGAATCTGCTGACCTGTCCACGCCTATAAAAGGCACTTTTCTGCAGCCTTCCTGCTCCAATATTGCCGCCTGGCTGCTGCGTGGTAGCCCTGATGTACTCGCCTGTCTGCTGCATGGTCACAGCCTGCTTCAACCAGCAGAACACCTGTCTGCAGCCCACTAACCTGACCCTGGCAGCCCGCCTACCTGTCCAAGCATGGTTTCCTCTGCTCCAAGCTGGTCCTGACCTCATCCAATTGTATGACAGCTCTCTCTGCTGTCCTTGCTGCTCACCTCTGACAGTGCATCTCGTGGCAGCCATGTAGATGCCTCCTTCCACCATCATCTGCCCATGTGGCATCAATACTTTGATGCACACAAAGCAGTCGCTCAAACCCCCCAATTCTATCTTGTTAACATGTCCCCATGCTCTACTGATGTGGGGGCTTGTAGGTGGCACAATAGACCCTGATTTCTGACACACTGTGGTTTCTCCGCATAGATCCTCCTCCTGCACCGAGCTTCACTCAGGTCTGAATTCTTAGCCCACCAAGATGACATGTAACCCGTCCTGTTCTTTTGGCTTCCAAATCTCTGACACAAAGTCTGCAATCAGGTCACCAATGTACCTGTTCAGCATCATGCCCTCAATCCCCCCTTGGAGAATCCTCCCTATCACCTCAGCATCACCATCTCCATAAAGTCCATGACACCAGTAGCTTCAGAAGACAAGCAAACACCTCCAAATGCTTTTGCCTTGAAGATTCCTTTTTGGAAGGCTTTCGCCCTCCAACTGGACAGACACTTCACAAAACCAAAATCAACACCAACGTGTTGGCAAATGATCTTCATAGGGGCTTTGGTGTGATGCACTTTGGACTATGGTCACAAGAGGAGGTGAAAGGCCTCATGCTTTGATTGGCCCATGCAACTGTGAGAAGCTTCATGATACATGGCAGCCAAGTGGTGTTACGTAGTCAGGTGGTCCAAAGTGGTGGTTCTACACGAGTATATCTTGCATGGAAGACGGTGAACTCCCTCCTTTGAGGCTAGGAGCCTGTCTAGAAGTCTACAGGGAGTTTGATGAGAGTCGGCATGCTCGTTAGCCCTATGTAAAGAGTCACAGCAGCTGTTGTTAGTCCTGTCTTGTCGTTAGGATCCATAGTCATCTTATGAGAGCAGTTGTATTAGGTGAAAATCCCTGGTAGTGGTGAGCCAAGTTGCTGAAACCGGCCTCAAGGCCAAAAGAGGGCGTTAATAGACAACTAGCCAGCAAATGCTTTCACATTAAAATACTCAGCAAAGACTTCAAATACAAATTGGGAGCTAGAGTGCTCTTGCTCAAGAAGGACACAGATTGGCCCCAAACCCTTGGCGCCCCTTTCAGTATTTTTTAATTACTTGGAGAGCCTAACAGATAAGATACACATTGGAATCAACTACAATTGCACGCCCCCCCATCAGCGGGCATCAGTGTCCCAAGCATCCACCCTGTTGCGATCTGCTCACACCATACATTCTAATAGGCGTCCAAATCAGTTCCTAGTACTAGCATGAAGCCCGAAGCTGTTACTAGCAATCCAAACGGGACCACACGACTCCCTTGCCACCCACTGGATCACTGATGTGCCCAAAGAAATAAATGAAAGCATTCAAAGCTAGTCTGCAGCCTCGAGATCTTGCATCTCTCTATGGTAGCAGCAACTGCCCATAGTGGCTCACCAAAACAGCTCGCAGCCAAGAGCCATCCCTAAGAGGCATGTGTGAACTCTTAACCAGCCCGGAGTCTCCAACCAAGCTCCTTCATGAGCTAATGCAAAACCCTGCAGAAGAATCAGAAGAATCCCTTCTCCACACTGCCACGCTGGCCACAGCCCGTGGCTCACTTTATATTCCAACCAATAAAGAGGTTAAACTCCAAAATTAGCAAGGCTAAGTGTGGAGCATATTTATAAATTGTATGGGCTACCAATCGATATTGTTAGTGACCGACATAGCAAATTTAACAGCCATTTTTAGAGGGCTGTGTTTATGAGGTTGGAAACTTCTTTAAATATGAGCACCGCGGATCATCCACAGACTGATGGTCAAACTAAAAGGGTCAATCAAGTCGTTGAGGATATGCTTCGAGCATATGTAAGTAAACGGCAAACTAATTATTCCCATATTAGAATTGGTATATAACAATGCCAAACATTCAGCTACAGGTTTTAGTCCATTCATGATGATGCATGGATTTCAACCTAGAACCCCAATTGTTATGAAAGCTTAACTATTTTGAATCTTATGAGTGACTATCATGAGTTTCGAAACCATGCTATGTTGTGTTTTTAGAGGATGAGTTTGGGCATGTTCTTACCTCATCTAGGTATATGCTTTTGCCACATTAGCGGACATGCAAATTTAACCTTGTGAAGTTTCGTCCATATTGCAGCATGTTGGTTTTGCGATAATTCTTTCTATCTTAAGTGGTGCGTTGCCCTATCACCTAGATTTAGATGCCCGTCTGGCTAAAATGAAATCGTTTAGTTTTTTCAAGTAGTTGTAGCTTGAATGAAGAGATTTTGGACTACCCTTTGACTAGTCTTCTCCTTTAGTGCTAGCCTAAGTCATGGTTGAGTCTGCCCTTCACCTCTGGAGTGCCGATAGAAACTCGGTACGAAGACTTTGTATAAATGGATGCTCAAGTATGTGTGGGTGTGTGTGGGACTCGAAAAAGAGAAGGTTCAAACCACACCAGACTTTCTTGAGGATATGAATCAAATGCTTAAGGTAGCTAAAGATAGCATCCCACCGTAGGAGGTTGGAGTTTGAAGAAAATGAGAAAGTCTATCTCATAAAGACAGGCAAATGTCCAAAATTATCTCCTAGGTATTGTAGACCATTCATAATACTTAAGAGAATTGGAGAGCTTGCTTACAAATTAGCCGTACCAGAGGGATGTAGAGTACATCCAGTTTTTCATGTAGGCTAAACAGAAAATTAGGAGATGATGATAATCTCATTGGAAATGAGGTCCTAGGTGTATTCATTGAACCTACTACTTTACCACATGAACCATAAGAATTTTAGACAGACGAGAAAAAAGAACATGACATATAATATGGCAAGAATGTTTGGTTAAGTGGAAAGATAGGCCCGAAGAGAGAAAGGGTAAGCAATCTCTAGAGGAGGTTTCCCTTCAAGGGCATAACTTAAGGGAACGTCAACCATAGTCACAGGAACTATAGTTGGTTATGGCAAGGTGGGAAACCAGAGGGCTCGACAGTGCTTGTCAAATTATGGGCCTAGAAGGTTGGGATCTAGGGTCACACCTATGTCTAGGCATTTAGTGGGAGGTGCAAAGGGTAGCCGAAGAGAGGGACAAAAGGAAGAGGTTCCCTATGGGACACATGGCACCAAGTGGAAAGGCCACATGTCAAGCACTGGGCTAGGGGGAGAGTTCTAGAGAGAACTCCATGTGGAAAGGCCACATGTCAAGCACTGGGCTAAGGGGAGAGTTCTAGAGAGAAAAGGAAGACCTCTCAAACAGGTTCTCTCTGTCGAGCTCGTGGCTTGATGTATAAAGCCCTCTTGCGGGAGTGTTGTTTCAAATTTCAAGTCTCCAACCGTGGGTGATAATATGCATCACGATGTAATAAATCCTACACAACACACAAAGAGAACGCATACCCTAGTTCTTTAGTTTGCTTGCAATCACAACAAGACAAGTACCTCCATGAAGTGCCCACCAAAACAGCCTCCTATTCAGTCTCTAGATGCTCATATCCATCAATTTCTTGAATAGCCTTTAAATTCCATCAAAAGCTAGCCATTCTCGTCCTCTTCTTCCTTGAAGAACGCAGCCTTACTCTAAGCATGATCTGAGCAACCTTTAATGTTCTTCACCTTCACAAAAGGATCTTGACCTTTGATCTTTTGACCATTGTTCTATCTCTGCCAATCAATGTGCGGCAGCATTGAATCTGCAATCGTCCCAATGATATGGATAGTGCCACAGCATCCCCAAGCATGCAATCTTTGACATCTATTTGATCGGCAACCTTCACAACATTGCCCACCACATCCTTTTGATCCTAGGGATTGATCTCACCACCTTCACTACCATAAGGCTCTTGCTACCAGGTGACTCCATATAGGATAGTTAGTCCCATCCAAGCATCCTGTTCTTGCAAAAGTTACGGAAGGCAAACAAAACACCATGGAAGGTTTTGTAAATTCCTTGGAAATTCCGTCAACCAAGAAATCCTTTGCACTCAATACAAACATCACTTGATTACAGCACACGTTACAAAATTGAAGTCACCTTGGCCCTTGGGCTCGAATACCATGGTGAAGAATCTAATATGTCCCCCCATACATTGATAGATGTATGGGATGTATGGAGGGACATACTCGCAAGGTATCTTTAGCTCACAACTCAACTTCAAAAACCATGTTAAACAATTGCGTGAAATGAAACCCCTTGAACACGAGCCACCTAATGCAAAAGAAATTGCCCAGACAGAAGTACAGCCAAAACACCAAGTACACATATGCAGATCAAGTACAAAACCTGCCCTCGGGCCTCATGCTGCACCTTCTGCTGTGAAACTCTCTCTACTGCTGTGTGCCTCTTTGTAGGCTTCAATAAATGCTCAAAGGAGCCCCCTTGGCTTGCACACTATGCACTCTCAATGACTTCAGCTTGCTACACTAGAGTGAGACCACTTGTGCCTTTGCTGAATGCCAAATGCCGCCCCAAGAGGGGGCTTTTATAGGGAACAGCTGGCTGGCCTGCAAAATAGCCCACCAGCTCCAGAGGCTGCTGACTGACAGCCAATCCCTCCAGATGCTGCCGACCTGTCTTGACCTGGCCGACCAGGGTATCCTTTTCAGCCTATAAGAGGCCATCTTGTAGGTGCCTTTAGCTAAGCATTGACCCAGCCCACAGCTTATACCTTGGGCCCTTTGCTGGGCCGTAAACCCACCCCATTGACCCCTCCCTACAGGACCATGTGCAGCCCCAAAGCTGGGCAGCACCATGGCAGTCCCACATGGACTGTTTGGCCTGCCAGGTGGGTCGAAAGAAACTCTTGGCAGCCTCTCTCTGATCCTTTTCATGCACCCATGTGGCGCCCATATCTTGTGCCCATATGGCACCTCTCACACTCCTTCTACAGGGGTCAAACCACCCTCATATGGGGAGTAATAGTTCAAGTTTGCCTTGATTAAGACTTTCAAGAAAATGCGTAAGCAGATTGACTTATTGAGACCTACCACGAGGTGAGATTAAGAGACCTACTCACTGTGGCCTACATTAGCCAGCCCAAGGACCTCACGAAGGCCTTGTACCAAATTATCTAGTGGCTTACAATGAGCACATCAAGTAGACACCTATAGCAAAGGAACAATCGGCCAATCAAGGAGGCCCATGTACAAAGAGCACATCAAGATGCAAGAGGAAAAGGACCTCTCCAACTCCTGAAAGGAACTTTGATGTTTTCATTTTTAAAGAGTGCTGAAAACTGGACCCTAATATAAAGTGCATTACACCACATCTTGGGCACATGTGCAGTACCAGCCTGTGGTCAATTCCCCATTCTAAAATAATAGGTCAGCATTTTCAAATTATGAGCCCAAGGAATATGTGTTTTCCCATTCTGGGGTGGGAGAAAATGGTCCCAATTGTAGAAATGTGAAGCACAAAAAGGAGGAGTTCTGAAAGCCAAAAAATGAAAAGTGCAACCGCTTCCATCTCATTCCTAAAGCTGTGTACTTCTTGTGTATCCGATTGAAAGAGAGCATAATCTACATTTATGCATACACGTATATATAGGAGCAGGAGAGCATAGAAGCAATCGAAAATAGAATAGAAAATGCTAGTATTACACAAAGCTTTTTGTCTTCTCTTCAGATTGCGTAGGACCTTGAGCACTCTGCTCTTGTTCCTTTTCAACCTCTTCAGACTGAAGGATATCTGGATCCATTCTGCTAAATTGTTTCACGTCTTCACTAGCCTGCCTCGATTCTCCACCTGCCTGCATAGAGCCCTGAAGGGAACTGTCCTCTGGTATCTTTGCAACCTTATCGCTCACCGCTCTTTCCACCTCAGCTTTGTCTGCTGCGGGAAAAACAGCTTGCAACATAAGAGTAAGCAATGTCGCATCTCGTTCGTCGATCGTAAGTCTCCCGATACAGCATTTACAGATGGCATCGAGTGCTTTTGCTGCACGGGCTTCATAGGGAACAAACGGAAGAGGCGACTTTGACAAACGCCGTTTCTGCCCACGCACAAGCTTGAGTCAACGTCAAATTACGAGACAAAAGAGTCCTGCAAAATCTAATCAAAGAGACGATGCAAAGCATGCATAGCTCTTTATGCAAGACAGCACGTGTGGAAGGGACCGTCTTATCACCTCTGTAGCTTCGTCCATTAAAATGTTGAACGCCTCCTCTTCGTATTGAATGTCGAAGGAAACACGCAATCGGGCGGCGCCCAGCATTAAGTCTTCGCTTTTCAGCAGACCAGCACCCAATGCTGCGGCCCAACACCAGAGCAATACGTACTGAGGTGTGGCCACCTACACAATCCATAACAATTTCAATGCGAATGGACAAAAGCACTGATTATCGGCACGACAGCCTGACGCAGAAGCATAATTCAACGGATGGAGAATCGACGCTAATAGCGTACCTTCCCATGGCGCTCTTCAAATTCAAAGAAAGCCACGGGCACGCCGGGAGGGAAAGCGCGGTAGACGCGAGTGCAGAACTCTTTAAACTGGATGCGATCACCGCCAACACCGCCATTGTCACTGAGGATGCGGGAGAGCAAGCCAACGACAGGCAAGGCGCCACGGATTTTCTCAAAAAACTCGAAGAAAGGGCTGGGGGTTTCGAGGTAAGAGCGGGGGGAAGGGGAAGAAGGAAGGGAGCGATGGCGGGGATGATGATGAGGGGCAAGCAGAATTAGGGTTTGAGCTATGGAGGGGGGACGCAGAGACCTCCATAGACAAGCTTGGTGAGGAAGATGATGAAGAGCAAGCTCCATCTTTGCTCTTTTTCTTTCTTCCTTCCTTCCTTCCTTTTGAGATGCCTACATGGGAGAAAGGGTCGCAACCGCCCCGCACGTGTTCGCGAGCGGTGTTCGCGGTTACTAGTTGGAGGAGATGAAATGGGCCAATGTTCGCGGTTACTAGTTGGAGGAGATGAAATGGGCCAATGTTCGCGGTTACTCGTATACCAGTTGAAGGAGATGAAATGGGCCAATCTTGACCCACCCACCTGTGAGATTCACCGGCGGTCATTGCGGGGCTTGCGGCTGTCACTAACGTGTCACTGGTATAGCAATTGGAGGAGATGAAAATGGGCCAATCGTGTCGTGGTTGGACGAGATGAAATGGGCCAATCATCCAATGCGCAGCAGCTGCACACAAACCTCTTGTGTCAAACCAATCTTTGCGCCCTACCGTCCCTCCTCTTGGGCCAACTCGAATACCAACCCTTTGCAAGATGGCCGGCGGCGCTGGTTTGAACCCATCCTAATTCTTCTTTCATACCCGCCGCTACATGAGCTTCCGACTCTCGAACGAAGTGGAACGCCTTTTCGAGGAGAAATCCACCAACCGGATTTCAACTATCGACCGAGCGGCTGTCTCTAGGTGTTTCTCTTATATTGGAGTTACCGCCACAAAGGCATGCTATCATATGAGGGGATGATTCTCATCATTGGAGGAGATTTTATCTTGAGGAGTGTGGGGGGTTAGCGTGCACCACATGATTAGAGCACGTGTCATGGTCATTACCATGTGTCACTTGCCCGTGTGTGCAGAGTCAAGTGCCCGTCACCATTTCAGCCAATCACAGCCCATCGCCATTTCATCCAATCAGCATTGTCTTTTCTTTTTTTTGATTATGTGTAAGCATTATGTGCAATGTCCCCTATTTTATTAGCACTCGCTCTCCTAAGGATAGAGTTGGGCCAAGTTTTGTGATTATTTGGTTTTTTTTGGGAATTTTTCAAATTCCCAAGCTCCACTTTTGGATGAATGAACTCTCCTTTTAGCACTTGACACATGGAATCCATCCATGCTGCAACATTTTAGACCATTACTTTCCAGCATGACCCATCTACAACAGGTTAGAGATCCGCTCTACTAGGTCTCAAGGTTTGAATCCTGGGTCTCAAGGTTTGGATCCTAGGGTGCCTTTGATTCCAAGGAATAAAATTATAGCTTTTATTTATAAATCTCAATATTGAGTGCCTTTTAAGAAAATTTTAAGGTGGATCTCTAGCATTACTTTTAGTTGGAAAAAAATGTTCTTGGTAATTATGCTTTGCATACATCTCTATCTCTCTCTCTCTCTCTCTCTCTCTCTCTCTCTCTCCATGTGAGAGTTTACAAATCTCAACATTTGTATGCTTTTTAGTAAATTTTCAAATCCCTAAACCCTCCACTTTAAAATTCAAATCCCCTTAGCGTCCTCTACCAATATTGGTAATTCAATTTGCAGCTCGCAAGGGGGATCCTTTTTTATTAACTATTTTCAAATGTTGTAGTGTAAAGCTTTCACCAAAATAGTCCTTAAACAAAATTGATATAAAAGTTTCATATAATGCTCAGAAGGTTCACAACTCATTTTATTAATGTTCATTTCAAACATGCAATTGTAGACTGTCCAAGAAGGGGGAGAACCCAATATTCATCATAAATGTGCATAGAGTATTCCTAATGCCCAAGTTGTTGCTCAAAATCTCAAATCTCAAAAACAAATATAGCAAATTCTATCCACTTCATTTGTTTCACTCTCACAGCTATCACTCATCAACTTCTAATACTTTTAATCTTGACTCATTCTATCTCTATGTATCATGTCTCATGCTAAATCATCCACTCTAACATTCTCAATATGTGCCCCTTACTCAAAAACGGTGAGTTCACTCAATCCTAGTTCGTTCAATTTCATACTTTCAATCTAAATCTGTCTAAGTTGAGTTTGATAGTTTTCTATCAAAGGAATCAAGGTTTTAGCAACCAATACAAAGATACTCAAAGCTGAAGGCATTAATCTTCTAATTTGTACGGATGGAAGGAAATCAACATGATGAGGCAAGGGACTTCACTCCCTTCCACCTGAAGAAATCAGTCCTAAGAATGATAAGATTGACTATCCGAAATGCAAGTGCGAGCGTTGTAGATGGAGAAGCGATGCTCCAATTGAAGAAAAGTCAACTTTTGTGGAATTCTCCAACATGAAAATCTTAGCCGGCATTGTCTCCTACTGCTTTAACTATCTCCCTCACCTTCTTCAACTTTCCCCATCCTCCTTTATAACTTCTAGACCTTCATTCCTTTTGTCACCTTCAACCTCAACCACCCTACCTCTCACCATGTCAGCTTCAAAGAAGGTGGTGAAGCTGGAGAGGAGAAAGAAGCTGAGGAAGAAGCATCATCGTCTTCATGTTCATCACTCCTGATTTGAAGAACTTGATGGACTTGCAATAGATCATGGCTGCAACTTATAGGGACATATCTCTCCCTCGTCTCCCATTTTGAAGAAGTTGATGGACTTGCAATAGATTAATGTAGAGGGAGATCATCTCTCCCTCGTCTCCTCATCTTGAGATTGTAGGTAGTAGCCTCAGTCCCTCGCTTTCGATGTCCTGGCTGTTTTTCTTGTTCCACCAACGCTGTTGCCCTTCCAACTTGAATGCAACGAAACTTTTTGTGCATAGAAAAGCTAGCCGCAGTTGAAAATTGTTGCCTGAGGTGTGTGGGGGTCATACTATCAGGCTCAAACATTCTTTTAGTCGTAAATCCATGCAGACAATCGCTAAATTTTTATAACTCTTACCTTCAGAGAATTCCTTTGGCATCAATATAGCAATGCGCAAGAAAGAAAAGGTCATAACATACTTAGGAAGAATGAAAAGATTAATAGCAAAGTGTGTTCCCCGTCCGGATGACAAGTACCTCATAGCATGGTTTATCTCTAGACTTAAAAAATCCATTCGCAACAACATGGACATGAAAAAAGTTAGTAGCTATGCACATTTCAGCGATGCTCATGAAGCTGTAATTGACATTGAGGATGGCATGATCGATTCTCACTGCGACATTAATGGGGCTATAAATCAAGTCATCGCGATAAGAAATCTTTGAAGAAGGGAAGCACTTCTAACAAGGATCACACCACCGAGGACAGAGTGGAAGCCATGGCCCTAAGAGTAAAAGATGAAATGATGCAGGCCATCGAGAAAAAGTTGCACGTCTCTCAGCCACCACAGTACCCACGGAGAGAAAATGTTTGTTGCCCACACTGTATGGTCAACCTTATAGCCAATGAATGCCCAATCCTGAGGAGTAGACTAAACCCACCAAAAGTAGCTCAGCCCCCATGGTTATGGTGTCCCATTTGCAATGTTGCAGGGCATGATGTAAATACCTATTTCTATAATATGAGGGTAGCACAACCTCGGCCCCAACAATACCAACACCTGCCAATCCTAGTATACTGACAACCAGCACTAGCACCTAATGCACAAGTGCCACGTCTCAACCCACTCTCGGTGAGGACATAAGTGCCTCAACTAATGAGGAATCCCAATCCTCCGCAATATCCTTGGGCTCCCAATCTTGCTCCAGTAGTTCGATGCAACAACTCCAACCGGAAGAGCTGGAACCTCGCTATAGTATGAAACACAATACCCTATGTACTACATGGATGGTACCGAAGGACTCATTCTGGTGTATGCTAATCAAGTAAGGCCCACCACATATCGAGTGTTTTGGTTGTGGAGAAAACCACAACCAAAACACCCATCAAGTGTTTTGGTTGTGGAGAAAACCACCACATAGCAGAATGCCCTAACCCCATTACATTCCAACCTGTGTGCAGGGAATGCGGAGTTGGGCATGCCTGCATGGAGTGCCCACTAAGAATAAAGCCTAAACCAACCACGGAAGTAAAACCTGATGTATCCCTGGGGATGATAAGTGTGGAAAATCATAGTGTGGCATCATGGCCAGTCTTGATCATAACAAGACAGGGGAAAAAAGCGGCACGGCACAAAAACTCCTTTCCGCTCAAAAAGCAAAGAGCCCTCTAGTAAAACAAGCCATGCCAATCCCACAACTTAGTGAGACCATGCCTAGCACATCCATGGAAAGTGCCACCCAAGAAGCCAAGGAAGCATACCCCAATGATGAAATTGAGAAGGCTCGTTACCAAGCCTTGAAGCAATGGGTACAATAGGAGCAAGAAAAATTTGAGACAAACAAGATGGCAGTAGTAGAGGTCAAAGCACCATGATCACCCAGCATGCAACAGTGATTGCTCCCAACAACTTCCAAAGGGTAATGGAGCAATAGGCAAAACATCCCCAATTGGATGGTATCACACTAGCAAGCTTGATAAGTTGCCCTGTCACGATGCCAATTGGGACCTTACTAAGAAATTGCCCTACAATGTGGGAGAGCTTCAAGGGATGGATAGGATCTTCACAATACTTTCCCCCACCTGAAGATTAAGAAAAGATTATTTCAGTTGAAACATTGATATTATCACCAGAATGGGAATTCAACCCTCCACCTACTCTCAGTGCGGATAACATGGATGGGCGACAATCCGAACAGATTCCAGAGAATGACAATGTGGAACTCTGCCAAAGAATCCTACAACTCAGTTCAGTCTTACTCCCGCAATAGAAGGACTCGAGCATGGAAATCCAAGAGCAGACCATGCCACATAATGACTTTGCAAGTGAGCCAAATAGCATGCCTCTTCAAGAATCACAAGTCACCAACGTTGACGACTCCATGACTCTAGAGTTGCAACCTCTAAACATCTCTAATGGCACCATACAACAGACTGTTCTTCACGGAATAGATCAAAATTCCACATGGGCACATGGGAGTCAATGTGGGGGTTAAAGGCCACTGTACCTTAACCCCGGTTATGTACAATACTCAAACACACATATATATGGATGACATAGAAGATTAGGGTGTTCTGCACCCACCAAAACTTGTATGAATCTCTCTTCTGGCTCTCTCTCTCTCTCTCTCTCTCTCTCTCTCTCTCTCTCTCTCACCTTCTTCCATTTCGCTTCCATTGTTGAGATCTCTCAACTAGTATCAAAGCGCGGGTGTTCTACCTGAGCCCGAGTATGAGCTTGGAGCCCGAAGTTTGCTGCTACAACTCTGTGGGAGGAAGGAGAAGCTCAGTTGGGTGTCTTTACTCGATCCTGATGTGCAGAGACCTTGTAGAAACCTTTGGAAAGTTATCTGAGTGTGGTTTTTGGCAAGCCAGCAGGTGGTTTTGGAGGCAAAAAGATAGTCTATTTTAGAACTAAGAGTCTTGTGATGAAGATATATTTCTCTAGAAGCTGAATCTCGCTTGAGATCTAAAGCAAAGTTGTAGAAGACTTTGAGTACTTCATTTTTCATTTTACATCTCTGTCATCCGAGTTTTCAGTAAAAAGTTATAGCTCCTGCAAAAAGTGACAAAATTCAATTTCCTGCGCGGATTTCGTGTGTTGGATCTCCATATCTAGGCCACCATTTGCACTTCAGAGACTCCTAGTGGATTCAGAGTAGTCCAAAACTTCTACCTGTGAAGCTACTTCCAATTCTGTGAAGTTTTGAAGTTGCAGTGAAGCTCTGTCTACTCCAACGTCTTCATTCCATCATTTCTTGTGTGAGTTAAAACTCAACATCCGGGCCTCCATTTGCAGAGCTGTCCGTACCGTTGAATTCGGGACTGCGTGAAACATATGTCTTCAAAGCTGCTTGCTATTTCGTGAAGAATCGAGGGAGTTGTGATTCTCTATGTTTTTCCATCGTCTCTTTGAAGAAAATTTCTTAAAGTTTCCAAGACCTTCTCATTGATTGCCATGTGGCATTTTGGCTAAGTTTCCTAAGGTTCATTTTTGCAAGTAAATGCAAGGGTTGACTGGCTCTTACTCATCCTTGGATGAGATTTTAGAGTTGTGACTAAAGAGAGATATTTGTAGATTGTCTTGCTGAGTTTGATTATGCAGTGACGCCCATGTTTTGAGACATCCCAGGTTCTATTTTCACTAGTCGTCATTGCCGTGGGGCCATGATTTATTGGGTATACCTTATGCAGATCACTCTGGTTGCAGTTTGAGCCGTACGCTCATTTGTGGTTTGCATTGGGTTGCAGTTGATGCTTTACAGGCCATTTAGATGCATTGTGATCCTTGCTAGATGTGCTAATAGGCCTAGATTGCCTTGTGGGATGCTTTATTGATGGATGTTTAGCACACAAATGCTATTTTATGCTAAGGGACAGCTTTGACATATTGCAGTGGATGCACAGGTTGTGCTATGATCTCTTGGATAAGACATTATTGGTGCTTATGCCCATGGATAGTGTTAATGCTTGAGGCATTTGGCTCTATTGGCATTATATTTGCCATGCTTTGTCATTGTGGGTTGACATTTTCTTTTGGGCCAGATTTGCTCATATGGATGCATAGTATATGCACATGAGTCAGATGCATTTTTGATGCTTTAAGCCTTGAGTTTTGGTGACACTATCCTTCATTAAGGCAGACATATTGGGTGCACCTAGTATTTGGTGTGATTTCTCTCTTGCAGGTACTTACATTTGGGATTTTGTTTCATTTGCATCATGGCATCCTCTTCCATGTCTGAAAAGAAGTTTTTTAGCATTAAAAAGTTTGATGGGACAAACTTTTCTTTGTGGAAAGAACAGATAAGGGATGTGCTTATTCAAAAGAAGTAGATTAAACCCTTGGCAGGGATTGAAGCTAAGCCTGCAGATATGTCTGAGGATGATTGGAATGAGTTGAATGCATTAGCAAACTCTACTGTTAGACTTCATCTTGCAGAGTCAGTTTATTTCATAGTAGTAAAATGAGCAGACTATGGAAGATTTGTGGAAGAAATTATGTGCCACTTATGAGAAGGAAACTACCTCTAATAAAGTTTACCTCATGAAGAGGTTGTTCGAGTTGCACATGAAGTAAGGGGTCTCCATTGCTTCTCACTTGAATGAATTCAATATTATTTTCAGCCAACTTCAGGCTCAAAAAATGAATTTTGATGTGGAGACTAAGGCAATATTTCTCTTATGCTCATTGCCATCCTCATGGGATACCTTACGTACAACTGTCAGTAACTCTGCACCTGGTGGAGTACTGAAGTTTGTTGATGTTGTGGGTAGCCTGTTGGCCGAGGAGATTAGACGGAACAAGCAAGATGCAGCCTTAAATGTGTAAAGGGGCAGATCATAGTCCAGGGGGAAGTCCCAAGAAAGAGGGAAGTCTCGTAGTAGCAAATCCAGAGCATGGAACATTGAGTGTTACCACTGTGGCAAGAAGGGCCACATGAAAAAGGATTGCTACAAGCTGAAAAGAGAGCAAAAGGATAAGAAAAAGAATGCAAATTGGGGTGCAAATCAGAAGGAAGAGAGTCCAAGGGAGGACAAAGGAAAGATGAAGATCGAGAGACTAATGCAGTCACTGATGATAGTGACAATGACATTCTCTTCATGTCTAGTCTACCTGCAGACTTGCTTACCACTTCAAATGATGCATATTTGCAGGATTGGATTTTGGATTCTGGTGCTTCATTCCATGTTACTCCCCATAGGGAATGGTTCTCCACTTATGACAATGGAAAGATAGGTTGTGTGCATCTTGGAAATAACTATGCATGTGACATAGTGGGAGCAGGTGACATAAAGTTTTCTTTTGCAAATGGGTTTGCATTTGTTTTGAAAAATGTGAGACATGTGCCTAAGCTGACCAAGAGTCTTATTTCAATGGGTCAGCTAGATGATGCTAATTTTCAGACCATGTTTGGCTTTCGTATTTGGAAGTTTCAAAAGGGCTCTATGGTTTTGGCTAGGGGTGCCAAATGTGGTACTTTGTATCCCTTACATGTATCAGGGGTGTTTGATCATGTTGTTGCAATAACCGAGCAAGCAAGGACTTCTTTGTGGCATTGCAGGTTGGGGCACTTGAGCTAGAATGGAATGAAACTCTTATGCCGTTTGGGTTATGTACCGCATTTGAGTTTTTCTGACTTTGAATTTTGTGAGCATTGTCTCTATGGGAGGCAAACTAAATCATCCCATAAAAGAAGGGGAAAGAAAGAGCTTGAAAAGCTTGAACTGGTGCATTCAGACATATGTGGTGCCATGCCTACAAGGTCATTAGGTGGGGCTGAATACTATGTGACATTCATTGATGATGCAACTAGGAAAGTGTGGGTTTATGCTATAGCTCAGAAAAGCGATGTGTTCTAGGTATTTCAAAAATGGTTGGCTTTGGTTGAAAATCAGTTAAGTAGAACGCTTAAATGCCTACGGACTGATAATGGTGGAGAGTATATCTCTCATGACTTTCAGCATTTCTGTGATACACGTGGGATCAAGAGGGACCCCTCGTACTGTAGAGTAGAATCCAGTTGCAGAACAGATGAACTGCACCATTCAAGAAAGGTTGCAATGTATGCTTTCCAATGCAAGTCTTTCTAGTGGTTTTTGGGCTGAGGCAATGAAGACTGCAATGCATGTGATCAATAGATCACCTAGCAAGAGTTTGGATGGTGGTATTCCTGAAGAGGCATGGAGTGGCAAGAAGCCCTCTTACTCTCATTTACATATATTTGGGTCTGAGGCATATGCACATGTGCCAAAAGAGCTTCGGAAGAAGCTAGATCCTAAGTCTAGGAAATGCATCTTTCTGGGTTATGGTGAAAGTGGAGAGATGGGCTATCGTCTCTAGATCCAAAAGCAAATAAAATCATACGAAGCCATGATGTGGTCTTTAATGAGAAGAAGATGCATAAGACACCCATGAGGGATGTGGAAATGAGGAGAATCAATTTCTAAGATGTGAATCCACCTGCATATGTTGATAGGCAGCAAGCTGTCCATGCACCGAATGTGCAGGAAATGGTGCCACCAGGTACTCCCATAGGTACACAATCAAGGGTAGATGATGGATCATCTATTGGTGGCAATGATGAGCCAAATGTGGCTGATATGCAGATGGGACAACAAGCTGTAATTCCCTTGAGAAGAACATCTAGAGTGTCTAGACCACCTAGGAGATTTGTTCGAGGGCTAGACTATGTGATGCTTTTTACTGATTGCAGGGAGCCTTCTTGCTACAGAGAGGCTATGATGCGTGAGAATCAGCACAAGTGAGAGTATGCTATGCAATCAGTATATGCAATCAGTATTGAGTCCACTCATAAAGAATAAGACTTGGGACTTGGTTTCTTTGCCACATGGAAAGAAAGAATTGCCATGTAAATGGGTCTACAAGATGAAGGTCACAGGTATGTGCCTAAGTACAAGGCCCATTTGGTTGCTAAAGGGTTCAACCAAGAGAAGGGTGTGGACTTTGATGAGATATTCTCTCTAGTTGTGAAGATGACCACACTTAGATGTGTACATGGACTTGTGGAAATAGAGGATATGGAGCTTATGCAGATGGATGTCAAGACAGCTTTCTTGCATGGGGATTTGCATAAGGAGATTTACATGGTACAGCCGAAAGGCTTTGAAGAAAAGGGAAAAGAGCATTTGGTTTGCAAGCTGAAAAAGAGTCTCTATGGCCTTAAGCAGGTGCGTAGAGAATGGTATCACAAGTTTGATGCTTTCATTCGGTCCCAGGGTTTCAGAAGAAGTGAGATTGATCACTGCCTCTACACTAAAAGGGCTAAGGATAATAGCCTGATACTTCTGGCACTTTATGTGGTTGATATGTTATTGGCTAGCAAGAACACTTATGAGCTTGATGCATTGAAGGCCAAGTTGCATGAGGCCTTTGACATGAAGGATTTGGGGCATGTAGGTTATATTCTTGGTATGTGCATCACACGTGACCGAAGTAGGAAACTCCTTTGGCTTTCACAGAAGGAGTATGTTACAAAAGTGTTGCAGCATTTCAATATGGAGGGGGGGAATCAGTAAGTACTCCATTGCCTCCATATGTGAAATTGAGTCAAGCAGATAGTCCCAAATCAGATGAGGAGAGGGCCATGATGGCCAAGGTTCCTTATGCATCAGCAGTTGGGAGTCTTATGTATGCTATGATAGCTACTAGACCGGACATTGCATTTGCAGTGGGAGTTGTTAGCCGATATATGGCTAATCCAGGAAAGAGGCATTGGGAGGCAATTAAGTGCATCATGAGGTACGTGAAGGGTACCAAGGAGGTGTGTATTTGCTTTGGCAGAGGAGAGATGCGTGTATTTGGGTACACAAATTCAAACTATGCATGGCAAGTGGATAGCAGGAGATCCACTTCTCATTATGTGTTCACCTTTGCTGGTGGTGTAGTATTGTGGATGTCTCGCACACAGAAGTGCATTGATTTGTCTACCACAGAGGTTGAGTGTGTTGCATCCACAGAGGGTTGCAAGGCTATATGGCTTGATCGGCTAGTGGGAGATTTGGGGATTCATGTAGGTGTACTGACATTGCATAGTGATTCCATGAGTGCTATTCAGCTAATACAAAATCCGGTCTTTCATGCAAAGACCAAACACATTGAGGTCAGGTACCATTTTATCAAGGAGGCACTTGAGGACAAGCGCATAGAGCTTGTCAAGGTTCATACAGATGATAACCTTATAGATATGCTGACGAAGAGTCTACCTAGTCAGTGGTTTGAGTATTGTCATGTATTGATGGGCATTGGATAGTATGCTCATTGGTTGTTCTTCCTTAAAGGCACATTGGCCTTTAAGTGGGAGGTTGTGGGGGTTAAAGGACACTATACCTTAACCCCGGTTATGTACAATACTCAAACACACATATATATGTATGACATAGAAGATTAGGGTGTCCTGCACCCACCAAAACTTGTGTGACTCTCTCTTCTGGCTCTCCCTCTCTCTCTCTCTCTCTCTCTCTCTCACCTTCTTCCATTTTGCTTTCGTTGTTGAGATCTCTCAGTCAATTGTATGTCCAATATAAGGGCCATAGCACATTCCAGATCATACAGCATCACAGTCAACAGTGACAACAATGGTCACAATTATTTACTACCATGGCGTCAGATGAGTAGGAAAGAGAAATGGAAAGGAAGATGCTCCCATCACTCCAAACTAAGTTGCGAAGTGTCGAGACTAAAATTACTAAGCTCAAGGAAAGCATGGCAGGACAAATCCAGCAACAGCTCCTTGCACAAAATGCTCTAGCAAAAAGTAGAAAGGATGCCCTACAAGCCACAGTTTCTCTCCAAGAAAAACACCTACAGCTATCTGATGCCTTGAACAGAAAGGAAGAGTCAAGTTATCCCTCTCCCAAATGCAAGTCACTTATGATGATCTCAACAAGGAAATGGTGCACTTAAATGAAAGATTCTTACTTAAAGAGGATCAACTCCGTGCCACAATAGACACAAACAATGAATTGTAGAACAACCTCAAAGAAGGTACACATCAAATTCAAGCACTTGAGAAGGAATGTATGGCATTTAGGGAGATACTTGTGAACACCAAAGCAGAACTGGATGCTCAAGAACAAGAGATACTCCAACTCTACGTGCTTAATGATCAATTGCCATGGCATCCAAAAGCAGCTCAACAATTCAATAGTTCAAAGATTGCATACACCTCAACAATGGTAAATATAAAGAAAAGTGCATAGAGTGGCAAAATTAAAAGGCAATAATTTCCAAATTGGAACTTCAACTACTAGGTCAAGCCGATTATGATGCAGAGGGGTCAGTACAAGATCTTTTGCTATAGGGCATCACTACATTATACCAAGAGCTTATACATGATCACCTTGAAGGAAGAATATGCATACCGTGGAAACGCTTGCAAATCAAGATGTTACATGCAGTATCTAGTCTTGATTGGACCATGACAGTAAGCACAAAGACTCTTTGAGATCTATGCCAAAAGATGGATGAAGACAAGAATAATGTGTTATGTCTCTTAGTGCATGCAAATCTCACGGTTAAAGGCTGATGCAATACTACTATATGAAAGCTTGATGGGAAGCCCCCCTCTTCGGGTAGTAGCCGGCATCCTACCCTTACTGCAACAATCACCAGCAACTCCCATGATATAACTCCCCAAAATGTCCTATATTAAAGTTGACAAAGCGACAAAGATCTACCAGAGGAATATGTGGTCTACCTTAAATCTAATCTCCCCTATCTTACCACTCTCTATTCTGATCTTCTCACATCTCTCCCTAACTCCAGTACTATCCTCCATGCCTTTCCAGAAATCCATGCTAACCCATTTTCCATGCCATGCCTCTTTGCCCATGCCTCTCAATAGAGTCTAACTCCTATCATCCAGTTACACCGAACTTTTTTCCAACACTTGACAATCCATCCCTTGAGGACTATCAAGTTGTTGAATCCATTTGCCCTACTCTCCCTCCACATTCCACCAACATCCCTACTTCTATCTCCTCAAATTTACTACTTGCTTTGACCTCAACCTTTTCCCCTATAACCTCTTCCTCTCCCCCAAGACCACATATTCCTCCAATCTCCCTTGAGTTTTCTCCTTAAGCAATAAGGAAGAAGATGTGAGATGGCTTCTATCAAAGAGGACATGACTCAGTCTGGCCTTGAAAGAAGTGCATTGCTATCAGACCAACCCCAACACAATGGAGAGAGGTATTAGCTAAGAAAGGCTACTTCATTCACAACATAATATGATAGCTAGTGTGAACTAGAATTACTAGCCATTTTTCAAGTTCCTTATAGTAGACTTAAGCTCTACTCACACGGGTGTTAGCACTGGCCTTGTGACATTTTCAATTTTCAGTAAGATCATCCTTATGAACTCGAGTTTGATTGGCAAATGATCACTTTTACTCGATTGTTGACCTTTTGACAATGGTAATGGGAACTGTTGAGTTTTCCTAAGGTCATCCTTACTTGAGTTCAGAGTTGATTGAGACTTTATTACTATTGATTTGAGACGTTGGTGATTTTAAATCTTAAGTGAATCCTTTATTTTGAAATCTACTAGTCTCTCTAGAAAAGAGCAATGTGCTTGGCACCATGTGGTCCTTTGTTCCATATATTTTGAAACTTCCTTAGCATTCTAATCTCCTCTCCATTTGCTTCTCAAATTCATGGAATGGAGTGTTGTTTTTATCCTCCCACGGACACTGGTAATGGGAAGTCTTGATTTTTCTAAGGTCATCCTTACAATCTTGAGTTTTGGAGCTAATTAAGCATTGATTTCTATTGACTTGAAATGTTGGTGATTTTTTGCTTTTGGGTGAAGTGAATATCTTATTTTGAAATGCGCTTGGCACCACATGGCCCCTTCTTCCATATAGGGCTTGAAATTTCCTTAGTATTCCTCCCTTCTCTTCTCCAAATTCATGGGATCCAATGTTGTTTTGGTCCTCCCAGTGTACTATCTTGCATCCTCTATAGAGTCATTGTGTAAGGTGCCTTGTCAGCTTTTGAGACCCAAGGACTTAATAAGGAATGTGTGGGTGAGTGATTGGGTCAACGGAATGTGGGCGTGGAGGAGAAGACAAACATTCGTTGTAATCTCAATGATTGACTTGCGAGATTTGATTTCGTATGTTTCTTAATTGGTCCTGTATCAAAAATTAGTGGAGATTAGTGCATAAGTGGGTGCTTATTTCTCTATGCGACCCTCATGCAATTAGGATTTTTTTCTCAATTATTACATTTCTTGCTTTGAGTCTTCCATGTGCAACTCTGAGAGTAATTCAAAATTGTGAAACTTTATTATGACTCCAAACAAATGTGAAGAAATAAAATTTTGGAGAGGCAAAGATCTCAACCATTCTTTTTTTATTCCAAATCCTATGAATCTTTAAGGACAAGACACTTCATTTCTAACCTTTTGGTGCTCAATTGCTCACTTAGCTAGATTTACAACATTATTTTGGTGCCTTTTTGCATGCGACGAGCTTTTTCAAACTTTTGCCACAATTCTCTTGCGATGTGTATGAATTTTTGAAAGTGTTTAAAACATAGCAATTGATCATGACATTGACTATTTGGTTTGGATGTTTGTCTTTTTTACACACTATTTTGATCAATCTTTATGATCCATTTTACTAACATGGATAAGATTTTTATTTTAATTATGGCTATAGATTTATTTTTTAATATGATGATGTAGGACTAGATGTTCCATTTGATGGAAGCATGGCTTCGACCCCAGGTAGGGATTTGTGGATCACTTGTGGAGACACGACTTTCTAGAGACATGACTTTCTATCAATTGGGTTTCTTACCTGATAGGCTCTGGGTGGGCTAGAAGTCCACCTTACACGTACAAGTTTTCTCTAATGTATTTCATATGTATATGTATATAAATAAGCTGGCTCTGAGTAGAGGCTTCCTTTATGATACAGCGATCCTTGAAGGCCTTATCATGCCATTGACACAGTGTTGCATGGTTCAGGAATCAGGACTATTCCCCTTCAGCCCTTTGGAGTCATAGAAATCCAAGGTTTTAGTCTAGGCTCCTACTAAGCCACCCCCCCGCCCTCCCCATGAGTTTGACAATAATCAGTTGGAACATGCACATGCTCCATGATCATGCACATTAGAAACCACAGTTGCTTCTACTTTGTCAAGAGTTGTAGAGGTTGTGGTAGGGTAGTCAATGGATTTTATATTAATTCAAAAGCATATGTTTCCAACATCTAATATTAACCGCCACCATCACCTTCTTTCAAGGAGGGGGCACCCCAAGGTTTGGTGCCCCGCAATAGGCAGGAGTGGTGCCATTTGTATCTTGGTTTCTTTTGCAATGACCTCTCATCATAGGTTGGGTATTTTGGATAGGTCTACAGATAGAGGATTCCAAGATTGGGATCCTAAATGTGTATGCCCTTGCTTGCAGATAGTAGTGGTTTGCCTTTTGAAGGGGTGATTGACTAAGAGAATCTTGAAATTTTGATTTAGGATGCTCTTGGGCTATCAAACATGACTTCAATAGCCTAGAGTATGCGGAGGACAAACAAGGACATGCTTCCTTTCTCAAAGATGCTCATGGTTGAGAGGACATGGGTAAACATTTTATATTTGCGATATGGGCATGATTATGGAGAGAGGCATTGTTCTCCAAGCTTTCTCACAACCTTTTTTTCTCCTTCAGTCAAAGGAGGCATGGTGCTTTGCTATAGCACCTTGACAAGTTTTATGTGGGGGATTGGGGCAAGGAGCCACAGGAATTATATTGGCATGGCAATGTTTGATCACTCCTAATTGTGCTTCACTTAGAGCAGCTCGGTTGTGGACCCCCTTACTAGGTGGTTCATAGTCTAGAGGCTTTGATGCTTTACTCTAGGAGAAGGAGGTGCAGCATGCAGTGCTTGAGATTTGGTAGTGGCCAAGTGTTCCTCCAAGGGTGGGTGGGCTACATGGGATGCAAACATGATTCAGAGAAGAAATAAGGAGTGTTAGTCCCAGTTGGATTTTCAAGCGATTTTTCATTTAAGCTATTTTCTTCAGTCCCTAAGACGAGGCTAGATTTTTTACATCTCAAAGGCGGGGGACATCCATAAAGGGTCCATGGGAAACTCAAGCAGCTAGTGTGCAATGACTTGTGGGTAGGATCATATGGTATGAGGAAAAACATAGCCTAGGTTTCTTGGCAGACTATGATCTTTTCATAGGCATAGGGATGGCTTGGAATTATTGATCTCAAGATGCAAAGCAAAGCCCTTCTAGGCAAGCTAGTGGTGTGAGGTCTCACTTAAGGCTCGAATCCCTAAAGGCACTTGCTTCGTGAGGGCACCTCTTGCATAGAAGGACATTAGCAAAAAAAAAGGTCCTCTCACAGGGAAGGAATCCACCCTAAAGCCTTCATAGGAGTTGGCATCATTTGTATGGTGGACTCGGGTAGGCCATCCCCTCGTGCTTGAGGAGTTTGAGAGGTAGCCACCTAGAGGTGCAAGATCAGGAGGTAGCCACTCACCCTGAGATGCAAGATCAAGAGGTAGCCACTCATCTAGCACCCTGAGGTGTGAGATCAAGAGGGACCTATGTTCGGGTAGGACACACATTGGCTAGGTATAGTGGGACAATGGCCCAACTAGGTCTTTTGGGACTTGGAGGCACCTTCTCAAAGGCACGAGGGCATGCACTTTCTCATCTAAGAGGGACAGAGGCACCTGGATGATAGAGATTGGTGCCATACCCGGAGGCATGGTGGGAGGGATTGCATAGTGGCTTGTCCCCCACCATTGGTGCAGAGAATTCTTGAGAATTTGTAATTCTCTCAAGATTCAATTTTTGCAACAGCTTCTTGGCTCCTACTAGTTCAAATTCTACAAAGTAGGGCCTGGGGGTGTTCTCCAAGGAGAGATTGCAAGGACCTAGAGGCAGATGGGGTTTTGGATTCATTTGAGTGGTAGAGTCTCAAAGTGGTAGGCTACTTGGATAAGGACTAGACCATTGACCCAATTCTAGGCTTGACGGGATGGGAAGGGGTGAGATTTGGTTATGAGAGGGATGCCTCTCAAAGAGCCTTAGTGGGACCCAAAGGAGTGGTTTTGGGCAGTAAAAATAGGGTTCTTTTATAGAAATGAGGAGGTTCTCCTTTTTCTCTTACACCATTAAGATTGAACAGCAATTGTAGCTGGAGGTGTTGGCCTAGTCCCCCTCCCAATGGGCCCATTAATTGAAGAAATAAGTTTCCTTGGAGGTGATTTCTCACTTTTGGTCATGTATATGGACCAACCTCAATCCTTGGAAGGCCTCCTATTTCTTTTGGATGGTGGTGCACAAAAGCCTACCCATTGGCCAATGGTTGGAGTAGATGCGAGTGGATGGTAGATGCCTTTCCTGCACAGACAGGGTTTTTGAAGACAATTCTACATTATCTTTGGGGCTTCTTGACAACACACAGGATCTAGCTAGGCACCCTTTGGATTGTGGCCAAAAAGCAGAGGATGCTACATGATACGATGGTTGCATGGATGATGGAGGGAAGGCATGCCTTTGCTATTGACGTAGCCTCCCCTACCTATAGGATTTAGGGCCAACACATTCTCAAGATAAAGGCATAAGATGCGATTCCTCGCTCTTACTTGTGCTTGTTGCCTTCTCTAGAGGAGCTCTAAAGGAGATTGTATGGGAGGCGATGTCCGCTTGGAACATCTAGGTCGCCTACTCTAGCTTTATGATGGGACACCATCATGTCTTCTTGTAGCCACCTTGGTCGCCATCTAGCAGGATATCATCTACCACCTGCATGCCATTGGGAGGATTGGACTCTAGGTTCTAAAGCGATCCCCAGAATTTTTCCAAGACTTTGCCTCCAAGTATCTTCTATCTCATAATCATCAAGAGGTATTTGTTGGTTGTATAAAACTTTTTTCTAGCTATTAGCCCCTCATATAGAGATTCCCTAGGCAATGATCTAGGTTCTCTAAAAACGGGGTACTTATTCTAATTGCTAGTTTTTTTATTTTTCTCCTTTTCCCCATGATCAACACTTGCTGGATTATTGATTTGTACGGGTGATCTTTAAGTTTTAAGTAGAAGGCTCTTTTTTATGGATAAAAAAAGGTTGAACAAAGGTCCATGAAATAGGAATAGGGAGATTTTGAACCTAGTATCTTCCTCCTCTAATTTACCATCACAGCAATAGGTTCTTAATGGTCTTTGGTTGAAAAAATGTAATCATTATATAGATTTTAGATGGGATGAATGCCCATCTAGGCCAACAATCTTGCAATCAACAACACACACACACACAAACACACATGCGCACGAACATTGCTTTTCACCCTTTTCCTTTCTTGACAACCAACACGTTATTACAACATCATTCCCTTTGCAAAATTGTCCCTGGCTTCCTCCCCTTCTACTCATTCCTCTCATTTCTCACACCTTTCCCCATATAATTGGCAATAAATACCCCCCCTCTTCCCATGAATTCATCAATTGTTCATGTTTTTAGTATTCAGTTTTTTGTTTTGAGAAATACATTCGCATGCATCATTTCTCTAACCCTCTCTACATGAACAATGATTCAACTTCCCATTCACCTTGTTTGCCTCCTAAGGTCCTATGCTATAACCTCATCTCCTATTTAAGACTTCAGTTCAAAAGGCCTTTTCTAAACACTTTGTAGAATTTCCCCCACCTTGAAGTCCAATTATTTTGCCAGATACTTCCATTGGCTTCTCTTACATCTTAATTTGCATCACAGTGACCTACCCCATTTCAAATAATGGATGCTATGTTTCCTCACTATCGCCTCTCTAAAACTCCATTGACCTTATCTTCTTCTTCCACTCACTTTCTATCTTGCCAAATCACTATGTTGCTATGTAGCCAATTTAGTCTCTTGATATGTGCTCTGACTCTTCTTGGTTTCATGGGAAACTAACTATTCCTTCTTTTCTTTGAGAAATATCACTCTCCCCCCCATGTATACTTCTCCTGCCTCTTAAGGATTTCGTTGCAACTAATGATGGTGCTAGTTTTCTCAGTCTATATTAAAGCGGCTCAAAGATGTAGCTCGCCATCTTGGAAGGGGTAAGGAGAATGGGTTCAATTTTTTAGAGATGCTTACAAATCTATCGTTGAATCATACGTTTGGTCAGGGTGTGGGGCATCAGAAGTCTGTTGTAGAGTTGGTGTCTCTACTTTCTTGAAATATTCGAGGCTGTTCTAATAAAGAGAAGTAGCTTGGAAGGGTTAATGTTGTGAGTAGGTTTTGGCCATTAGTAATTTTCTTGCACGAGTTTAAATGTGGTGAGTTAGATTCTTGGTATCTTACCTTTGATCCTTCGGGTATATGGTGCGTGTGAGCAATCTGATACGGGGTTGAGGTGGGAGGGGTATCTCGATAAGAGGATTGCCTTTAGTAGGGATTTGTTTCATGATGTAGGAGGTTAGGTTTTGGCTGTCGAGGTTAGGATTTTGGGTTTTGGTTTAAAGGTGCTAGGTGTTTATGTGCACAATAGCTCAAGTGAGTATTACCATTTCTAGGAGTTCATCATGCAGGTATATCAAGTTCTAATTTATGTGTAGATGCGGAGTTTTGTTACTTCCACGTGCCTTTTAGACCATATACCACTTCTTTGGTGGTTTTCCTTACCTTGTGGTGTTGAAAGTTCCAAGGTGATACCCTTTGGGCTTTAAGTTTGACATGGAAATTTTGTAGAAATTGAGTTTTAATGAGGCTATTGTGGTAGCTTGGCCAAGGCCTGCTACTGTAGTGTTAGGATACATTTAGGAAGAAGTGAGAGCATGCCACTAACCACCTAGACAAGCCACCACATGGGCACTCCAAGCTAGTCCTTGCCACCACACACTAATCCGAGTGACTCACCATATATAGCTATTCCCCAGTGCACCACACATGTGCTACCATGTGACCTCAAGCTTGTACAAGCAAGCCTAACTACCATGGGGACTCCCATGTACCCCTAATTTATGAACACATTGCCATTGTCCATTATCGGTCTTGCTCTCATCTGCAATTCCCAAAATTACTATTGCCATAACATTAACCCCCATAAAGTGAATTTTTATCCTTGGAAAATGAATTCTAGAAAGCCTTTCCAATTTATGCTTAACTTTTCTCAGAAATCATTCCTTGCGCTTGTCGTTCCACTTAACCAAACATTCACATCTTACAAAATGCTGGATTCTATGATCTTTGTGGTGTTGAACCATGAAAGGAATATATTAGTGTTTGGAAGGAAGTAATAGCTTAATAAGTAAAAGGTGTGTAAAATGGAATTTTCTCAACAAATCTGTAAAGTCTTATAGACTATATTATGTAAAGGAGGAGTAGCTACTTAGTACTTCAAAATTTGAAGGTACTTTTACTCAAAAGACCTGACTTTCTCATAGACATTCATAACAATCCAATTTCCTTAAAAAGTACATCATGCACACAAGTAGCATAAGAAGGGAGGGATGAAGGAGTAATACAAAAGGAGCATACAAAAGATTGTAGAAGGAGAGCATGAAGGAGTGTAGAGAGCTTATTGGAGGAGTGCCATTATCCAACATAACATAGATGAGAAAATTAGTTTCAATACTTAAGTCTATCTTAAACATATGCAAGAGAGAGTGCATTAAGAAAGGGAAAGAGGAGTGTAGAAACATCATAGAGGCAAGGGGTAAACATAATAAGTCTAGGAATTGCAAAGAAGGTAAACATAGGGTCTAGTTTGAGGAGGAAATAGGAATGAGTATAGGAAGGTTTGAAAGAGGACTGTGGAGAGAGAGAATAGGAAATAGGACTATGAGTAAGGATGTGTAAAAAGGAGAAAGGAGACTAAGGATATACAATTGAGGATACAGGATTTTGAAGCTACAAGAAACTAAAACCGTAGTATGAAAAGCTCTTGTCTTATCGACAAGAGCATTACAAAGGTATAGAGCATAAAGTGTAGAGGAAGAACCTAGGCATCCATCGTGGAGATGTCTAGCCAAGATGAACGTGGAAAGAGGCAAAAGAGAGTTAAGTAATACTCTCAACGAGCAAGGAGATGGAAAGAGGAGAAAGGGTCTTGAGGATACATGATTGTCAAGCTGTTGAAACCTAAATGTAGCATGAAAAGCTCTTGTTGGTAAGCAAGAAAATTACCAATGTATAGAGTGTAAAGGAAAGAGAAGGAACCTAGGCATCCATCGTGGAGAGGTCTAGCTGAGAATGCAAATGTAGGATGCATGACAGTTGAAGGAGGAGGGGATTGGGAAGTCTATGGCAAGTTGAGGTAAGGTGATAAGGAAGCCTACGGCAAGTTGTAAGAAAAAATTATGGAAGCAATTTGAGTAGCAAGTGGAAGGGTAGGTGTAGGGGGAGTGGAGCGTAGAATGCATATATAGGGGAAGAGGAACCATTCCAAAGCTGGACAAAATGTCAAGAGGAGAAAAGGTGGCAGCTAGAAGGTCAAAGAGATACAAATACAAGTCGAATTGAAGAAAACTTGTGTGAAACAAAAAAAGATTAATTGTGTGATATCAACCATTTCGTAGTAGCTAGTGCAATCAACGTAGCATTGAGAGACATGTTTGCAAGCTCAAGATAACTGCAAGTGTACCTGTAAAGGAAAAGACGGATTAAGACTTCTCTTCCTTTGATTGGCGTCCAAAAGACCTTCATTAGATGCCTCCCGCAAAGAAGGACTTCCATCACGAGCACCAAGGGACACACCATCAACTAGATCATCACGTTTTGCACAGCCTGCATCACCTTGTCAATAGCTGCTGCTTTTTGAGCCACAACCATATGATCTCTATCTTTAGTTGGAAGTTAATCATGGACATGTAGAGGCTGAACCTTCCCATTGCAATGAACCACTTTCAGAATCATCCTTAGCCTTTGGCATTTTATCTACACGATTGCTTGGCCCTGCTCATTGTGGCACCTCCACACCATCTTTAGAGACTTCTACCCTGACATTAATCTGTTGTCCCACATGCACTTCATGTTTATTAGCCTTTGTAATCCTCTCAGGACAACTATGAGCAAAATGCCCAAGTTTCTTACACTCATAATAGCTATCAAGAAATGACCAAACTTGACGTGTCGACAATGCACCAAACCAACAAGCCACCTTGATTTCCATGAAGTCTAGAATGTCTTATACTCAATCCCATAAGATCCAAGCACATTTCATGCCAAGAAGGTCCTAGTTGCTGCAACGTACATGCAATTGTCTCCAAGGATGCACCCAACCACTAGGGGAGATTTGGAAACTCGAACCCCCCCAAGACACTCGTGGGAAAGGAAAGAACCCACAGTGAAATGATGACTTCTATAGAATAACCAACGTAGCTACTCCAATAAACCCAAAGGTACTACCAACCATCACGTCTTGCACCGCCTTAGATACACAACGCAGCAATAGAAAGGCCTTACCAAGACACTTTGCTTCAAACCCAAATGAATGCGAATCACACTCATATACAAGAACTCCACTAGTTCTTTCAATGTAGGTACTCTCTCGGTGAAAAAGAGGTAAACAGCCCCTCAATAATGCTTCTCAAGCTCCAAAGAGGTAAACAGCCCCTCGATAAAGCTTTTCAAGCTCTAGCTTAATCCTCTCAATCAAGAGCTCACAAGAAAGAGCAAGCTTTTGGTCTGCTTCTCGCTAGCATTTCCCCTCCGACTCATGATCTCGCCTCTGCACATCCACCTGCACCATTCTCTATGCCTCTTCCTAAGAGAGTTGAGAAAATCCTCAACCAAAATATTCAGCAACCGTCTCGGCATAGCTACGGATGCCCATCTTCCTCCATAGTCTCCTTTCCAAGGGAGCTCAATGGCACTTCAACAACACCCCCATCCCATGCCCGGCTCCTCTCCCTGAGACATCCCCTTGGCACATCGGAAATCTCTTTGTGCCCACAATGCTATCACTTCACTCCATGCCAAGGAGTGATGGAAGGCTCACCACCCAAAGCTCACATTCACCAACCTACTCACCAGCTCACTACCTCTTTCTCCCAAGGATGGATGATGAGATTACCTGACCATTTTGAACCCTTCTACTAATTTAGTAGATCTTTTCCTTCAAAGAAGAATTTTCTTGGGCAATCCATGAACTTTAGCCTTATCTTGCTTAAATCCTCAATTTCTCTACATTCAAAATGTTTTATTGTTTCAAAGCATGATCCACCTCCCCAAGAACTATAGCCATGATTTCTTCCACAAGGTTCTCTTCAATGACCAAAGTTAGTGTTTGTTTAATGTTCACCTTTAGTGAAAGGGACATCATTCATTTTGCTCATTCCCAAAGATTCTAGTCAATTGATTGATAATCAAAGAGGGTTTGCTACTGATAATGTACCCTTTATGGAACGTCAAATCTAGAAACCTACACTAGAGACAAATCCAAATGGGCTTCTCAAAATGCTTGGTCACTTCTCCTATTATTTCAAGTGAAGGTACTCAAAGTGCCAGTGGTCTCCAGCTCCACATAGTCCAAAAGATCACAAGTGGTTGCAAAACCATCCTAGATTGAACCTTTTCCACTTGAGGAAAACCTCAAGACTTGTCCCCAGTTGGTTGAACACAAGGCCAAAATATTAACAAAGTGTACTTTGGCCAACATCGTGAAGATAAAGAGAGTGCACTAGACCTCATGGATGCAATGGAACTCTTTCAAATAAGTGTGTTATATCCTTTGTATTCTCTCTCTCTCTCTCTCTCTCTCTCTCTCACACATACACACACACACACACACACACACACACACACAAAATAAAGACTTTTGTAAAACATGTGAAGTGTATTTCATTGCCTCTCTCTATGAGATATAAGCATTAACAATTGAGCATATGTATCACATGGGTTTATCAATGCCTATACTTCTTACATATCACGCTTGTATTCTTGCCTCTATTACCAAAAGGAAAAAAATGGATTAACATATCTAGTGATTTTGATTTCCATAAAGGCATCAAATGGTTTCAAAATAAGAGTATCTCAAGATGATATGACTTTTATTATTGTCTTGAACTTGTTAACTCTCATTTTCTCAAATAATAATTTCAAAATCCCCATTGAGTCATTTAACACAATTTCTATCTATTTTCATATTTTTTAAAAGAACATGTAAAATTATTATAGACTTGTGTGTGGATTCTTATGTTTGAAAATATTTTATACTATTCTCAATGTTTATTTCATTGCACTAGGGATTCCATTTTACTTTCATATGTTATACTTTGATATGTTATCTCTACGTTATAGCCAACTTGCAATATGCTAGGGACAATAGTTTACCTTCATACCCTATACTTTTATATGCTATCCATACTTGAAACTCCATAACTCAGTCCTCACAAGCCTTTATGTGTTGTTGTGTATCAAAACATGTGATAAATGTGGGTAAATGTGTTTTGAGCATGCAAACAAACTGCACTTGCTTTGATTCAATTGAATATGTTCGGACAAAAACAGTTGTAGACAATGAAGCTCTAACATTATTTAAAACTTTTGAAGTGAGAGTTTTGTGTTTACATGTGAATTCCTTGATGTTGTTCAATGTAATGTACTTTTGGCTTTCATGGATATGTTGATTATATAAAATTTCCCTTGGAAATTCTCTCTTGGTTGTAATGACTCCCTACACACTTTGGTCAACACCCATATCCATGTAAAGCTATTTATCCAAATCATCTCTCTCTCTCTCTCTTTTTGTGTGTGTGCATGTGCGTGCGTGCGTGCGTGTGTGTGTGTGTGTGTGTGTGTGAGAGAGAGAGAGAGAGAGAGAGAGAGAGAGAGAGAGAGAGAGAGAGAGAGAGAGAGAGAGAGAGAGAGAGCTACTACTCAAAACTAAAAATAGAAGTAAAAAAATGTAGATGTCTCATCTTAAGATAGCTATAAATGTATGTTTCTCCTAATGAATACCACTTTTACCCCCAAAATTTGTGTGTGTGTGTGTCCCCTTCTCTATGCATGTGCGTGCATGCACATGTGATTGGGCATGGACATGATTTATATATAGACTACATAAGTAGCTACTACTCTACATTGGAAACTATTGATGAATGCATGTTTAATTGCGTTTATCCAACATAAAATTTAAGGGAATTCAAGCGCCATTGCTCTTGGCTCAAATGTATTCTTGAGAGGCCGTGAAGGATTGCTTTCATAAGAAATTATTTACAATATAATAGATACTCCTTTGCATTCAACACTCATTATCACTCTTTACAAGATAATGGATACTATATTCAACACCCATTATTATATGATCTTATGTTGGACGAATAAATGATGTTCTATGCAAGTCTTTTAAGCAAGCCCTTGCGCTACCTCGATAGTGGGAGTGCTCCATCGTGGATACAACAACAAAACAAGAAATTACAAGATAACACTTAACAAAAACAGGCTATGAGGAAATGGGAGATTGTAATGCATAGCATCAAGATTTGCAAAAATATAACAATAGCTATCAAAAGCAAAGATTGCATTCTGCTGAGTTAAGAGGGTATAGATGGAGAGCAAAAAGTCAGCATGATGAAAATGAATGGTTATTGTCTCTCATACCTAAGATAAGATGAATACCATGATCTTCTAAGCAGATTAAGAAAAATAATCCATCCACACTAGGGCTCCTTGTAATTGGAGTGCTTGAATGTGAAAAAGGTATATAAAAATTGCACACAATTTGGGAGCACACATGAACTTGCTAGATGCAAGATTGTATGTGTAGTCCCTTTTAGTTGAAAATTTATAATCAACAATTTCAATGGAAGATGTTGAACCCATGATTGGGATCTACTGATATGGTACTAAGGATGAAAAACATGTCTCGCTTTTGTTTTTAATAATTTAAGCTACTCTTGATTAAACAATGAGACCTTTAAGACACTCTTGATTAAATAATGAGACCTTTAAGCTGCTTGCTTCTTTCACAATTCAAGCATCTTTAATAATATATATGACGTGTATACCTGAAGTTCAATTTATGCTATATGAATGAGCTTTGAGATCTTTTGAACCCATTTGCAAGCAATATAAATTACCTTGTAATCAAAGAGTTGATGGATTTCATTATTTTTATCAAGCATGAAGCAAGGCACTATCCAAATTGTAGAGCTTTATCTATCAACCTTATAATGCAACTTGAGCTAAAGGGAATAAGTTCATTCAATCTAGACTTCAACATGTATAAGTATAGGGAGTTAAAGTTCTGACAAAGAGTCTTTTTGAATATAGACTTCAACAAGTGTAAACATAGGGAATTAAAGATCTAACAATTTTGACAAACAAACGATTGTTGTTGAACTCTCATCTACTACATTTCCTATTATTTGGTGACATTTTTTAGAGCTTTAAGCATCTTGAATCCCTATTGATGAACCCTCAAATAAGATCTTATAACAAGATCCTTACTTGGCTTTCCAAACTCTACACCTATGCAAGCTCCACATGGACTAATGAATTGAAGGATTTTATTAAATTGCTCTCTTAATGGAGGATGAAAGTTCAAGCATCTGTGTAGGTAGGGAAGGACTTCCTTCACGTTGAGCATGAGTTGGTGCTTGGCGCACCATATTTGGTGGCTTGTTGTGCTAGGTAGAGATCTCCCTGAGACATTGCGTAGCATCCCTAGGGGTACTCTATTCCACCCTGGATTGTATAAGTATGAAAGGTAGTCATAATGCAAGTAGGTTGAAGGTGATGCGTAAGAAAACAAATTAAATAAGTATGAAAGGTAGTCATAATGCAAGTAGGTTGAAGGTGATGCATAAGGAAACAAATTAAATTTGCCATTTGCATATGTATATTTATAAAAGGACAAAGTTGAATATCTAGACTATAGTTATTGAGTGCTTTGCCCATCGTTTGTTTAGTAAAACTTGTCCAGAAGCAACTCTCTAACCCCATCTTGCTTTAAAGAAAGGCTACATTTACACTTTTCTACTACATGCACTCATGGTACCATTAGAAGGCTCCATGGCCTTTTCATGAGAATCTATGCTTGCTTTTTGTCCTTGCTATAAAAACATTATTGTGGTTTGGGGGGGGGGGACCAAGTGGGTCCAATTATGTGGACTACGTTACATTTGTGAGTCCATTGTCTTGTTTTATTAGGGTGTTGGGGGAAGGGACATCCACGAACCCATCACCCATAGTATGGACACATAACACAACCTATCCTTACTATGGGTCCCATAACTTGGACTAAGGTTGAATTGTGTGAGTCCATTGGTCTTTTGTGGGGACTGATTAATAACGGACACACAACAAATCCAATCCTTATTCAATTAAGGTGTCCATGGAGTAGGAGGAAAGCTTCTCGTATAACCACCTTCTGTGGCAGGTTCTTTTTTATGCACCTATGGTGGAAGTTAGGGTGTGTGAACCCCTCAGTGAGAGGTTTATTATTGTACATGAACTGGGGCTATTCTTAACCTCTATGTGTGTGTGTGCGCCTAGCATAGAACCATGCCCTTTGTGTGCACGTGGTTGGGGCAAGAAGAAGGATGACGTAATCGATGACGGGCTAGTACCGGTAAAGGAGACCGGATGACCGGCTCTACTTCATCACTTTCGCGGAAGCTCTCTTTTTGGCTATGGCGAAACTGGTCTTCGCTGTACATAACACCCCCCCTCCTCACTGCTTATCAGTCTCCTCCATCACCATCTTCCTCATCTGCCTTCCTCCTTTCGATCGCTTAGCCCTCCTCCTGCTTTACCTCCATGAAGAAGCTGCTACTTGATTCCTTCCTCCCTCAACCTAAGGCTACAGATGTTCTCCTTCAACTCCTCCATCTTTTCTCATTCCATGGCTTACTCCTCTCTTCCCCTTGATTTCCACTCCCCCCCCGCCCTTAGCAAACCCCTCCGCTGCTTTGACCTCATCCAGAACCTCAAACAGCGATTAGGTACCTCCCTTCTCCACAAAATGGCCCAGATTGTTCGGTCTGAGGCCCTCGCCGGGAACCCTGAGGCGCTCTCCTATTGCGGTCAGCTCTGCCGAACTACCACGGAGGTGCGCGACGGCCTTGTGCAAAAAGGGGCTTCTGCAACGGAAACAATGGAAGAAGAAGGGGAAGTGGACTCGATGTGGGAAGGTTTTCCTAGTAGCATTGGGCTGAACGTTTAAAGAACGAAGCTGTTTAGCGAGCTCCCCGGACTCGATGATAGCAACTAAAGAACGAAGCTGTTTAGCGAGCTCCCCGTACTCGATGATAGCAACGAAGCTGCAGTGGCTAAGCCTGTGGGCAGCTGCCGTAGGATTCGGCCCTTTCCACCTCTCTCTTTCGATCGATCGGGTGCGGACTGCCAGTGCAGAGAATCAAGTGCTTTGTGGCAGAAATTACCTAAGCCGAGCCCGTGGAAAGCACCTTGCTCCGAGTGGGCACCTACCTTTCTGAGGTCCTGCCTCTCTCCTTCAGGGGAGGAGCTGCCGCTGAACGAGAACGATTCGGACGACATGCTGCTGTATGGCGTGCTTAAGGAAGCAACGAACAAAGGCTGGATGCCTGAAGGGAAGGGTAACCTAGCGCGCACGAAGGCGGAGGAGTTGGAAACCCCAGTCCAGAGTGCGCAGGCAGGAGCATCCTCCTGCAAGGGCGACGGGGAAGACGACGAGAACCCATTTCAGAGGCGTGAGGAGGAAGCCATGGGGAAAGTTTGCAGCTGAAATCCGCGTTCTGCGAGGCAGGGAGCTAGGATATGGCTAGGGACATTTGAGAGGGCGGAGGATGCTGCGCTAGCGTATAACAGGCAGTTCTGAAGATGCGAGGGGCGAGAGCGCAGCTGAATTTCTCGATGGAGGTGGTGATGCCATCGCTGGAGGTGCAGGAAAGCTCATCTTCGTCGTCTTCTTCAAAGAAGAGATTGAGAAGCCAAGCTTATCCACAACAAGAATGTGATGAAGAAGAAGAAACTGGACAGAAGCAACCTAAGCTATCAGATCAAAATGTAGCTTCGTCTTCTTCAAAGAAGAGATCGAAAAGCCAAGCTGATCCACAACAAGAATGTGATGAAGAAGAAGCTGGACAGAAGCAACCAAAGCTACCAAATCAAAATGTAGCTTCTGCACAGGATTGGAGCATCGAGTTGGGTGATTTGCAAGTGCCAGATTTGGGCGATTCCTTCCTGTTGAAGGAGCTTCTCTCGTATTGAGGTTCTAGTAGAATCACATGTAGAGTTCTTCTTAACAAAGTTGGATAAGAATCCAAAAGTGAGAGTCTCAATACACACGCAAACAAATGCCTCTCGAGGAACCCCAAAGTCTAGCCAATGGATTGATAAGCAATCAACAAGTTATTCTTACATCCCACCCTATCCTAGAGGGAAAATTTTCTCCATATTGGATATCGAGCTTGAAATAAGCACACTTGAGTCTCCAAGAACAAATTGAGAATCTCCAAAGGTAGAATTGTGCAAATTGAGAATCTCCAAAGGTAGAATTGTGAGCTTAAAATTCTCAATGGTGTAAACCATCAATGGAATGAGATTGTCTCCGAGCCTATTTGCCTTCTAGAAGGAAGCCTACCTACCTTAGTCTCCTATAAGGGCTTATAATTGGCTAAACAAGGAAAAAAAGAAGTAAATCTAGACATCGACCTTGCCTTATTGACCTCCATGCCCCTACTACTACTCCGTTAACCACCGCCACTACACTAATGTTTTAAAAAAGCGCCTTGATTTCTTGATTTTCAAAGCATATGATTATGTAACTCTCTTCACAACCCGAAGTATTCGCGACACATAAAATGAACTTTCTACAATTCATAGTTTGGAAGAGAAAGGCCAAATAGAATCATACATGAAATATAAAGAATATGAGATAGTATATGATACAAAAATGACTCTATATCACGTAAATTCCCATAGAGGATTGTCCAGGCTTGTTGTGACTTACAAGACTTGCAAAAGACTAAGGGTCATCCACAAAGGTTCTCAAGACTAAACACTAATGTCCCACTACATAAAAATGATGGCATGACTGCATAAACGCCCGGCACGTAAACTCCTAAAAGATGTCACACAAGTTGACAAAGAAATACTGCAACACACGCAACACACTATACCACTAGAAGGAGAAACACCACATATATAGATGAAAGAGTCGACTAATAACAAAAGCGCTTTCACCTGGTGTCAAAAGGCAATCTCTACTAGCACGGAAGACCAATCATGTCATGCCTTCCTTGAACTGTTGCCAAGCACCAAGACGACTCTAGTCTGCTGCCAAAGGGCAAAAGCTCCAACTCTCATGGAGTTGTGTCTAGTCCTCGAACTAATCGAGAAGATGGAAAGGCAAAACATCGACCTATGGAGAGCCACGTCCAACCTTTGCATGTAGATATGCCAAGTGTCGAGGCATCTCCACCACTCTTGAACCTTAGGGAGAAAAGCAACCCCACAAGGTTTACTAGAGCTAAAGAAAGCCAACATCCCCCCATAAACCAAGTGGGAAAAGAACCCGAAGACTACCAAAGCCATTCAAGAGTGGTGGAGATGCCAAGTGTCGAGGCATCTCCACCACTCTTGAACCTTAGGGAGAAAAGCACCCCCACAAGGTTAACTAGAGCTAAAGAAAGCCAACAGCCCCCCATAAACCAAGAGGGGAAAGAAACCGAAGACTACCAAAGCCACTCCAAAAAAACCTTTACGCCTAAATGATTGTCCACAAAGAGAAGAGAAACTGAGATGAAAATGGTCGTGGAAGCTAGAAGCTCGAAACTAAGAACAATTAGAATGATAGTTATCTTGCAAATTGATCACCAATGGTCCTTCTTCTTGTACTAATCCTGCAAGGTGTTCATCCTTTCTATCTTAAACAATGCATGCTTTTCCATTCAATTTCTTTGTATTCATATCGAAGGTCTTTTGGTAACAAAACTCATCCAATGCCCATCATATCCACAATTTCATAGATCAACGAGCTCTTTTAACCTCCACTGCCATTGCCTTTTCATTTCTCCTTTGAACATTGCATAGGTTGGGTCACTCCCTCTAGCCATATTCATTTCTACTCTCCTTTCTTCACATAGAAGTGCAAACACTACACCATGAAACTCAAAGCATCAATCTCAAAATGGTCACAATATATGAATACTTGGGCGGAAGACTAGTGAACAAAACTACGTTAGCATCATCATATTCAACTCTAATCGAAAGAGATTGAAGTTGGCTGATAATAGACTGCATCTTGTTAAGATTGTCTTTGAGATGTCGATGTGATGGAATAAACCCATTCCCAAAACTCTATCTAAAAGGCCGAAATCCCTCTCGTTGTTCAAATCCTAGGCTTGCATTTTCTATAAGCCTTGATATTATTCGCTGTTGTTTCCCCAACCTAGATACAATCCCTAGGGTCCCTTCTCCATGAAAAGTAGCCAGACAGACAAATAGTTACCATAAAGGAAAGTTCCTTCCATCAAATTTAACCAGAAATGTGTGTGGCAGGCCAGACGTAGATGAAGACTTCGACCAACTTTCCATATCGGTTGATAGCAAAGACTACAAAGTTTAGGAAGGATGCCTTTGATAACAATTGTTAAGTTTCAAAGCATATGATTATGTAACTCTTTATAACCCGAAGCATTCACGACACACAAAATAATCTTTCTTCAATTTAGAGTTTGTAAGAGAAATGCTCAAATAGAATGACACATGAAATATTAAAAACACGAGATAGCATATGATCCAAAAATGAGTCTATATACGTAAATTCCCACACAGGCTTGTCACTCAACTCAACCAGGCGATTTGTGACTTACAAGACTTACAAAAGACTAAGGACTCAGCCACAAAGCCTTTTGACACTAGGTCAACAAAGATCTATTGCAACACTCATAGCACACTGTACCACTAGAAGAAGAAACACCACAACTTATAGATGAAAGAGTTGGCGCACCTTCAATCGGTTCCAAAAGGCATCTTTGCTAGCATCGTGGACCAATCATGCCATGCCTTCCTAAAACTAGTTCCAAGCACCAAGGCAACTCCAGGCTATTACCAAAGAGAAAAAACTTCGACTCTCATGGAGCTATGTCTAGATGGGAAGGAAGAGCATTGATGGGCCACCCTAGTATAGAGTTGGCATGAAAACAGGTCACCTTGCTTGAAGCTATAGATAGAAAACTAAATCCTCTAGTAAAAGGAATTTGCCAGAAAATTAAATCTTTTAGCTAGACCACCCAACCTGAAGCTATTGATAGATAACTAAATCCTTTCCCATCCCCAAAGGCAAAGAAAAACTCTAGTCAATTGATTGATGATCACAAAGGGTTGTGCGACTAATAATTTACCCCTTCATAGGATGTCCCATCCACCAACCTATACCAAAGACATAGAACCAATCCAAATGAGCTTCCCAAAATGTTCAACCACTTCAAAGTGCAAGTGGTCTCCAACTCTACATAGTAAAGCTCACAAATGGTAGCAAAATCATCCTAAGACTCCTTCTACACTTGAGGCAAACCTAAGCCAAGACTTGTCCATAGTTGGTTGAAACAAGCCAAAATATTAACAAGCTATAATTTGTTCAACATCATGAAGATAAAGAGAGTGTAATAGACCTCATGGATGCAATGGAGCTCTTTTGGAGAAGTGTGTCATATCCTTTGCATTCTCTCTCTCTCTCTCTCTCTCTCTCTCTCTCTCTCTCTCTCTCTCTCCTTACTATACACACAAAAGGAAGAATTTTGTAAAGCACATGAAGTGTATCTCATTGGCTCACTCTATGAATATACGCATTAACTATTGAGATTTTGTATCATATGGTTTTATCAATGCCTATACTTCTTGTGTAGCACACTTGTATTTTTTGCCTCTATTACCAAAAGAAAAAAAATGGCTTAACATGTTTATTGATTGTGATGTTTTTTAACCCATCAAATGGTCTCAAAATACGAGCATCTCAAGCTGGTATCACTTTCATGATTGTCTTGAACTTGTCAACTCTTATTTCCTCAAATAATAAATTCAAGATCCCTAGTAAGGCATTTTACAAAATTTTTATTTATTCCATAATTTTCAAAAGAACAACTAAATTTATCACAGACTCGTGTGCAAGTTCGTTTGTTAAGCTTACAAATATTTTATATTATCCGCAATGTTTATTCCAATATACTAGGGATTCCATTTTACTATTATTTGTGCTACACCCAACTTGCAATATGCTAAGGACTACATTATACTTTCTTATGCTATATTTTTAAATGTTATACGCAACTTGCAACTCCAAAACTCATTCGGCACAAGTTGTGTTGCGTATTGAAACATGTGATAAATGTGGATAAATGTCTTTCAAGCATGCATGCAAACCGCACTTACTTCGAAGCAATTGAATATGATTTTGTCTTACCACAAAAAATGGTGTAGACAATGAAGCTCTTGCATTGTTTAAAACTTTTACAATGACAGTTTTGTATTTACATAAGAACTCCTCAATGTTGTCATGTACCTTTAGCTTTCATGGAATCTATGTGTGATTCTTGTGTGATTATATGGGTTTTAAAATTTAGTATTGGTCGCGATGACTCCCTATGTATAAACTTGGTCAGTAGCCATATCCATTTTCTGCAAAAGATTACATCATCTAAATCATCTCTCTCTCTCTCTCTATGAGTTCAATATCCTCCTTTTAGTTCTAGGTCACAGCTCTAAGGTTCAAACCCCCACCTTGGGTTGGGTTGAGCCCCTGGTCCAACTTGAGGGCAAACTACGACATTGGGGTACACAAATTTATGCAGGCCAATATGGAGATTCCCAAGATGAAGTCATATGCTACCTCAACTCTAGTTAGCAAACGCCATTGTAGCACTAGCGACTCCCACTCGCTATATAAAGACTCATTTGACATTGCAGACCCATAGGAGCAAACTATTACTTGCAGCAAGAAATCAGAGAGCTCAAGCTTCAACTTGCAAACCTTGGGAGGAAAGTGCAGAATATGGAGAGTAATGGAAATTATTGCAGAGGTGATACACAAATTTAGTGCGTCTCCACTAGCATCGATACTTGTCATATATGGTTAAGGATATGATCACCAATCAAGTAAGAAATGGCTACTCATGCTAGCAACAAAGTCAATAAAGTGGATCTTTATGTGGAAGTAAAAGAGTAGGAAGTCAAAGCATGCATTAAGAAAATTTTACACATGAGGGTTTCCTTCATGACGATGAGGAGAAAGACCCAGATGACATAATCATGTCTTAAGAAGGAAGTACCAGAAGTTGATATATGCAATATCTGCAAAAATGGCACAAAAGCACGTCTACTTTAGAGGAACAGTAGCAAGATTTAAGATCCTCAAACAAACACATAAGCTTAAGTGTACATAGATTTGGATATCTGAGGAGCTCAGTCCAATCCACTAACTCAAACAAAGAAACAATGAACTAACCAAAGTAAAGGAAGCTTGCAAGATACGCATACAAAAGTTTATCAAGATAGGCAACCATTTATTAGGGACTTCAATCTAAAACTGATATTATAATGCCCACCTTATGATAGTATTAGAATGTGGCTATGCCCTATAATAACTCGGGAGGAGATGAGCCTTGAGCACTCCCTAACTCTCTTGTTATCCAGATGTTACTAGTCACTTTTTAGTTTTATACTTTGTCTCATAGACCTGTAAGGTCTCCTAGATGTTAATAGATCTCTCTCTCTCTCTCTATGCATGTGCATGCGCGCGCACATGTGAGTGGGCATGAACATGATTTATATATATATATATATTACATAAGTAGCTGCTCCTCTACATCGGAAAGTATTAGTGAATCCTTGTTTAAATGTGCTTATCGAACACAAAAATTTAGGAGAGATTCAAGGGCCATTGCTCTTGGCTCAAATATATTATCTAGAGGTGGTGTGGGATGTGCTTTCATGAAAAACTCTTTACAAGATAATAGATACTCCCTTTGCATTCGTTGCTCATTATTATATGATGTTAAGTTGGACCAATAAATGACCTTCTATGCAAGTCTTTCAAACAAGCCCTTTGGCTAACTCAAATTGCATAAAGAAGAGCTAGGTTGAGGATAGATATCTATTAGCAAGATGTTATCCGTGCTTTGAGCTAGCAGTGGGAGTGTTGCATCGTGGATACAAAAGCAAAACGAGAAATTATAAGCTAACACTAAACAAACACAAGCTATGAGGAAATGGAAGGTTGTAATGCATGCATCAAGATTTGCAAAAACATATCAATAGTTAACAAAAGAAAAGATTGCATAATGATGAGTTAAGAGGCTATAGCAGTAGAACAACCATCATCATTGTTTGATCAAAAGTTAGCATGATGAAAATGAATGTTGTTCTAAGACAAGATGAATATGCTCATCTTCTAAGTTCTTACTAGATTAACAAAAAGAACCGATCCATACTAGGACCCTCGGTAGATGATCACTCTCCTTGTTATTGGCATGCTTGCATGTGAAAAAGGTGTATAAAAAATTGCACATAATTCGCTCGCTTCTTTCACAATTCAAGCATCTTTTATAATAAATATATGACATGAATACATGAATTTTAATTTATGCTATATGAATAAACTTCGAGACCTTTTGAAACCATTTGTAAGCAATATCTTACCTTGTTATCAACGAATTGATGAATTTCTTTATTTTTATCAAGCATGAAGTAGGACACTATTCAACTGCAGAGCTTTATCCATCAACCTTATTATGCAACTTGAACTAAAGGGAATAACATAATTCAATCTTGACTTCTTTGACAGAGAAATGATTGTTGAACTTTCATCTACTATATTTCTTATTGTTGGGTGACATTTTTATAGCTTGAAGCATCTTAAGTCCCCATTGGTGAACCCATCTTATAACAAGCTTATTACTTGGTCTTCCAAACTCTGCACTTATGCAAGCCCCACATGGGTTGATGAACATTTTTTACACCTTGAAGCATCTTGAATCCCTATTGGTGAACCCTCAAATAAGATCTTATGACAAACTACTTACTTGGTCTTTCAAACTCTACACTTATGCAAGCTCCACATGGGCTATAATGAATTGTAAAGATTTTATGAAATTGCCCTCTTAATGGAGGATGAGAGGTTGAAGCATCCATGTAGGCAAGCAAGGACTTCCTTCACATTGAGCATGAGTTGGTGCTTGCCTCACCGTGTTTGGTGGCCTGAGACCATTGTGTAGCATCCCTAGGGGTACTCTAATCCACCCTTTATCGTAAAAGTATGAGAGGTAGTCATAATGCAAGTAGGTTGATAAGAAAACAAATTAAAATTTCCATGTATATAATTAAAAAGGAAAAAGTTGAATATCTACACTATAGCCATGAAGGGAATGCCCATCCTTTGTTTAGTAAAACCTTTTCATAAATGTTGACAGACATAGAGAAACAACTCTCTAACCCCATCCGCTTTAAAGAAGGGGATGCTTTTGCGTTACATGCCATTAGATGGTCTTCTTTTTGTCTTGCTATATAGAAACATTATTGTGGTTGATAGGTTTGCTTGGGTTAAAGAGGGTCCAAGTTCCAACTACTTTTGCTTGGGTTAAAGAAGGTCCAAGTTCCAACTACTTGGACTAAGGAAATATTGTGGTTGGTAGGTAAGCTTGGGTCAAAGTGGGTCAAAGAGGGTCCAAGGTCCAACTACTTGGACTAAGGAAACATTATTGTGGTTGGTAGGTATGCTAGGGTCAAAGAGGGTCCAACTACTTGGACTAAGGTCCGCTTGTGAGTCCATTGGTCTTGTTTGGGGCTGGAGGGGGCTAGCTGAAGGTACATTCATGAACCCATCATCATAACCAATCCTTACTGTGGGTCCCATTACTTGGACGAAGGTCCATTTGTGAGTTGATTTGTCTTTTGGGAGGGCTTGTTCTAAGGTACAATCATGAAGTCATTGATTATGGACACACAACACAAAGTAATCATGTTTGAGCTCTTCATGGAGTATGAGGACACCTTGTGGTATAACCAGCTAGAGCATAAGTCTCTTTTCGGCGCCTATGGTTACTTTGTTTGAAAGTTTGGGGACTACACACCCCCCTTCACAGTTTGAAAATTTGTTTGGTTGAAAGTTTGGGAATCCTTCATAGTTTAAGGTTGGTTAGACACCGCCCATCGCCCGCCCAAGTGAGGGAAGGCGATGGGCAGGTGTGTTTACACACCTAACTCGGCAGAATATGAAGAAAAAGAAAGGCTTTTATGGCAGCTGTCAAAAACTGGCTTGGTCGTCGAGGCGATGAGGCATTCAATTGGAGGTTGTGGGTTCAAATCTGCATGTCAAACTTTGGGCGGGGGCTTGTGGTTGCCCAAGACCTTGGGCACCCCCTTGTTAGCGCCTTGAATCGTGTTCGACAAGTCGACGCATGCACTCTGCGTGAGCGCCAATGTGTAAGTGCCCCGTGTGTGTGCGCACGTGCGTGCGTGCAAATATGACCCTGTCTGTGAGTCCCGTGGAGTGCCACGTGGATGGTGAGGGAAGGACGGGCACCACGTCAGCTGTGATAAGAGGGAAAGAATGATGACGTAAGTGATGAGGTGGTGCAGCGGACCGGCTGGTACCGGTAAAGGGCGACCGGATGACCGGCTGTACTTATCACTTTCGGGGAAGCTGTCTTTTTGGCTATGGCGAAACTGGTGTTCGCTGTATATAACACGCCCCCTCCTCGCTGCTGATCAGTCTCCTCCATCACTCCCCCTCCTCGCTGCTGATCAGTCTCCTCATTTGCCTTCCTCCTCTCGATCTCCTAGCCCTCCTCCTTCTTTACCTCCTCCCCAGCCATGTTTTCCTCATCTCCTCCTCGTGATTTCCCTTTCCTTGTCGCTTCCGCCTCCCCCCCCCGCCTCCGTAAACCCATTCGCTGCGTCGACCTCATCCATAGCCTCAAACAGCGAGTGGGTCGCTCCCTCCTCCACAAAATGGCCGAGATCGTTCGGTCTGAGGCCCTCGCCGGGAACCCTGAGGCCCTCTCCTATTGCGGCCTGCTCTCGCCTACCACGGGGGATGCGCAAAGGCCTTGTGCAAAAGGGGCTTCTGCAGTGGAAACAATGGAAGAAGAAGGGGAAGTGGACTCGATGTGGGAAGGTTTTCCTAGTAGCATTGGGCTGAACGTTTTACGAACGAAGCTGTTTAGCGAGCTCCCCGGACTCGACGATAGCAACGAAGCTGCAGTGGCTAAGCCTGTGGGTAGTTGCCGTAGGATTCGACCCTTGCCACCTCTCTCTTTTGATCGCAGAGAATCATCTGCTGTCTGGCAGAAATCTCCTAAGCCGAGCCCGTGGAGAGCACCTTGCTCCGAGTCGACACCTACCTTTCTGAGGTCCTGCTTCTCTCCTTCAGGGGAGCAGCTGCCGCTGAACGAGAACGATTCGGACGACATGCTGCTGTATGGCATGCTTAAGGAAGCAACGAACAAGGGCTGGATGCCTGGAGGGAAGGATAACCAAGCGGCCACAAAGGATAACCAAGAGCCCACGAAGGCAGAGCAGGTGGAAATTCCAGTGCAGAGTGCGCAGGCGGAGCGTCCTCCTGCAAGGGAAATGGCCGGGAAGGCGACGAGAACCCATTTCAGGGGCGTGAGGAGGAGGCCATGGGGGAAGTTTGCGGCTGAAATCCGGGATTCTAAGAAGCAGGGAGCTCGGATATGGCTAGGGACATTTGAGAGGGAGGAGGACGCTGCACTAGCGTATGACAGGGCAGCTCTGAAGATGCGAGGGGCGAGGGCGCAGCTGAATTTCCCGATGGAGGTGGTGATGCCATCGCTGGAGGTAAAGGAAAGCTCATGTGCTTCGTCTTCTTCAAAGAAGAGATCGAGAAGGCAAGCTGATAAACAAGAAGAATGTGATGAAGAAGAAGAAGCTGGACAGAAGCAACCAAAGCTAGTAGCTGATCAAAATGTAGCTTGTGCACAGAATTGGACTTTCGACTTGGGTGATGTCAGATGTGGTTGATTCCGTCTTCTTGGAGGAGATTATTGAGAATGAGCTCTTCTGCAATAGTATCCATGTACAGTCCTCTACTTGAACTCACCATTCTTTTTTCAATTCTTATTTCCTCTACTACCGGATTAAACTCCTCACAACAGAAGAACATGATATCCTAAGCCAAATGCGACTTCCAACTTACCAGAGAGCATCAATCATAAGATGCCCATAAAAATATATATTCTTCATCATGATTCCAATACATAACTTCTACATTTCTTCTTTGTAATGAAAAAATCCTCAATCCTGGGGTATGTTATGCCAAATGCAACTTCACAGTAACAAAGAGCACTAAGATGCCCATAAAAAAATCTATTCTTCATCATAATTCCAATACACAACTAATAATGCTTGTACTTTTCTTCTTTGTAGCTAAAAATCCGCAATTCCAAGGTATATGTTCACACCTCTTGTTGTTGGGCACTTTACTAATAAGTTAAAAGCCTTCACATGGGTACCAAAAACAAAAATGAATCTATTTCCAAGCTAAGTTTGTTAACTCAATGAATGTTATGGGGACATACTCTAGGCACTTTACTAATAAGCTAAAAGCCTTCACATGGGTACCAAAAACAAAAATGAATGTGATTCCAAACTAAGGTTGTTTACTCAATGTTCTGGCGACATACTCACTCAACTCAACTTTAATCCTATTGTTTGGGTCCAAGATGCTAATCAAATTGTATTTTATGCATAGGTTAATCTTTTAAGCTTATGTCTATGAGGGGTGCACATCTTACTGAGAGGTTTTCAGGGGGCACTCAAAGGGCAATCCTCTTCTAAGCAAAGAGCTCTCCACGCGGCAATAGGAGGTAGAGTGGAGGCTAAGAGATGCCAAATGGTACTCAGAAGTGCCTTTGAGGCAACCTAGCCTTAAGGTCTGCCATAGAGGACCAGACTCGGATAGCCACTAGGCAAAAAGGGAGCTCGTTTTGGGGCCTTTTATTGTTTAGGAAAAGAGTCTGTAGGCCAATGAGCAAAGGGCCTTTTAAGATTAAGGAAAAAAGTCTCTAGGCCAATGAGCAAAGGGCCAATGTAACGTTGAAATTTCAACAAAATAAGGTGAAAATAAGAAAAAGAAATAGTATTTTATGTTACTAGAAGCATGCCACATTAATGAGGAGCTCTGATTTTGATTTTTACAAGATCTTCTCTCTGTCTCACTGCAACTGTGAATTATGTTTGAGACAAAACATGCATTTTGAATCGTATACCCTCCTAAAGAAGCTTTCCCACTTCCAACTTTCTCTAAACCACCAATTTCCTCTTTTGCTCTATTCAACAAGCCTTTTTTGAAAGCTCTCTTTGAGGATCCTGCACCGTGTTATTGCTACTCTATCGATTTCATAACGATAAGCTCTTCTCACCCTTTGTACGCTCATTCCAAGTTGATTTTACTCTTTCATTACACCATTACCAAGCTCTATTTCGGCAACAACAATAATAGTACATGTACTAACTTTTAATCTTGTTCGTCTCTTTGATTTCACAATTGGAGTCTTTGAAAGGTTTTGATGGCTGCGATAAACTATGGACGCATTTGTAAAAAACTATCTGTGGCGAATGCAGACGAAGATGGTGATGTGAAGAGTAATTGTTTATCTTGTCGACCTTCCTCTTCTATCTTGTGCATAGAAGTTTCTAGTATTGTTACTATGGACGGCAGGTAGAAAAGAATAGCATTGGCAAAAGGAGCATGGGTACTAATGCAACCGAACAAGAGGAAGAAACCACAATCATTTAACATCTTCCAAGCTTCTTGGAATGGCAGAGTAAAAGATTTTAGAATCAAAGAAGGGAGGAGGTCTGTAAATGAAATCCTGGTACAACATGTCTATATGCATCGAGAACTTGTTTTGCAAGATTATCCAACATATCTTCCACAACATAGACCCAATTGTAAGTTTTCATTTTTAGTGAGTTCGTATTTGAAGCAAATTTTAGGTTGGCTCATTATATCTTGATATCGCCTCTTGGCTTGTTTTAGACATATATCCTTCATCGTATGAGGAATGGTAGCCAACGAAGTGCATATTTGGATTTGTTGATGTTCTACACGAAGCCATCAGAGAGCTACAATATCAAGGCAGACCAACAGCACAGTTGGCTCAATCGGGTATATATTTTTATGACCACTTTTACGAATTACTAGACAAGGATAATACTTATGGTGTATTGCAAGAACAAGATATTCCAGCATGGAATACAATTGATTGGCTTGTTCCAGATGGCATGATAATAGAAACATATAGAGCTAAGTTGTTCGCAGAAATGCATAAGTCTTTGAGACCAAACATTGCCACGAGAATAGTCAAAATAAACACTTGCATGCTACTTAAGGTATTCCTTCACTTGCTTCTGAATCTTCTCCTCATCAACTTTAATAGGCTCTTACTTTACCGACTCCTCATTCACCATCAGTGGCTCCTGCTTTGCGTGATCTTTAACGAAAGAACTAGATCCAACATGAATGGCCTTCTTTTTTTGCTTCTCTTTAGGAGCCTTCTTTGCATACTTGAGCAAATTTTTCAATTGTAAGAGCTCTATATCCATTTATATCAATGGATGCGTAGCTATCCTCTTGAAGCTGTGAGAAGAGAGAAATGTATCAGAAATTCATTGACATCTTGTCATTATATATAAGATATGCAATAAAGATCTTTATATTTATCATCTCTGGTATTTGTGCTCCAAAAAAAGTGTCCAGCATGTACTTGGCATGGAATAATGTTCTCGACCCACATGAATTTGGATTTTCTTTGTTAGATATCAATGCTCCACTCTCGAGTAACTACACGGGAACCAGCTAACTCTACTTGTAAGCCCCCCATATGAGGAGAAGGCATTTGAGTAGCTCGGTTATTCGGTAGGTCCTAGTTACGACACCAGATGGGGGCCATGTGTGGCCTGATGGCTGGACGGCTTCAGATAGAGTTGGCACACTGCCAACTAGGCTACATGCAAGTGCGGGAAGGCATCCCATGACTGACCGCACTGAGGGTAGACGGAGCATTTCTCGGGGTAGCCCACTCTCAGGTTGCGGGGCCCGTTTGGAGCCACAGATGATCCCGGATGGCTCTGGGCTGAACAACCACCGTAGGTATGTTGCTCTATTTTGCGCCATGGTTCTAACATGTGGTTGGTGGCTAATTTCGAGACCGACCTCCAGTCGGTCGTTTTGGGCCGACTGGGTCGGTCTCCCAATTGGGTCTAATCGACTACAACTGGTGGCTATATAAGAGCAAGCTTGTGAAGCCCATCATCATCACTGGCTACAGCAACCCTGGTTCCTTAGCATCCAGTCTCCGTCCTCTATTGTTTCCAGCATGCCATCGAAGCTTCTCACATAGGAGCACACGGCTGGGAGGCAGCACCATCTATTGTATCGGTTTTACAGTAATCAAAATTTTGATTCTCCATACTATCTTCTTTTCTCTCTTGCATATGAGATCCTGTTATCTGTTGAGCACAGACGTTGTATTGTTTTCTTACATGGTATCAGAGTTTGGGCTCTAGTAAGAAGATTCGGTAGTGTGTTTCTATTTGCGAGCAAGACTGCGAATCCCACCATTCGGCGAAAGTGGAAAGTTGGACAGCACTAACTATCCACTCTGGAAGTTCAAGATGAAGACCATACGAGCTTTGGGAAACTACTACTGGGGTGGACGTGAAGCTGGTTGCGAGACCGAATCCAGCCAATGCAGGACATCAGATAGTACCAAACGCGGATCAGATTCTCGCGTGGACAAGAAGAGATGCAGATGTGCTGTGTTCTATTGTCTGCAGTGTAAGTGATTCTGTCATGGCGTTAATTCAACATGTCACCACACTGGAGGAGGCATGGATGGTCTTGAAAAATCAGTACGAGACCACGAATCAGATGTGGATTCAAAATCTGGAGACTCAACTCACGAACGAGAAATTGTCTGAGTCTGAAACGACAGAGAAATTCATCACCAGGGTGAAGGATCTGCGCGATCAGATGACTACGATTGGCATCACCATCACTAGTGAGAATCTAGCACGAAGGTGCATACGGATTCTCCCACCAAAGTATGATGGTCTTGTTATGGCACTAAATACATAGAACAAAAATCCGCCCCTCAATTTTGAGGATTTCAATGCAATGCTTTTAGAGGAGGAGATGCGTCAAAAGATGAGGACTGGAGAAGATTCGGCTTTCTCGGCTAGATCAAAGAAAGGTAAGGGTAAGGACTCTAGTAACCCATCTTCTTTTGATGATAAAAAGAGAAAGAAGAAGATCAAGTGCTTCTATTGCAACAAGGCAGGGCACAAGTAGAATGAGTGCTAGAAGAAGATTGCAGATGAGAAGAACGGAGTAAAGAAAGAGTCCAGCAACAGCGTGCAGGCAGTACCAGTAGAGATGTTCGTAGCAATTGAGGAGACTTGCATGGAGGCAATTCATGTACCTGTGGATGAACCTTGGAGTATTGACAGTGGTGCATCGCGCCACATGACCAGTTAGAAGGATTGGTATTTCTCTCTACATCGGTTAGGGAATGACATCCTGGTATCAGTCAGCAATGATGCAAAATGTCCAGGAAAAGGAAAAGGTACGATTGCTCTCAAGTCAGATGGAGTTGTAAAACAGTTGTTCGATGTTCTTTATGTGCCAGATATCAAGAGGAACTTGTTGTCCATTTCTGCGATCACAGATCGGGACCTCAAAGTTCACTTCGATAAGAATGGCGCACAGATTTTGGATCTTCAACGGAAGGTCATTGGTGAAGGTACACAGCGCAAAAACATCTACGAACTCTTAGCTTTCAGTGCTCGAGCTGATGTGAGCAACACTAAGCTGTGGCATGAGAGGTTTGGTCATCTAAACCTTAGTTCTTTAAAGGAGATGCATAAAAGTGGAATGATTGCAGACCTACCAGAAATTACAGATCTGCCCGATGTATGTGAAGCTTGCATGATGGGCAAGCAGCATCGGCAGCCCTTTCCTAAAGAGGCCAGCAGGGCAAAGGCTCCTCTAGAGCTCGTTCACACAAATCTTTGCGGAAAGATGGAGACGGAAGCATTGGGTGGTTCCTACTACTTCATGACGCTGATCGACGACTACAGTAGAAGGATATGGATATACTTCTTGAAGACTAAAGATGAGGCTTTTAATAAGTTCAAAGAATGGCATGTAATGGTAGAGAAAGAAACGGGGAGGAAGGTGAAGAAGTTGAGCTCTGATAGAGGTGGTGAGTTCGCATCAAGTGAATTCGAAAGTTACTGCAATAGTCACGGGATCAAGAGGCAAAAACCCCTGTCACATACATCACATCAAAATGGAGTAGTAGACTGCAAGATGCACGTCATCTGCAAAATGGGCAGGAGTATGATGAAAGGGAAAGATTTGCTAAAGACTTTCTGGGCTGAAGCATGTAACACGGTAGTTTACATTCTTAATCGTAGCTACACGAAGGCTGTGAATGGGATGACTCCACTGCAGGCCTTTTCTGGTAAGAAACCTTCAGCTGCACATTTCAAAGTTTTTGGATGTGACTGTTTTGTGCATGTCCCTAATGCTAACAGGACCAAATGGGAACCGAAGAGTCGGAAGTGTATTTTCTTGGGCTACAGTGAAGAGGCGAAGGGTTACCGTCTCTATAATCCTGTTACCAAGAATGTAATACTAAGTTGCGATGTGGTCTTCTGAGAACAGCCGCATCAATTGGAGGAAGATGCTTGCTTCCCAGACAACCAGGTTCAAGACATCCATCCAGTACAACCACCAACAGATGGAACTCCCCCAACGGTGCTTGGGAGGATTCAAGATAAAGAAGAGGAAGAAGAGCCTGCAGAACCACAACGGAAACGGCCATTCCCGAAGTGGGTAAAGCAGCTTTTGGACGGCAGAGAACCTCCAGCCATTGAGGAGGAACCATCCGAACACCGCCGGTCCAAGAGATTAGACGAACAAAGAAGGGCGCAGGAACACTTGGTCAACTACGCTTTGATGACAGAGGTGATCCGTGCTGAAGAACCCAAGTGTCTTGAAGAGGCACATGGTGATGATAGGTGGATGGAGGCTATGCAGTCAGAGTATAATGGAAGCGATGCTCTAAAAGGCTTTTGCGAGATGCAGTGATCTATAAGGCTCTTATGAGTAGTCTCTTGCACTTGGGAGTAGTCTCGTAGTCTCTTGAGGAAGCGGCACTCTATAAGGCTCTAGAAGCAGAAGCAAGAAGTCTCTTGCGAGAAGAGGCAGAAGAAGGCTTGTGTGAGAAGGCGAGATTTGCAGATGAGAGACTACACGAAGCATAGCCGGACGAGAGACTTACACTAATACCATGGACGAGGATGCAAGAGGTACTCCATTTTTTACATGCAACTATTGATTCCACTAGTGCTTTTATTGGCCAAGATTTGTGCGAGCAATGAATATAAAAAATGGTTGAAAAATGCGATTTGGGGCAATAGACACCTCTTCCTATGCTAAAATCGCATTTTTCAACATGTACAAATCAAAGATAAAAAAAGGTCTACTGCAAATTATCTTAAGCTCCACATATGAAATCACGCTTTTGAAATTGTGATTCTTGCTTTGCACGCTTAAAAAAGCGATTTGGTCATTGTGCTCGAACACACACGCATAAAATCGCTTTTTTGAACACCTTTTAATCTTATGGTAAAAATCGATTTTGTTTTTGTACTCGAGCATGGTGTGCACATGGCTATGCTTAGTGAAATTGCATTTATGAACATCAAACTCGAGGTTGAATTCTCATAGGGAGATTAGAAAAAAGAAACACTTGCATAATCATAGTAATAGCTGGGGGGAGGGTCATTTGGGGGCGGTCTAGGTGGTGGGGGTGGAGGAGAAGTCCGGAAAGATCGATACCAAAGACCAAGGGTGCAGCAGTCAAGGGAGAAATGAAGACGACATGTATTCCTTGTCTTTATCATTTTTTTGTGACCCATGGCATGCCATACATGATACTTTTTGTAAAGAAACTCAAATTAGTGGACATATGAAGTACATTCAACACTCTTTTGTGGCTATCTCTTTCTCATGAAGATTATGTTAGGAATATGTTAGGAATTGTTTGCTAATGCTATTCTTTGTTTTTTGGCTTGACCATGTGAAGTTAACAAGATTAAAACAACTAGAAAGCAGAGTGTGAGAAAATTTGCCATGAGAACTCGCAACCCAGGTATGTCGAATAATTATGATTTTAAGATCTTTCTTTGAATGTTCACATTGATATTTCAACACATGATGCAAAATTTACTTTCAATTATGTAATCACATTTGCATTTCAACACACATGGCATGGTGCAGTAAATTTGCAAAGAACTTCTATGACGGCACCAGTAGGAAGAAGATCTCTGCAAATGACATTTGCAGAGCCATCAAGTAGTCCTCAAAGGGAGGAGAAGAAGTCTACCGATGAGATGTTGTTTGACTTTCTCCACAAGTCCAATGCACATCAGGAGTGTCATATTTTTTACGAGATGTTCAATAAGAGTCTAAATTACTCAAATATAATGTCACAACACTATGACATTTTGGCAAAGTATTATGAAGAGATTGATACTCTCACAAGGGATGTAAAAGTTGTTATAGAAAGTAAGCCCTATATCCACCTAAAAGATGTTACTACTACAAATAACATTAGATGTTATATGGTCAAGAGATATGACTTATTTCCAGAGCACTTGAAAGCAAAATGCACTATGCACAATAGAAAGTGCAAGCTTCTAGAGGAGAGTATGGCTTTTGTCATGTACCTTAATTTCTATAACATAGAGACAACTCAACCTGAAGAAGAGGAATTGACAGAGAGCATGGATACAACAGAGCTTTCTCAAGTTGATTATGAGCACGAGCAGATGCAGAGGAGGAAATTGATCTAAAAAATGAGAAGGTTGAAGCTGCAACAATAGACGTTGTGCCACTCAGGACAGATACAATTAAAGGACCAGTAAACATTGAAGGACTTGATATGGAGAGCTGCAACCATGCAATACCCTTGCTACCTTCTTTCCTTATTGACAATGTTGAGTACGTTCATCTTAATGACATTCACGCAACATTTAATTTGAGAGAGGATATGAATTGGCAATAATTGCATAAGCCTGCTCATTGGAAAGAGATTTTATCACCAATGAATATCAATTTCTATCATTAGAGGACAACTTCAATTTAGAAGAATTGTTTTTGACGTGCTTTACAGAAGTGAAGAAATGCGAGGACTCATATGGCATTGATAAAGTCACTTTTGAGCAGCTTCAGAGAGAACTTATGATTGACAAAATGGGAAAGCAAGAGGAGCAAAAAAGAAGCACCAACATCTCCACAAAAAGCAGCATCAGCCTTTGGACCGATTGCAGATGAAAATCCACAAGTAAGTTATCTCTTTTGTCATCTCACTTTTCCTTAATCTTAGGTGAACAATGTAATTATATTATTTTGGTTTTTGCAGTTGAATGTCCAAGATGATCCTTACCTTTGAAGGCATGAAAGGGGAAATGAGAGATTAGGGCGACTTACCAGCCTCTCCCACTATATCAGCTAGCTCTCTTCTGCAAAGATTTTGGTTTTTCATCGATAATTGAGCAATGATGGGGAGACCCCAGTCTGGTTTTTCAAAGCTTTGTCCAGGTTTTTGGGTGGGCATGAAATGTTCCAACAAATAGAGAAGGACATTTTGATTGAAAAGTTTTTTGCTTATCACATTTTTGGCTACTATCTAGGCAGGGATTGTAGTAGGGTTGGATACTATCTTACATACACAGCATATGCTCGTGCACATGGAATCGAGAGTACTTTGGGCCTAGATATTCATGGAAAGCACCATCTTCTTAGATATAGAGAACCATCATTAGCAAGTGAAGGACTTCAAATTGGAGGAGATGAATCAATCAAGCATGATAATCCATTAGTAAGTGAAGGGTTTCAAATGGAAGGAGCCGAACCAATTAAGCAAGACGATGCAAAAAAAGCAGAAGACAAGTGTGACATTGATATAGTAGAAGAATAGTTCACAAGTTCGGAAAGATATTATACATTACACAAGCAATACATACATTGTAATGGTTTTGTGTTACAAGTTTGTTTAAAATTCAGAGTCTATCTATCCACTTATGGTTTACAAAGATCTTTGAATGTCTCCACTCAGCATGTCTCTCTGCGGCATTTGAGTTGTCCAAAATCTGACGCTTTCTTTTCTTTTGGGCCAAGGCAAAGCCTAACTTAATTTGTGAGGTGTTCACTTTTCTCTTGCAGCTCAGTCTTTGTAGTACACCTCGATAAAACCATTGAAATACTTCTTTTAGGTTGTTTGCCTTCTCTCTTCCTCCAAAATGTTGTGTGTGTTGAAAGAAGGCCTTATGGGCACTGTAATGTGATTTCTCCATCCCTTGTGTGGACGAAATTGCTCGGCAACCATATCTTTTAATAAAATATGGAATATGATTGTAGATAATATGCTGCCATAAGCGCAAGTATCAGTGAAAGAAACAAATGAAAAAAACACAATGAAAGAAATAAAACTTTGATAGTTACCATATAATGAGTTATGTTGCACAATGTCCAAGCCTCTTTTATAGACTTTCCAAAAATTTTTACCTCTTCCTCAAAAACTTGGTAATCATTCTTTGTCCATGTCTTTTTGTCACAAAAAATGAAGAGTTTGTCAATGACTTCCATACCTCTGCTTTGATAGTCCGTGCTTTTCCATTAGCCTCATGATCTTTAACAACATTATGGACTTGCTTCCATAATAGATAGTTTACCCTTGAAAGTGTTGTGCATTTCTTCACTTGCTTTTTGTTTTTTTGTTGTTTGGGATAAAAATCTCCTTGCCTTGACACCACCAATAGATGGCTTGATTGGTATCTCTTTGCCATTTGTAGATTTTTTCAAAGCCTTTGTTATATGAACATCGCCTCCATGGAGACCCATATTAGACAACACTTTCTCCAATGATTAGAGAGCATGTTTTCTACTTCTTTTAGGATGAAGCTTCCAAGTAAATCCAATATAAAGAAAGACCAACTTCTCCACAATCTGACATAGTGCATGCAATGTGCATATATGAGCAGTACTTAATGGAATGTTAAGAATAGCCTTAAATTTTGGATCTACTTTGTCTCTATTTGGTGCTCTCTTCCACCATTTATGATCCATCACATGTGCTGGCTCTTTGCAATACAGACAAGGAGACTTTGAATTTCCTCCTTTACTTACATTATACATACACTTAAGCGTTTTCAAATCACCTACCATATGCCACTCTAGTTGAAAGTCATCTTACCTGCAACATGGAGATTTTCACCTTGAATTTGACTCTTGATTATTGTTGGTATGTCAGTATGGTGAAATACCTAAGAAAGAGTTTCACAGTCTTCTGTCTTGACCTATGAAAAATAAAATTCACACTATAAGATTATTTTAAGATTGAAAAAAAGAGCATTGCCTTATATAATATGGAATGTTTGCATACCTCAAAGGAGCCTAACTACCATATATGTTTTTCTGATTGCACACTGAAATAGCTTGTGTCTTGTTCAATAACTGATGTATCAAGTGCTCGATTCATTAAGGTAACAGTGACTCTCTCGATCTTTTTTTCCTTAACAATCTCACACTCATCCACCAATTTGATAACAATATTTAAAACACCTTTGCATTCTTTGAATGAAAGACTATAAAACTCTACCATTCTTCTTTGCATTTGTTTAAGGTCCACAAAAATAGTATTAAAAGGATCATACACCGTGCTTCCCTTACTACCATCATAGATCCCTTCAATATGGTTATATTGTCCAATATAGTGATCTATTTCTATATTCAACAATCCTCTTTTTCTCCATACAGCTGTTGGGCTGGGTAGAAGCACTCGTTTGATTCTCTGATCTCTTAAGTTAGAGGAGAGAGCATTGTAAATTGAAGCATATCCTTTTTTGTCGACTCCACTAACATCAAGAGCTTCTTGAATTGTATCCACATACACCTTATTATTGGATATGAATTCCTTAACATTCCATCGTATTGTTTTGAACTTCTTCTCTTCAATCAATCCCTTTGCTATGTGACTAGATAGCAATCCTTTTATTTGTTTTATAGGAATAACCTTTGGGTCCATGTTTTCCTTTGTAGGCTCTAACATTTTCCTACAATAAACAAGCAATACCAATTTCACTTGTAATAAGAATCATTGAATAAAGAACATCCTATTTGAAGAATTGGATTGATAGATTAAATTAACTGTTTGGATTGATAAATCAAATTAATTGTTTGCTTACCTTACTAGTTGCATTCGACGCTTGTATCCTACACTACTAGCCTTCAACTATGCAATGTTTTGAATCGTTTTGTTTCGTAGTCTTTCTTCGAGAATTGTTCTCTTCCTTCTTACTCGTCACAACTCCTTCGTATGTGAGTGCTCTTGGATTTCTCTTTGCAGTTGCTCTATCAAAGTTGACACAATCTCCATTTGTTGTATCTTTTCCATACTCTCTTGCATACATAGCATCTTGTACATTTCCATATTAGATTGGTGAGCACCAATGTATCCATACAATCCATTAGCTCTGTCCCCCACAAATTGTAAAAGCGATGTAGGATTAGAAAATGGAGGTTTAGAGTTTTTAAAGGACATGTCGGGGGTTAGATGCTTCTGTTGCACCATAAGTCAATGTGTTGTGAGCCTCCTCTTTTCATGTTCTCCTTCTACTCAACACTTATAAGTGGACCTTTTTGTCGTATTTGCACCGGTGCATATTGTTCTTCTGAATCAATGTGAAGATGGTGCAATTGCTTCTTCTCAAGTTCTTCTTCAATACTCAGATTGAATGCATCCATTTTTTTGAGCTTCTCGAGTTCTTTTTCTCTTCATCTCGTGTGCTTATAGAGCGAGTCATTAAATGTAGGCGGGATTGATTCAAATATCAAAAAAACACTCAAGATGATTTAGTTATAGTAGAGTGGACACATGTCATTTTAAGAAATCTACAATCTATGCAGATCTATGTGGAGAGAGAATCTCATTAAATATTTAATGCCAAATCGTGAGGAATGTAGAATAATATATTTATTCTTTCTTGGACTAACATGTTTGCAGTCTTAAATGACACAGATGACACGAGATAGTCTATTTTATTGCTTTTTTCATATTTCTAGTGACAAATAAAGAAGAAAATAGCAAAAATCTTAGAGGGCCTGAAAACGAGCTCCTTTTCTCCTAATGTGTTTGCCATGCAGACTGGAAGTAGCTCCAAATTTGTGTGCAATGGCTGCCATAAAAGCTAGGACTAAAAAGCAAGTTATGATAGCGGGGACTCTAGAGAAAGCCAACCTTTCATGGGCATGTGACACGTGGTGCTTGGAATTGCTTGCAGTCATTAATTGCAGATGTGACAAGTGAAGGCAGTGAGTTTGCACCAGGCCATATGGACTGATGTGGTGCACCACTGAGATGAGAAACCGCGCCCTACCTTCTCCCATTCTATAGCATGGGTGGAGTCTAATACACCATCTAGCATGGCAGTGCAATATAGAAACCGGGCAGGTCTGACAGAAGTGTAGAAACTGGGCAAGTTTGACAGAGCATCTGGCATGGGAGAGAGATATAAACATATATATATATATATATATATATATATATATATGTATGTATGTATGTATGTATGTATGTAACTATACATACATACACACATCTCTCTCTCTCTCTCTCTCTCTCTCTCTCTCTCTCTCTCTCACTCTCTCTCGGCATATGTGTGTGTATAAGGCTCACATGTACTAGTGGCAAATACCAATTCAATGTAATCACTATGATGTGTGTACCATGGCATGTGGTGGCATTTATTTACACACAAAAAATAGCATGTCTGATTGAGGTGGCGCCAATATAGACCATCAACAAGGAGCTCTCTCTCTCTCTCTCTCTATATATATATATATATATATATTATTATCACTTGCATGTCCACCACTACGGGGTATGCTCTATTTACATTGGAGGCTCAACTAAAATAATGTACTCAGATCATTGTAAGCATCATTCAACCATCTATATGTTGTAGACAAAATATTCCCCCTAGCAAGCAAACAAGTGTGGAACAAGCAAAGACACTCAAAGGCCGTGAAAACCAAGATACAAGCAACAACAATGAACTAGCAAGATAGCACAGCTAAGCAACAAAGTAATGAGGCACAAACATTAACTTCATGCACATCATCTTTGCAACAAGCTACTAGCACTAAGCATAGTTTGTTGGCACACATCATCTAAAAAGGCACCACCAAGCTACTACCTATAAATCAACCAACAACAATGGCCATGACTTCAAGCACACAAGCAAAAAATAGTCATTCAAGAGAAATGCATAATAGCACATCTAAGGCAACAAAACAAAGGTAGATACATGCACCAATCTACATCTACTACCTATAGACCACTATGGCGATGCAAAACAAGAAGCCAACATGCAATCAAAAGGCATGACTACAAAGGGCCGAGATGCACACTCAAGTAGTGGATGCACATTAGTAAAGATTACAAACTAGACAACCAAACACAAGCACAACATAACACACACTAGCAGCTATGGCAAAGATAGACTTGGTAGTGCCTATTAGAGCCCACAAGCTCAACAGAGCACACACTAGCAACTACTATGGCAAAGATAGACTTGGCAGTGCCTATTAGAGCCCACATGCAACAAACAAGCTAGATATATTCTATATTCTAGAGTCAATTTTCATTCCATCGTGGCTTGATTAGAATGGTGATCATTGCCCATCTTATAAAATAAGGCGCTTCATTAATGCTCAAGCAAATTTATATTTGGTTAAAGTGCTTGTTGATAGAAAGCATGGTTCGAATTGCACCGATCGAATTGCACCGAATGAGTTATAATGCAACTCCATGTTGACTCGAGAATTCTTTGGCGTTTGTCAATGTTGCCTTCCTTGCTATCCCATTTGAAGTAAATGGCACTACTTCAAATCATACCATTATGGATGTTAGGATGGTGTTTGGTGCATTTGGTCATGGGGATGCCATGGAAAGCTTCATTATTGGAAATAGCACATGCCCGAGCATCCTTCTAGAAGCCATCAAGATGTTAAAGTCTGAGTTGGAAACTCCTCTTAAAGGAACAAGGAATATTACTTATAGATCAAGTATTGCGCTTGGCTTCGCATTTGGATTTTTTGATCAGTTACTATAACAAGGACTGCCCATGCACTCTTCTTTTGATGTTGGTGGTACACATTGCCAAGGCAACACAATAGAGTAGTCCAACAATAATGAAAAAGATAATGGAAACAATGTTAAAACCTATGGTGTTTCTGCTTCCCCCATAGATTTGAATCATTCTAAAACCTACAATGAGGTGTCTAAAGGAAAAGGAGGTGGACATTGAGAGAATAGGCCAAAGGAATGTGGAATGTGGAATTGGAATTGATAGTTGGTCCTAGCATTTGAATCATCTATTCAATGAGTTAAAACAATTTCTTGCAAGTTTCCCTTTGATTTCAAGGAATAATATTTTAGGTTTTATTATGGACCTCAATATTTGAATTCTTTTTGGGATTTTTTGAACTAGATCTCAGTTAAGCCTAAGCGATTCTTTTAGTTGGAATAAAGGCATGTTTAAAAAGAAAATATAAAAATGAAACATATATGCATATTGCACAATTAAGGCCATGTACACACATATAGACACATCCATATATACTTGTATTCTTTTATTAGTAAATATTTCTATGTGGGTGCCAAAGGAGAGACTGAGCCTAAATTTGAGAATTTGTGAGGAATTTGTGTGTGTATGTTTCTTAAGTTTAAGTGTTTGTGTGTGTATGTGTGCATGTCTCCTATGTTTGAGTGCTTGTGCATGTATGTGTGCATTCATGTCTATATGTCTTTGTGTGTGAGTTGCATAAGAGAGAGAGAGAGAGAGAGAGAGAGAGAGAGAGAGGAGGGGGAGGGGGACTTTTTATGTGAATGCTTTGCATCTTGATCACATGGCCAGTCATCTAGCAGTTGTAAACTGAGCATAGAGGCAAGGAAAGAAATTCCTATGGTGGAGGGGGTGTTTAAACTTGAAATTTTATTTCTTGAAATTAAAGAATTTAAAATTCCACCTTGAGACCCAGTAGAGTGGGTCTCTAACACATTGTAGACAAGTCATGTTTTGCCATACATTTATGAGATATATGAGCATTGTCTTGATAATATCCTTTATCATTGTACAAGAGTAGACACTGTCCTTGCAATGACAAGTGGTAAAACCCTCTTCTCCATGAATATTTTCCTTGAGTTACAACATGAATAAATGTACAAGAAGATCGGACATTCCAAGGGAATTATGAAGAATCACAAGAAGAAAGATTGCTTGATGATCTACATTGATGAAATTCAAGAAGGAAAAGTGAAGAAGGGCTACACTGACAATGCACCTCACACTATGGTAGCTTGGAAGAGAAGGAGGAAAAGGACAAGATATTTCATCAAGGGGGGATTGTTCCCCATATCATAAATTTCTCGGGGGGGTCACTTAGTGTAATATGTCTATATCACGTGCGTTCAAGGGTTCTTTTCTAAATCCCTATGTAATCGATTTCTAGTATTTCCTAGTATCCCCTCTGTAAATTTTGGGAAAATTTATAAATCCCCTTCTGTAAGTATATTTATTTTCCTAGAGGAATTTTAAAAGTCCTTATGTGAGTCATACACTACTACTTTTGGAGTCCCTTTAGGTAGGATGAGATATTTAGAATGCAAGATCTCTACATCACCTGCATTATTTGAATCTACACACAAAAAATTGAGGTACCGACTGCAATAATGGGCAATACATAAGTTTAAGATGGGTTTGTGTCTTGATGATGCCATAAGACAAGAGAAACAAAGAATAAAGACATGTGCAAAAATTAAGAGGAACAAATATCAAACAAGACAAATCATGTGTGCCGTACACCAAGAGCAAAGAATTGTGCAAAGTCACTTGAAACATGTAAAGAGCTCAAGAAACAACCTTTATAAAAATACTACATGAAAGATTGGGAGCTTTTATAAATGCTTTATATCTTTCAATTTTTACAAAACTATATGTATGGGCGTTTCAGCTAGGAGAAGGGATGATAGATTAGCCAATTTTACAAAGCATTCAATGACGATATATAATGTTTATTTCTTGCCAAATACAAACATCTAGAGCTTTCTTATGTGAAAGATTGGAAACTTGTTTAAACAATGTGTATCTAAGACTTAGTAATTTCTTCCATGTCTTTATTGTTAGAGAAGGAGTAGAGAAGAAAAAACTAAAACACCATGCTTTCGGCCACATTCACGATTGGCCTTGCCACTTTTTTCATGTCTTGATTGTTAGAGAAGCAAAAGATGAAAATATCATTCTTCTTTGTCACATTTATAGGAGACCTTTCCACTTTTTTTCTTCCATGAAAACCCTTACTAAGTCATATTAAACCATGGTATTAAAACCATAGAGGCTACATTCATACAACATCTTGTTGTACCCAATGCCAAAATAGCATTTTCAAACTTGCTTTATGGCATTCATATAAACAAAAGTACCCAGGCGGTTGCAAATCATCCACTTCTGTGATTCAAGATCCTGCAAAAAAATAATTTAAAAAATCCATCAAGACAGATCTAAACTCAGTGCATAGTAATAATCATAACAAATATTTTATCATATTAGAAAGATTACAAAGAAGCCCCTACCAAGTGCATTTAATGCCCCTTTACAAAGTCATTGAATACATTCCAATCATTCTCATCTAAAGTATACTTATTGCTATTACACTCATAGGTGAGGTTTGCCAATGCAATTACGCTCTCAATATTTATCATGTCAAGGTTTGTAAGGTCCACAAAATTTGCTAAGAAAGCTTCCTTAGCTATGAAGTTTCTATTCAACGTATAGTTGGCATGATGAACAATCCAAGACCTCCAAATTTGAAAGAAAAAAGAGACTTTGCCTGCAAGATAGACTCGATCCACAAGATTCAAATGTGGAGATAAGAAGATGTCGATGTAGTCTCCAGCAATTTCAAGATAAGCTTGTGTTCCTAGCATGCTCCTCTCTTTTCTATGAATTCCATTGTTTGCCAATTCTCCCAAGCACCATTGCACTTGTCTACTGCATATTCTTTGAGCTCTAGCCCAATTTTGGCGGTCATCTTGCCTAATGTCTCCCTCCCTTAGCATATGCTTGTCGATAGAAAAAGCATCATACACAATAATGACATGATTTAAGGTGATCCAAACATTGCCAATAACCAATTGACACTTAGGCTTGTCAAGAACATTGACTAACTTTTTTCCATTATGTACAAAATCTTGATCATGCAGCCCAAAAACTTGATTTTCTAAAACTTTTGCTGAGAGAGGCCATCCATCCCATTTTATCCCAAATCTACTACCTCTTTTATCTAGATAATCGGAGATCATCAATGTTCTTCGCCGACTATCACCATCAGATAATCGGAGATTATCAATGTTCTTCGCCGACTATGATTCTTGGTAAAATCTAGCATGACATTGAAAGGATGTAGATCACAATGTATAATGCCTTCTTGGTGTACAGTTGCTAATGCATCAACCCCAATGCGTGGGTAGCTTCCACAAATGCCTTTAATCTCGTAAGCTGTACATCACTTAGTATTGGATCCGGTTCTCTCCTAGTGACTCCATTGCCTTTCAAGCATAACACTTGCTTTTTGAGAGTCCCTTTCTCAAAGGGTAGCTGCATCATCATGTCTCCAATACTCCCTCCATTGAAGTATGGAAAAATGTTGATCCAAGGTAAGCTTCTAGTAAATCCTATGCATCTGCTGACAATCCCTGGATGTAATATTTGCATTCCATACTCTTTGTCAAATGACTTTAAGGTGTGAGGTATGTTCCCTTTGTAGCGCTTCGCTGCATAAGTAATACTTCGAGGAAAGAAAGAGATGCCATTAAAAGTGACTTTAAAGCATACTCCACATGAGCTAGCACCAAGATTCTCACCCTCCTCTATAGCCTCATGGGGGATACCTAACAAAATTGAACAATCACCATTCCTAAATGAATGTGCTTTGTGAGAAGCATCCCCGCGACTACCCTCAATAGCTAACCATGCCTCAGAAGTTGGATCACATGAATGTTTTGATTGCTCATATCGCACTCTCTTCGAAATAGTGAAATGTGAATCTATGTCTTTTGCCCTCTTGCTTCTACCCTTCTCCTCTTTCCACTTCAAATCCCAAAAACCTAATTTTTCCATGTCAATATTAGGAGACAAGTCATCTCGCAAGTCTTCTGCACATTTCTTCATTTTTCCTATGATGCTATTGATCATGTGACGTACTCCACCTTCATTCATTTCACTCTTGGGCAATGTCTCTCCCATTGTGTTGGCTATGACCTCATTGTAGAAACACTCTGTCTGTATTGCATTTCTAGTTATGTCTGTTATTTGCTCCTTGCTCATCTTACTTATCCCTGTACAAAGATGTCGCCTAATGACTTTGAGCCAATTTTTCCTTTGCTCTGCTTGCATCTTTTCACAAAAGGATTTCTGGCAAAACATGCATGAAAAAACCAAGTTTTGAGAGAGAATCTAAAATATATTCATAGATTAAATAATCAATGAACACAAAGTTAATTACAATAAAGAACACAACGAACTCCATTCTTATGAAATTTGCATCCTTATACATAAGCAACTTTCAAAGACCCCATGGATAGGCTATAGAGAAACGATAGGGTTTGCAGTGGAGCGATAAAAAATAGACGATACTCAGACACAACGGAAGAACAGAACTCAGAAAACATAGTGCCTGTCGGTAATATGACAAACTGAATACAAGAACATCAAGCCGTCATGTCTCAAGGACCATGGCTGAGGCTTATCTGAAAGATGATTCCATGTAGAGAAATGGTAGAAAAGATAGTAGCAGAGGGAGTGAAACTCAATCCTCCATGTAGCTCGATGGTGATGAAGATGATGAAGGGCTGGAGCTGCCCTAGGAAATGGCTGAAAACAACATGCTCTGAGGAAGGAACCTTCAGGCTATCTGGAATAGCAACATGATGAAGAAAAGGAGCAGATCTGGAGCAGCAGCTAGAGGTCCAGGGCTAGATCTGGAGGAGAGGAATAGAGAGACAGAGGAGTTGGGGCAGAACTGGAGCAGAGGAGTAGATTTAGAGCAGGAGGGGCTACAGCAAAGGATGGAGGAGGTGAGGAGCAGCTGCAGGTCCCCAGTCGCAGAGAGTGAGGGGGTAGGTAGTCTTTTATAGGCCTGACCCAGGAAGTCGGCCAGCTGGTCGGTCAGTTCCTAGGTCGGTGGGCTGGCCAGCTGGTCGGCCAGTTCTAGTCAGCCATTTTTGGCCTTTCTAGCCACTTGTTTGGCCCTACTGGCTGACCTTTTGGCTGGCCTGTTTGGTGCCTTTTGTGCCTTTGGCTGGCCTTAATGCCCCTAAAATAAGGAGCGCTGCAAGCTGGTATATTTGCCCCTAAAATTGGGGATTGTAGTTGCTTAACATAGGCATGAATCAAAGACACAAATATCATTGACTCTAGCATTGTTACCTCCGATGTATGAGCATGAATCTCGGATGTATATTTATTGGGAAGTTTACAACCTCTACACACTAGCATTTATGCAAAAATATTGTAATATTTAAGGCTGTTGCCAATGTATTAATTAGTTAGGAGGGTTAGGGATACTTTTTCCTTCTAAGGTTTTCCCCTCTAACCATGGTTAGTGCTTGAGTTTAGTTTGTTGAAACTTCATGTCAAGTTTGCCTGCTCCAACATCTCCATCTCTCACATTTGGTATTAGAACCTGCCTGTGTTGCTCTGCACTCCCCAACTCCATTCCAAGTTTAGGAGAGGACTTCTGTCATGGGGAAACTCCACCTACAGCCATAGTTGTTTTGTTTTCCTATAGCCACTACCCTGAGCCAGCAGCTTGAAGTAAGGTGCCCGCAGGTTTTGAAGCTTTGGTGCAGATTTTCAAGCTCTTCTACTGTTTTTAGGGCAGACAGTACTTGTTTTAGTGCTAAAATTCCTGCACAGCCTGATCTATAGCCGCTGTTTTGATTTTGACCTGTTCTACTGTAGACCAGGGTTAGCCTAGATCTGTTCGGTTCAGTTTACTGACCAGGTTGGCCTGGTAAGGGTGTTGGCTACCTAGAAGAGAAGCCATAGGTGGCCGGAGTTCTATCCCATCGAAGCCCTTCACAAGAGGCATGCAGGAGCAAATCCTGGCCACCTTTCTTATGTATACCTCAGATTTGCGCAGTCTTCCATGGCTGTCCTTTCGTGCAGCTGTTTGCTGGATGTTTGCAGCTCCTTGAAGCTGTGTTGATCTCTCTCTCTATTCTTTATAGTTTGTGGGTTCATAATTCTTTGTGCATCTCTATGTGTTTGGAAAGATCCATTGTGTTGGAGGTTCAAGCACTGGGCCTCGAGTAATGCTGGTATTTGAAAACAGTATTTCAGAATTCTTGATGCAACCAAAATGGGCCCTAGAAGACAAACTAACTGTTCTATCTCCCCTTTAACAATTAGGAGGTAGTTCTCTGTAAAATCACCAAGTACAATTAATGCAAAACTTTCTGGAATTGCCAATAGATGTGTAGAACTCCTGAAACCACTGAATGTCGCCAAAACACAGCCAAAAGAATGGGCAGAGAATGTAGAACTTAAGATTCGACCACCAATCTTGCAGATAGACAAGAAAAACATTTTAGAAGCATCAAATCACCATCCAGCTCAAGCAGAGTGGAGCAGCACTTCAGGGAGTAGGAAGGAGCAGCAGAGCAGCACCAGTTGGGCCTATGACCAGAAGGTGAACTTGGTTGAGGAGCTGCAAACTTAGCTCACAGAGGGCTGCCTACCTAGGCTGTACACAGGAAGTAAGGTAGAAGGATCTAGACATAAAGTCTACATCCGCTTGAGGTGGAGCACGCGGGCTCGAGTCTAGAGATATCCGTAAGATATAGTAGAAGTACCTTGTGGTAAGATCAAAGTACCATGCTGTGGTGGGACTCCAAGCCCTCATACATCATCTTTTGGCCTATGACTAGAAGGTGAACTTGGCTGAGGAGCTACAGACTTAGCTCACAGAGGGCTGCCTACCTAGGCTGTACACAAGAAGTAAGGTAGAAGGATATAGACATAAAGTCTACATCCACTCGAGATGGATCACGCGAGCTCGAGTCTAGAGATATCTGGCACATAGTAGAAGTACCTTGTGGTAAGATCAAAGTACCACGCTCTGGTGGGACTTTGGATCCCTCTCTCTTTTGTTGTGCCCATAGTTTTGGATGGAAATATATTGTTTTGGTAGCTTCTATATCTGGCTGGTTCATTGTCTATTGATGAGCCCTACATTCTACACAAAATATTTCCAAAGAGGACTATGCAAGCTACAATGACACGAACATCAAATCAAATGACTAAGTGTCAAAGCTTGGATAGTTACATTTAATAATGTTAAGTACAACAACATCAAAAGTCAAATAAACGACCAAGTGTTGAAGCCGAAACTATCATACAACACTGATAACCTACAACGACACTGAAAGCCAAATAAATGACCATGTGTCGAAGTTTAAACATTTGTTCTATGAAATAAGCTACAACAACACTGAAAGCCGAATAAACCACCTAGTGTCGAAGCCTACTTCTTTTATAAATTATATATCTAAAAACAACACCAAAAGTCTAATAAACGACAAAGTGTTGAATCCTATTACTCTTCTAAGGTTGAGAGACGACACATATAGTCAAATGATACGACCAAGTGTCGAGCTAGTTTCAAAACAATGAGAAGGAGTCCTTGTAACGACATCAAAGGTTGAATATTACAACCAAATGTCGAAATGCAGACTTACTTACTTAACCGCACATATAATCGAGTAATACGATCCAATGCGGAAAGATAAGCACCATGCAAATGCATGGCCCAAGTAATTGACTCAAATATTACATTACAAATCAGATGATCGACGTATTATGTCGAAAGGCCAAATACGACACTACGTCAATATCTAATAGTCATGTAATATCAAGAATAAAAAAGTTATGGCATTGACATACTATATGAAAAGACGACACTACATCGAACATACGTGAAGAAGAAACCCCCCCCAAAAAAATCTTATCAACTTATCGAAAATTTTCCAACGGATGGTTTATTGAGCAGAGAAAGAAAAGCTATCATACCTTTATTTCAATTATAGTTTTGATTTTGGATTGCTAACCAGGCACAAAGTGAACAGAGAGTCTCCTTGGTGACCTGCACAAATTCAAGGGACAACTAATAGAAATCCTCTCAGTAGAAGGCAAGCTATAAACTCTAGTTAAGTCGTTCCCAAAACTGTCTTTTCGAGATGCAGTGCCTTATGAACAAACTTATTAGAGAGCTTATGTAAGGTAAAGGGGAAGGAGTAAGGTAAATGAGGAATCCTAAGCTATGGATAAGCAACCCAAGCTACATGGAGACCGATGAAGTGCCTGTTGTTATCGTGGTCACCACACTCGTCTTGAAGTGTTGGCGGATTGCAAAATTCTCTCTCGCCATTGTCGGAGACATTACCAAATCCTGTTGCCCCTCCCAAAATGGATTCACTATTGGAGGTAATAGCAGGCTGTAGATGCACTCACCGCACTAGTCATCGTAACCGTAGTTGGAGAGAGTCACCAAAACCTGGTGCCTCTTCCAAAATTATCCCTCGCCCCACTGTTGGAGAGAGTCACCAAAACTTGCTGCCTCTCCCAAAATGGATTCACTACTCGAGGTAACAGTAGATGCACTCACCACACTAGTCACTGCAACCAAAGTCATAGTCCCTTCCGTCCGTGGCAACTCCGCAGTCCTGGCCATGACCAAGGCCACAATTTGTGTCACTCTTGTGGTGCTTACTAGCGGAGTGTTGACTGCCTTTGAGGTCTACTGCATTGAACGAGGTGGTGGCAAAGGGGGCATTGGGGACACCATGGCTGTTGGTCAAAGGAGGGGCACTCAAACTGGGCATCTCTAACTGAGAAGAGATTCCGCCCTCTTCATTCCTCTTCTACTTCTTCTATTGTGTAGGTAGCACAATCCGAGGACCGTTTGGCACCAAAGATGAGATCTCTGCTCTGAGGCACAGGGGAACCTCGAATCCCTCTACCCAAAGAGTAGGCTATGCAACTCGAAATCCAAAGAGTTGGCTATGCCTCCATTATCCAGCAACGTCTTGCCACTCCCCTTGAGGCTTTTCAAGGTCGTTTCTAGCTCTCGGCTCATTGCCTTCCGCCTTGTCCTAATTAAAAACGTATACTATTAAATGGGCTCTATGGCAAGTTTCGTCCATGATCTTCCCCTGTTTTTTGCTTTGCAATCCCATAGCCCTGGCTTTTGTGTTGCAATCCCATACATGTTAGACTTGTGTGATATTTGAAAGCCATTGCTGGCGCTCAACACAGAGAGAGAGAGAGAGAGCAACGCACAACAAATGAGATTGTTCATACTTCGCAACTCACCTAGTTCTCCTACTGCTGCCAGCTTGTGTAGAGTCAACAACATTGAGACAATTGGCTTAACAACCGACAGAGAGGAATATGAAGAGCAGCCCACGGACATTCTCTCCATCTTGCAAGAGCTCACGCAATCATCCATCTCAATCCACTCAGAAATCTGAGTTGTGACTATGGATGTCTACATTGAAAACCAGAAATTTTGGGCAATGTGTTACTCGCAAACGGTGCCTTACCATTGGCTGTCCACTGGAGTAGCAAGATTGTCTGTTTGCATGGCATCACTATGCAACCCACTGAAGCTCTAGGAGAGCATGCAGGCTGATAGAGATCGAAGGTGCTAGAAGTAGGTAGATGACAGTTGTGGGTGGTCAGAGATCCCTATCTAGGCAACACCCTGTCTGCTAGAGGGTAGCACACTGAACACATTCTATTGTTTCAGGTTTTGTCCAATTGTTTTTAGCAATCTACAAATATATGATCAACTGTTCTACTCTAGTGTTGCACTGTTCAAAGATCTAAGTCTGTATGTATCTCTCTATGCTATACACATTAAGGAAAGAAGTGGGATTTGATTGTGTGTTTTCTGGGCATACGCTTTACAATCTTCCGCTGCAGGGAGTGTTGGCTATAGCAAGTAGTCTTGACCTCTGTTTTCCAACTTATTACCCCCCAGATTTGCTGATTTGATAAACAAAAATCCAATCCCTCAAATTCAATTAGCTAGAATGCCTACGGTAGATCAACGCTATGCCCAATCTATTTCTCATGTAGTCAAGAATATGAGAAGGGTAGAGAGCTGGACTAGAAGATCTGCTTTCCGGTCATCAAGCAAAGCCAGAAGAGTTAAACACAATAACATATTAGCATATGAAGGAGCGCAAAAGCAAAACAAAGAGGGGCCAAGGCTAACACCACACGAAGTAGAAGAGACGCAACAAGATTGAACACAACACGAATTAGTAGAAGAGATGCAGCGAGGATTGAACTCTTAGCATCCCTCCTAGTAGTGAAAACATGAACAATGCGAAGAGGAGCCACCTTGTTCTTGCCGCTTTCTTTCTTATGATAATAGTTTTGCTACGTTCTCATCAACAAAGTCTGCAGCATGATCTCCCGTGAAGTATTCTTTCATTCTATACTGCAACCTTTTGATCTGCAAATTGCCTATAGAACGGACGTAGGAGCACATTTAAGGATCGTTGTTAGCTTGAGGACTCAAGATCGAAGACCTAACAGCTTGAGGACTCAAGAGCTAGGACCTGCATTACAGTGCACAAGCCTGAAGTGTCATTATGTGAAGAACCTGCAAGGCAAAGCATGGGACGCAGGAACTAAAGCATCTGCAATAGATGGTTGAAAATCACTTGTAGAGATCAAGAACTCAACTTTTCGGTATTGTATTGAGCTTGAAGTCGTAGTCTCATCATTTTGGGAGAGACAGCCAGTAGGTGTGCAGAGGAGCAAGAAGCCAACGAACAGAGAAGTTGGAGAGGGAGTAGGTGGAAGTGGTTGATTAGTGAAAGAGGGAAAATCCTCTTTCAAATTATGTTAGAGGAGGCTTAGCATGGCAAATCCTTATAGGCTACAGGGAGATAAGGTTATCTTGAACCTCCTCCATAAACCAGGTTATCGTGATCCTCCATCAACTAGGCTCTCTCTTTTAAAAGCCATTTATATAAAGCTATATAAAATTAACCTTTTTATATATGTTAAGCATGCAAGGTTTAAAAACCTTGATTTTAGATTCTAGTGCACTAAAAAACACTCATGCTTTATGAATGAAAACCCATAAAAATTGCATATTTGATCTTCTAAGTCAAATCCCTATGAAACACTTACAAGAACAATTTCCATAAACCTACAAATAGAAAATTATCAGGTGAAACCTAAAATTTTATAGTTTCATTGTAAGGCTTTGTAGGTTTTTTGTGAACACTGGTGCAAGGCAAGTACAGGTGGCGAGCGTGAACTGCGAGCTGATAAGAACATGCAACACATCACCAATCATTTGCTTCCACGATGTTGGCTAGGATTGCAAAGTGATACTTAGCACGATCACCACCATCAAAGTAGGGTTCACACACATGGAAGACCAAACATCAACACTCCTTCATCACTCAATGGTGTACATCATATAAAAAAAGTTTCAATATACTCACAAGGCAAGGCTTTTAGGATACGTCTACTGTTGATTTTGCAAAAAAGATAGAGCACTATACTACCTTTATAACTACTACAATCTCTTCCATATACTCACCCCTACCCCAAACACTAGACACCATAGACTCCCTCAACCCTGAAAGTCTTCATCTCGGACAAGTTCAAAGCAAAACTCATAATCCAAAAGAGGTCCTACTGGTGGCAATGGCAGATTAATCCACTCTATGCAAATATCCATGTCACATGTTGCAAACTTCTGGACAATTTTTAATAAAAAACGCCCTTATGTATATTAACCTTTGGGTATTAAATTACTTCCTTATGTATATATAAATCTGTAAGTAATTGAATTAATAAAAACCCATCTGTTGAACTCACGTGATAGGGTTACATATGACGAGTGACCCCCCCGAGGAGTGAGTACCAGGTTGTGGATCATGTGTGTTGCCACTAGAGGTGGGCAAGCCATGAAGTTTCCCATGGACTACTGCTAGAGTTGAGGTCATCAATTTGTGGGGGCATATGAAGGAAAAATTGATGTAATGGGTCAATAACAAGGTCTATGGTTGTGAGTGTGATCACATGAGTGAGTGTGTGACGACATGAATGTGTGTAGGTGTGGTTGAGTTAGGTGTGACTGATGATGATGTGTTAGTTAGTAGGTGTGAATGAGTGAATCTAGAGTGTGGTGTGTGATTGAGAGATAATTGTGGATCGAGAGATGCTCTCTTGAGCTCGCATATGATGTCATTCTTGGATGTAACTTGTGCCTATATATTGGGCATATCTCTCATGAATAAACTCTCTTTTTTATCATCTTGGTATCTCCATCTTGTCTCCATGCTACTCCAACAAATCTAAAATGATTAGACAAAGGTCTAGAAACAAGTTTTGCATTTTGCATTTCAAACCTTTCCAATACCTTTTCAATGTACTCACTCTGAGACAATGTCAACTAGCGGTTTTTCTTATAACCTGTTATTCTCACGCCAAGGATTTTCTTTGTAGCACCCAAGTCCTTCATTGCAAAATTATTTGCCAGCTTTCTCTTGAGCACATTTATACCACGCAGGTTTAGAGCCTGCAATAAGCATGTCATCAACATATAATAATAGGATCACATATCTGCCATTGTCTAGTTTGTGACAATAAACACAGTGGTCTGAATGGCATCTACTAAAGCCTTGTTCTACCATAAACCTATCAAACTTCAAATACCATTTCCTTAGATCTTGCTTTAAACCATACAAAATTTTTGTCAACCTACATACCAATTCCTCCTTTCCTTTGACCTCATATCTTCCACAATGCTAGCACTCTAGGCTCCCTTTAGAATTAGGTTTTCTTCTTGACTTGTCACCATGTCCTGGGTTCTTTCCTTTCTCCGTTTGTCTTCCCCTATTCTCAAGAGTCAAAGCATTACTTGATGTTTCACCTATGCTTTTCTATTACATTTCCTTACTAAGGAGAACTACAACCTCATCAAACTTTAAAGTGTATGACCCAGTAGAGTTACTCACCACCATGACCAAGCTATCCTAGCTTTTTGGCAATGAGCACAAAATCAAGAGAGCTCAAAACTTCTCATCAAAATTTACTCCTACATACGTTAGTTGGCTTGTATTTGTATTGAATTGATTCAAATGATTAGCTATAGACCCACCTTTTGAGATATGCAGATTGAATAGACACTTCATTAGAAATACCTTGTTAGAAGTTGATGGTTTTTCATATAGTGTATCTAGTGTGCTCATCAAGTCCTTTTCTGTCTTCTGTTTAAGAGAATTGAGAGCCACTGATGCTCCCAAACAAAGTGGTATCATTCCTAGTGCCTTTCTATCAAGAACCTCCCAATCTTCCACTGACATACTCATATGACAAGAAAAGGTCCTTCTGGTGCAGATAATCCTCAATCTGCATCTTCCAATGCTAGTATTTCTTTCCATTGAACTTCTCAATTTTAAGCTTGTCTTCTTCCATCATTTCTCCCACTCAAACCAAGAACATACTTCCAAATGAGTCAATGTATGTTGCTCAAACAAATGCTCCGATACCACTTGTTAGGTGCAACACATAATGGAGCAACAATGCAAGAAGAGGAATGCCTAAAATACACAATACAAAAAGCATACAGAATGGAAGAGACAAAGAGACACTGCTATACATGGTTCACCTAGTGTGGGCTACATCCATAGAGAAACAACTAGGCTTGTGTTTTTCTTGTCTAGCAATTGAGAAGATACAAGATACAAGATACAACAACTAGCCTTTTGTCTTTCTTATCCAGCAATTGAGAAGATAAAAGATACAAGCAGTATATCCACTACTTTCTTGTTAAGTGATCCATACCTTGTTGGATATCAATATTGTACTCTCGTGTAACTACGCGGGAACCAGCTAACTCTACTTGTAAGCCCCCCCATATGAGGAGAAGGCATTTGAGTAGCTCGGTTATCCACTAGGTCCTTGTTTGGACACCAGATGGGGGCCATGTGTGGCCTGATGGTTGGACGGCTTCAGATAGAGTTGCCACACTGCCAACTAGGCTACATGCAAGTGTGGGAAGGCATCCCATGATTGACCGCACTGAGGTTAGGCAAAGCATTTCTCGGGGTAGCCCACTCTCAAGTTACGAGGCCCGTTTGGAGCCCCAGATGATCCCGGATGGCTCTCGGCCGAACGGGTTCCGTAGGTTAGTTGCTCTATTCTGCGCACAGTTCTAACATGTGGTCAGTGGCCTATTTCAAGACCGACCTCTAGTCAGCCGTTTTGGGCCGACTGGGTCGGTCTCCCAATTGGGTCTAACCGACTATGACTAGTGGCTATATAAGAGCAAGCCCGTGAAGCCCATCATTATCACTGGCTATAGTAACCCTGATTCCTTAGCATCCAGCCTCCGTCCTCTACTGTTTCCAGCATGCCATCAAAGCTTCGCACACAAGAGCACATGGCTGAGAGGCAGCGCCATCTATTGTATCAGTTTTATAGTAATCAAAATTTTAATTCTCCATACTATTTGCTTTTCTCTCTTGCATATGAGATCTTGTTATCTATTAAGCATAGACGTATTGTTTTCTTACATGGTATTAGAGCTTGGGCTCTAGCAAGAAGATTTGGTAGTGTGTTTTTATTTGTGAGCAAATTGTGAGAGATGGCCCAGCCCACAAGACAGTGAATCCCACCGTTCGCGACGAAAGCAAAAAGTTGGATGGCACTAACTATCCACTCTGGAAGTTCAAGATGAAGACCATCCTAAGCACATAGAGCTTTAAGATACTGCTACTGGGGTGGACGTGAAGCCGTTTGCGAGATTGGATCCAGCCATTGTAGGACAATAGATAGTACCAACTGCGAATGAGATTCTCACGTAAACAACAAGAAATGCAGATGCGCAGTGTTCTATTGTCTGTAGTGTAAGTGATTCTGTCATGGCATTAATTCAACATGTTACCACAGCGGAGGAGGCATGGACGGTCTTGAAAAATCAGTACGAGACCATGAATTAGACATGGATTCATAATGTAGAGACTCAACTTGCGAACGAGAAACTATCTGAGTCTGAAACGGCAGAGAAATTCATCACGAGGGTGAAGAATCTGCGCGATCAGATGACTATGATTGGCATCACCATCACCAGCAAGAATCTAGCACTAAGGTGCATACAGATTCTCCCACCAAAGTACGACGGTCTTGTTATGACAGTGAATATGCAGAATAGAAATTTGCCCCTCAACTTTAAGGATTTCAGCGTGATGCTTCTGGAGGAGGAGATGCATCAAAAGACGAGGATTGGAGAAGATTTGGCTTTCTCGGCTAGATCAAAGAAAGGTAAGGGTAAGGACTCTGGTAACCCATCTTCTTTTGATGATAAAAAGAGAAAGAAGAAGATCAAGTGCTTCTATTGCAACAAGGCAGGGCACAAGTAGAATGAGTGTTGAAAGAAGATTGTAGATAAGAAGAACAGAGTAAAGAAAGAGTCCAGCAATAGTGCATAGGTAGTACCAGTAGAGTTGTTCGTAGCAATTGAGGAGATTTGCACGGAGGTAGTTCATGTACCTACAGATGAACCTTGGATTATTGATAGTGGTGCATCACGCCACATGACGAGTTGGAAGGATTGGTATACCTCTCTACATCCCGTAGGGAATGACATCCTGGTAGCCTTTTCCTAAAGAGGCCAGTAGGGCAAATGCTCCTCTAGAGCTTGTTCACACAGACCTCTGTGAAAAGATGGAGACGGAAGCTTTGGGCGGTTCCTACTACTTCATGACGCTGATTGATGACTACAATAGAAGGATATGAATATACTTCTTGAAGACTAAAGATGAGGCTTTTAGTAAGTTCAAAGAATGGCAAGTCATGGTCGAGAAAGAAACGAGGAGGAAGGTGAAGAAGTTGAGATTAGATAGAGTTGGTGAGTTCACATCAAGTGAATTAAAAAATTACTACAAAAGTCACGGGATCAAGAGGCAGAAACCCCCGCAACATACATCACAAGAAAATGGAGTAGCAGAGTGCAAGATGCGCATCATCTGTGAAATGGGTAGGACTATGATGAAAGGGAAAGATTTGCCAAAGACTTTCTAGGCTGAAGCATGTAACACAGCAGTTTACATTCTGAATCATAGCTACATGAAGGCTGTGAATGGGATGATGAGGGGATGACTCCACTGCATGCCTTTTCTGGTAAGAAACCTTCAGCTGCACATTTCAGAGTTTTTGGATGTGACTATTTTGTGCATGTCCCTAATGCTAATAGGACCAAATGGGAACCGAAGAGCCGGAAGTGTATTTTCTTGGGCTACAGTGAAGAGGCAAAGGCTCGGCAAAGGGTTACTATCTCTATAATCCTATTACCAAGAAGGTAATAGTAAGTTGCGATGTGGTCTTCTTAGAATAGCCACATCAATTGGAGGAGGATGTTTCCTTCCCAGACAATGAGGACCAGGATATTCATCCAGTACAACCACCAATAGCAGACCGAACTCCCTTAACAGTGCTTGGGAGGATTCAAGATAAAGAAGAGGAAGAAGAGCCTACAGAACCACAACGGCAACTGCCATTCATGAAGTGGTTAAAGTAGCTTTTGAATGGTAGAGAACCTCCAACCATTGAGGAGGAGCCATCCAAACACCACCGGTCCAAGAGATTAGAGGAGCAAAGAAGGGCGTAGGAACACTTGGTCAGCTACGCTTTGATGACAAAGGTGATCCGTACTGAAGAACCCAAGTGTCTTGAAGAGGCACAGGGTGATGATAGGTGGATGGAGGCTATGCAGTTGGAGTATGGCTCCATAATGAAGAACAACACTTGGGACCTTATGGATCGACTACCAAAACGTAAGGTAATCGGCACCAAGTGGGTATGCAAGACCAAGTACAAGTTCCACGACATGTTGGATAAGTACAAGGCTCGGCTCATGACAAAAGGATTTACAGGTTTTGATTATCAGAATACTTTTGCTCCCACAGCTCGATTAACCACAATTCGTAGTGTTTTGGCTTTAGCAGCACATGAAAGTTGGCCTTGTTTCAGATGGATGTAAAATATGCCTTTCTGAATGGAGATCTCAAGGAGGAGGTATACGTGGAACAACCACCAGGTTTTGTGATCCCTAGTTTAGAAGGTAAAGTCTGTAAATTGAAGAAGGCACTTTACGGGCTAAAACATGCCCCATGAGCATGGTACTAGTGGATTGATGCCTACTTTCTACAAAACGGGTTTAGGAGGAGCCCATCTGATGCAAATTTGTATATCTACAGAGAAGGAGGTAGGTGTATGATCGTGGTCCTTTATGTGGATGACCTTGTCATAAAAGGGAACCATGAAGAGAAGATCTCATAGACAAAGCAGTTGCTAGGAAGAGAGCTTGAAATGATAGACCTTGGACATGCATTTCTATTTGGGGATTGAAGTTTGGCAAGAGCCAAAATAGATCTTCATCTCATAGCTGAAGTATGCTAGAGAGATAGCAATTTGGCATGGCTGAGTGCAAGACAGTTGGCACTCCTATGGAGGTTGACATGAAGCTCTCAAATGAGGATTCATCACCACTGGTGGACGAAGCAAAGTACAGAAGGCTTGTGGGCAGTTTGATTTACTTGTGCAACATGCAGCTAGACATCAGTTTTGTGACTGGTGTACTAAGCAGGTTTTCCAATAAGCCCTGGGAGAACCATTGGAGGGCAAGGATGTGGGTGCTGAAATACATCAAAGGCACACTTGATTATGGCATCACCTATACCAAGGGAAACATCTTGACCGGATTCTGTGACTCGGATTGGGCAGGAGACGTGGACAGCAGGAGATCAATGATAGGTTACTGTTTCTCACTTGGATCTGGAGCTGTGTCATGGGTCAGCAAGAAGCAACCCATAGTTGCTTTTTCTTCTACCGAGGCTGAGTACAAATTAGCATGTTTTGCTTCTTATGAGGCAGTGTGGTTAAGGAGGATTTTAGGGGACATGGGTGCAGTGCAGAACAAGCCTACGTAGTTATCATGTGACAATCAAAGTTGCATGGCAATTGCCAAGAACCCGGTGTATCACGCTCACAAAAGACACATTGAGATTCAATATCACTTTGTACGCGAGCTCATCATGGATGGAGAGGTCGACTTGGTGTACTGTCCGATTACAGAGAATGCTGCGGACATCTTCACGAAGGCACTTGGAAGAGACTTGCTAAAGAGGCATCTTCATCGACTTGGCATTGGGCCAAAAAAGTAGTTCACTTATAGGCACATGTCTCACATGTTTCAAAATAAATGTAGACCCATTTGCAAAAGAAAACTTTATGTCACCTACTCCCACTATGTCACATGCATAGTCATTTCCAAGATGCACACAACCTGTCTTTCCACTGTCATAAGTGAAGAACCATTCCCTATGGGGAGAAACATGGAATGAAGCACCAGAATCCAAAATCCAATCCTGGGAATATGCATCATCTGAAGTGGTAAGCAAGTCTGTAGATAAACTAGACATGAAGAGAACGTCATTGTCACTATCATGTGTGACTGCATTGATCTCCTCGATCTTCACTTTTCCTTTGTCCTCCCTTGGATTCTCTTCCTTTTGATTTGCACCCCAATTTGCATTCTTTTTCTTATCCTTTTGCACAAATCAATCTTTGCTTATAGAAGTCAATAGTAAAACCAAAATAGACAACATATTGACATGGTCCCGATTAGGTAAACTTTCCTCTAGATCCGATGCAACAAATCCACTAAAATTCCATTAAATTCACATTTTGATGCATGAAAACTTACTAAAGTGCAAATGTGCTCAATGATGATGTGTCACTGTGAGTCACATGCAGTGATGATGTGGCACTATGCCTAGCAAGAGGTGTTCCTGTGAAACCCTGTGCTGAGGTGGCAGGAGTGGTCACATGCAGTGACTGTGAAGCACTGTGTGTGCATGCAGAGGTCAGTGCTGACTGGACTATTGAGGTGGCACAGATGATGATGTCAGTAAGGTGACATGGCAATGATGACATGGTAGATGATGTGTCACTGGTGACATGGCAAATGATGTGTCTTTCATGATGTGGTAGGTGATGTGGCAACTGAGTTGGTAGGGGTGACGTGGTAGCCTCACGAAGCTACTAATGTGTTAGATAAGGTCTGCCACGTGGTAGATAAAGGTTGACATGTGGCAACTTGGAGACCACACCGGTGTGTGGTAACCCTTGTGATAGGATTGGTGGACTATGCCACGTGTCGTTTCGTGGTTCATCAGAATATCGATGATTTCGACGAAATCTAAGAAGATTCCATCCACCTGTGGATTTCCGTCGCCTGCTGCAGATCTTCTTGGAAGGCGCTATGTAGATGCTACAGGGGCTTAGAGCTTGGGGCTATAGTTCGGATGGCGAGAGGCAGGGCGTATGGCATTCTGTTTGTGGAGGCTAGGAGTCCGTTAAGGGGCTGCACGCACAGGGTGAGAGCTTAGAGCTCTCACGTAGGTTGCTGGTGTGGTTGGAGGCATTGCTCCATGAAAGGAGCTTGCAAATCCTTCTCTGCTGCCTCGACTTGGCAGCCAGTGTGCAGGAGCTCTCGTTCATCTGGCGTTGGAGGCTAAGCAGTCATTGAAGACCTGTGGGCTGATTGTCATGCTCACTGTGGGCTTTGGAGCTAGAGCTAGGTCATTGTTGTAGCTTGTTGGCTGTCATGACAGCTAGTCACTTGGATGTAAGGGAGCCGTAGTTAGAGAGCACAACTCTACTAGGAGCTTTGTGGCCTCGGTCGTTGCTGGAGGCATCAATGGCGAAAGAAGCAATCGGACGTTAAGCGCTTCTTGCTCCGTGTCCGCTACTGGGAATATAGACAGTTGCCCGGTATCGTTTGTATCACCCGCCCCACTCGGCTTGATAAAGCTCGACACCTCAGTTACAAGGCAAAGCAGGATTTGTTGTATACTGTATCCGGGTTAGGCGCGGTGATCGCAAAAGGCCCATCTACAAAGGTATGCAAATGCAATCTCTACTGCAACAGCGCTTGATGAAGAGGAATTGTTTGTGGCTTGTGTGGTGTTGTTGAAGGAGAAGCCCACTGTAGATGTGCTATAGTTGGATCCTGGAGCTAGGCCGTCGGTCAATCCAAGAGGTCGTTATTGCACAACTGCTAGTCTGCAATCCCTCTCTCACACATAACAGAAATATCTCAAGACAATATAGGAGCAGCTCTCTCTCTCACACAATAGAAAGCTCTCAAGAGAATGGTCTCCTCAAAAACTCGCTATTTCTCACAAATTTCTCAAGGGAAGAGATGTATCTCAGATCTCTCTTTCTCTCGAAAACAAGAAATACTCTCTCTCACAAGAGTGAATGGATGGAATTCCTCTCAAACGGATGGAATTTCTCTATTAAAGAAGAAGTTCTCTCAATGGAAGAGAACACTCGATCTCTCTCAATCTTTCGATCTCTTTTGCACTCTTAAGGATCGCAATGACTTAGCGAAAGGCAAGGGAGCTCTGATACCAAGACAAAATATGAAGAGGGGAGAGGAGAAGAGTGGAGATGAGGAGAGAGGGCATAGCTAGAGAGCACACCACAAATGACTAACTGTACACTAGATTTAGTTGAAAAAATAGAATATATACAAACCCATTTAGGGTTAGGGTTAGGGGATCTAACCCTTTCCTTTATAGCACTCTATAAGGTTAGTGCTATGCACATATGATCACGTGATGGTGCTATGCACACATGATCACATGATGTTGAGCGTGAACCCTCAACATTGGGTATGTGGCAGCGTAGTGGATGCAAGATCCCCACGTACTACAATAAAGCCTTAGCATAGAAGATCCTTGGCAATGACATATGCATTAGCTAGTCAAACTGGATAAGGGAGACAAAAATCCACACCTTCAAAGACACACAAGAGGGACGCAAGTTCATGTGAGGTGGTGCAGAGAGATAACTTGGATTGAGCAGGTGATTTTAATTTATAGGTGCTTTTCTTAGTCTTTGTGTATGGTTGGTTTGTTAACAATTGAGGAACTTTTTTCGAGGTTTCTCTTGGACACATTCACGCAGGAGGGGGACATGGTTATGGATGCTTTTGCAGGCACGGGGAACATGGCACGTGCATGTGCAGAGCTAGGCAGACATTGTGTCTCTCTTGAGAAAGATGATGACATGGTGACTGTTTACTTGAAGCCCTTAGAGCGCAGGCATCTAGATGCCAAGAAAGGGAAATGAAATTTTCCTATTTTGTGACGATAATATACATTTTGTGCTCTAGGGCTTTGAATAGATGTTTATGTATTTGAACTTATATTTGTTTAAATTTTGAGGACCATTGCTTTGAACAGATGTTTCATTTTATCTCTATGGTTTGTGTTTTTCACTATTTGTTACATCCATCAGGAAAAAGAGAGTAGATATCAATTTTTGAACATAGATATCAGATGATGTGTGAGGAATAGAGTAATGAAGTGAACTAGGAAGTTGTAGACTATTAAATGAGCTATGAATTTGTTTCTAGAATCATGTCAATCGAAGACCTAGAGAGAGAGATAAGTTTCATTTTATCTCTATGGTTTGTGTTTTTCACCATTTGTTTCATTCCATTAGGAAAAAGAGAGTAGATATCAATTTTTAAACATAGATATTAGATGATGTGTGAGGAATCATAATATGTGAAATGAACTAGGAAGTTGTAAACCATTGAATGAGCTATAATGACTTCATTTTTGCAATCATGTCAATCCGCTCACCTAAAAATTTTACCCTGGTTGATCAATGATCCCAACATCCTCTAGTTATGTTCCCTCTCAAAGAACAATGTTGCCATCTTGCATCCCAAAGAAGTCTCTAACATGTAACAGCAGTGAAACCTCGCAACAAACAAGAGAGTCATATATGATCTACTACTCCTACACCCCATGTTTGATTATAAAGAAGGAAGCCATTAGCACCAGAGGTATTGTGACATGAACACTCGGGGGGAGATAATGTAGAAATAGAAGAGCAAAGTGAAGGTGAAATTGTGAGGACAATGGATCTTCGAACAAGGAGTCCAAAGAATATAGAGAAATTCTTCTCACCAAAGCTTTGTACAGTGGCATGATAGGCACATGACGGCAGATTCCTACTTGGTTTTATCTATCATCAAGATACATGTAGGAGAAGCACATTTATGTTTTCAAGCATCCGCAAATCTGTTCTAGCTTAAGCAATGTAGGCAGTAAAGACACAGTGGAGAAGTTTCAATAAAAATAAATTTCTTGTGCAAATAATTTGAGCACAAGATCCATTTCTACAATGGAGTTAATTACATATACTAGGCACTGTCCTAGCAACTATCGGACCTCATTCCACTACTCATTATATCCTTGTACTTATGATTAAAGCACTCATCATCTCTCTTAGTAGAGTATCTCTCTATATCTTCTTGTACCTCTTTGCTATCTAAGAGTCACTCTATTACTCTCACTAAATCTCACTCAGTACCTCACTCTCATTGAAGTCTATCACTCTCTCGTTCACTCCCACTCCACATTACATCTCCACTCTCAGAATCCAAATATTCACAGTCATTAACTCTTAGTAAAGTCTCACTCCCTATAACACTATGTTTCTCACTAAGTCTCTCCAACACTCCCTCATGCACCAAGTCAATTAGTAAAGTCTCACTCCCTCTCACACTCCCTCACTTACTAAGTCACTAGTAAAGTCTCTCCCTCTAACACTCCCTTGCTCTCAAAATCTCTCAAACTCAGACTCTCTCTAACTCCCTCGCATTTTCCACTCTTCTCATGCATGCATCTTGCAAGACCGAATATGAGGGATAATAACCCGTTTCACTGAAAGAGCAATCAAGGCATGTGCTTTGGCATGACTAGAAGTAGAGAATGAAATGGAAGATGAAGAATAGATGGGTTGGAAGCTAGAACTTCCAATACCTCTTCTACTAGAGTTTTGGAAAGTGAAGATCATTTGAGTTCCTCGGAGGGTTTCTCAGATACTATTTTGGAGACCTCAATCTACATGCTGAACGTCTTCGAGACTTGGCCATGGATGATCAAGAGTATGAGCATCAATCTCACAATGAAGTTTCTGGTGATGCTTCAATTGACTAAAGAACTGAAAAAAACATTGATACAATATATTCAATTTGCAAAAAAGTTTAAATTGGATTTAAATTTTGCAAATTATAATAGATAAGATCCATTTTTTTCATGTTTTGTCATCATGTATGGGTTATGCAATAACCTCAAGGGGCATACCTACTAAGAAACCCTATGTATAACCTGTGTTCAAAGGGTATTTAAGAAACCCCTTTCCACATGACCCCTCTTTCTTTATGAACTCATGGGTTTTTTTAAAAATTACTTTAGAAAACCCCTTCTATAAATGTATTTTTGTAAATTTATCTTAAATTTTTGAATTAAAAAACCCCTTCATTTGAACGCACATGGTAACTTACATATATGTTAGGTGAACCCCCCTAGGCAATAACATAGAGTTGTAAGGAGCAAGTGTAACCTTTGTAGATGTCTTTAAGCTCATCGGAATCCGAAGAAGAGACTAGTAGAGCAAATATTTATGATGAGTGTTGTGTGATTGTGCACAATGCAAAGAACAAATAAGGAGACTACACACCATATCAATAGGACACATAAAGAGATATAGTCACTTCCAACCTTTATCTGAGATACATTTGAATTGAACAATGAGTTAAAAGTCTCCTTTTGCCTTGTTTGTGAGTGAATTCCCTAAATTCATTTCATGTACTAAAATTTCATGCTTGAATGTGAACTTTTTCGATTTGATTAATTAGATTATTTCATGAAGGGAGATGAAATTGATCCAAGAAGTTTAGAGCACATGCCTTGCATAATCATCCTTAGGAGTCGATGTTGACCTAAGGATATCAACACACTCTAAGGGAAAATCAAGAGTGGCATAATAGAAGCATTGAGGAGGAGGACACGGTAAATGAGGATGAAACAATGCAGGACATGATAAACACTTCCTTTGATGGTCCTACACTCTAGAATGAAAGCGATGAATATGTGAAAGTGAATGCGGAGGATAACATGAGTCTTGAAGAGGAGAGATTGCAAAGTGAAGCAAACACCATGTTGTATGAAGGGGAAAGCAAGCCTTATCTTGCAACCATTCTTTTGATCTTGAATTTACAAGAAACTTATGAATGGTCATGAGAGACTAGCATTTCTTCCCTCTTTTGATAAGAATTTTGATTTAGTATAAACTATACTTTCATGCATGTACTTCCATTTGATTCTTTAGATTCATTTAATGGATCAATGTCCTAGGCTACTCCAAACACTACTAAGAATTTTGATTTAGGATAAACTATAGTTTCATGCATGTACCTCCAATTGATTCTTTAGATTCATTGAATAGATCAATGTCTTAGGCTACTCCAAACAGTACTTCCAAGATAATATCCAAACTTAGAGTAAGATGGAGGAAGAGGATGATGGTGATGGTGGAGATAGAGGTGGTGCTTTCAAGGGTGACGTCTAGTCTGGTCACCCTCACTCCTCAACTCCCATCAATCCTTTAGACATCCCTTTCCATATGCATGCATCGCTCATCTTCCTAACTGAACTCCTGTGAGCTTTTGTGGATTTTCCGCCTTTTTGATTGACTAATAAAATAGATTTTGCTAATGAACTTTTCTTTCCTGCCTTGTCACCAAGCCTTTTGGAAGAACATTATGCCCCCCCACCAAGATATGGTGCTCTTGCCAACACCCGTCGAGGTTGAGGAGGAAGAGGATGAGGTGATGTGCACCCCTCTTATGCACATGTAGCTCAGAAGCCATAGGGGGGCTTCTTTAGCTTTCCCCCAGTATCGCGTTTTGCTCCTAACACTTTTGGTGTAGATTCTAAGAAGGAAATACACAAAAGCACAACTCCACACTAATCCCATTACTCCAACCGAGCTTGGAGCTTGGGACCTATGATCCTCTTGACCAATTCAACACAACATACAAGTATCCCAAGTGTTCTAAACAAAAGACCTAAAGTGCAAGATGGAGCAGAGCTTCAGCATCATTATGCAGCAACAAATCATAGTGAACAAAACAAGCATGCAAGAATAGATGACATCTTGAACAATAGAAGACGCTTTTTGATAAAATCAACAAAAATGAAATCTTGATCTTCTAATCGATCGAGCCTCTTTCATCGCAAACTACTTCTAGGCAATCATTTAAGACATACAAAAGAATATTTTCAATTATCCAAAACAAATGGAGAGATCATGAGAGGAGTAGCTACAAAACTTACCCTCTCCTATAGCCCAAAACTTCTTCTTAACCCACCAACATCATCACGAGAACATATAGAGAATGGTGTTCTATAGTGATATAAAACAACACAGAAGAAATGACCTCTGCATACACATTTGACAACTAATCCTCATTATCTACCACAAGGAAATTGATCCCACAAAGACATAGCCATTTGACAAATCAATCCCACAGTGATATAAAACAACACAAAAGAAATGACCTCTGCATAAACATTTGACAACTAATCCTCATTATCTACCACAAGGAAATCAATCCTTGGTTTCATGGCCAGTAGCATGGTTCTTGGATGATAGTTTGGATCTATGTAGCCAATGGTGCTGTGGCAGGAATCCTATCATCCAAGTCTCCATAGGCTACATAGTTCCAAGGTACTACATCCAAATGTAGATAGGCCAAGCATCTTCTTTGCAAAGATACAGCTCCAACTCAATGTGATTTCCCTTCTCTTTGAGAAGATGATCTTGTTCTCCAAAAATAATCCCAAGGTGTTGAAAAGGCAGAAAGAATTCTAGAATCCATCATTGCACCCTATCTATCTACATCTTTGTGATGTTCTACTGACTCAACAGCTCTCTACAACCTTTACATGTATTAGAAAATTTCATGACACGATCCTTTCACCCAAAATCTCTTGGAGCGTGAAAAATCTCTTGGAGCCTTATTCATTGCAAAATGGCTGATTAGGCCACCATTCAAGGCTTTCATATTCATAAATCAATGGTTTCTTCTATCAAAGCCATTGCAATCATCACAAGATGTTCCTCCTAAAGCAATAGCATTGATGTTGATGCTCGATTGCTAGGGACTTTCTACCTCTCTACCATAGTTGCAAAGCGACCAAAGGAAGAAGCTACGATAGAGGAAAGAAAGATTTAAAACTGAAGAGGCGAGAGAAATTATACTTGAGGTGAGGTTTTATTAAGAATAAAAAATGAAAGCATCGATGAAGATGGAAGAGAAGCCGGTTCTCTGATTTCATTAGAGGTGATGAGAGATCCTAATTTGGATTAAACTTTGTCCAATTTGGTTCAACAAGTCTAATTTGGATTAAGATTCTCTTTGAAAATTGGCTCTAATTTTGGGATCCAAGTTTAAGTGCACCTTAAAATTAATTTTTTATTAAAAAATTATCGTCATTTAATAATAATGAAACAAAATGATGTGTAAATTTCCCAAAAGACAATCAATCCTTCATTAAAGCACTCCCTCCTATGGAAGCAGTGCTAACAAAGAATAGTTAAATTGGTTGTTTAAAAAAACTGAAATTGACATGGAAAATAAAAAAAGGAGTCATAAATTCTTTGCCACCTTTACTTGTCACTTATTTTATCCTATATCACATTGACCATGAGGCATATCACATTCAATGCTTGCATGGGATTGCCTAGGTCGAGGGGTGGCACATGGAGATGCCTTGCCACCTCAACCACCTTTTTAATACTCTATCATTATAGCCATGGACTTGCACATGACACAACATGGGTCCTTTTACTTGGAAGAGTGGCACATGGACATGCTCTACCACCTCAAACTCGGGACCTATACTATACTCCTAATGCCAACCTCATCCAAGAAGTTATTGATGAATGGAGTAAACAAAACCATCAATGGTCAATGATGGAATACAAAACAAGAAAGTGTCCTCTTGCAGGAAAACTAATGTGCATGGCTCTAAGTGATCATAAGAGAAAATCCCATATTAGGCCAAGTGACAATGGTTGATCACTTGCCTCAACTTAATACATCACAAATAACAATTTTAAGGACTTCTCTACCCATCAATATTATGAGTGCTATGAAAGCTTCTCATCTAATAATAGAGCTAGGGTACAAAGATCACTATATCAAGAAACACTTGCTAAGGCTTATCTAAAGATGCTTCTAAATGTATATTTTCGATGAAGGTACATAATATGACAAATTTTCCTTTTATTTTATCTCAAGTGTGAATATAATGGTTTTTTATATTAATTGGATTGTCTTTTGTCATATAGATAGATATACTTTGAAATTAAGCAACACTCAAATTATGCTTGAGTAGGTACATACCAGAACATGATCCACTTGGAACACCAAATTTTTCTATCCCTCTCAAGGAAGTGTTTCGGATTAGAAATGTGGCTTTTGAGGTGCATGAGTCATCTACTACAAGTACTGGCTATGGCTTATTTGTGCATGACTACATCAAGAGAGGGTAGTCTATTCTCCATTATGGAGGTGATAATATGCATATAGATATTGGAAAGAATCGTGTGAAGTTGGACCAAGTCTAAAGAAGTACTCCATCTCTTGCACACTTATGTCTCTATGAATGATATGGTGCACATTGTTTTGGTATCATAATGTGGCCAATTTTATCAATAGCAATAGAAATTCAAACTCAAAGCCAAATGTTTGTTATGTATTTTCCCCTAGTTTACCACCTGGGTCCATCTCCGTGAGGAAATTTTACATTGCAAAGTATCGATAAATTTGTATTGAAACCATAGATGATATATGTGTAGGAGTGGAGCTATTTATAGACTTAAGTTTTGTAAATAATATTCTACTTATTTGTACATTCAATAGTAGTCTAAATCATTTTTTTCTTACCACTTTGCACTATTGTGTATGATGTTTGATTATATACTGTACCAAGATGGTCAAAGAAATGTTACATTTTCCATAATCCCCTAGTTGGAAATGGCACTAGTGCCATTCTTCTCAAGGGGACTATAAAGTCAAAAATGTTTAAGAGATCTTTGAATTCAAGGTTTTGAATTATGCATCCATGAAGTGTTAATATGTGATGTAAGGTCATGTTGTTAATAAGGGTCACAAGGTGATGGAAGGTCACATAAATAAGTATGGGATATTAACTATAGATTTTTATGTTTTGAAATAAATTTGCTCATAATGAAGCAAGTATTGATAATGTAAGAGCTACTAAGGTGTTTACGAAGACCACCAATGTTCATGGGATGATTCTCACTCTATATATGAACACCACTTAGTCTAAGGGTCATAAAGCTTTAGAGATTGAAAAGGAAGAAAATCTCAATTATAATGTAAATTAAAAGTTATAATTATAATTAAGGTGCTTATAACACCACTTAGTCTAAGGTTCATGATATGATTCTCACTCAATTGATTTTGGAAGTTGATACTTATGTGAATGAGAATTTATTTTGTAAAGTCATGGTTCTTTTTGTTTGAGAGCAAAGATTGGTATACATGTAATAGGTAGGGCAAGAAACTATTGCTAACTACCTCTAGAGTTGCAAATTCATAGACAATTTTTGGAGATGGTCAAGTCTTCTAGGAAAACATTTGTTATAATGAACCAAGATAGACATAAAAACTTACAGATTCTTTGCACCAAACCACTATCCAATGATGATGAAAGCAAGGTCCTTCCTGGGCATGTGCAAACATGGCTATGACTTTTTGCCCAAGAGCAAAGGGTTTGACATCAATGATTGCTACTTTTGCAACATTCATAAATGAACTCCAAGTCTAAATTTAAAAGTTTAGGCTTGCTTGAAACGTAGTCGCTCAAATTCTAGTAATCCCCATGGATACCCAGTGGAAAACAACAACTAAAAATATTATGACCCAATGAACAAGAGGATATATGCCAGTAGAGATGTCAATTTCAGTCAATTTGAGTCCACCACATGTGGAGGTTGAGGATGCATATGTAGAAAATCATGATCATATGGATTGGCAAGAAGAGCATGCACGTTGTGGTAGTTAGTACATAGAGGATGTCTTTGGGCCACTAGAGCATTCAAAAAGCATACGCAATTTGAATCTATGGACAAGAGAATTGTGTGAAGAGAAAAAGTAGTATGAAATCAAGAAAGGGAAGTATGAAAGTTCTAGTGAGGAAAGTATGGATGAAGAGCAAGATATTTCAACAATGAAAACACCAAGTGTAAATAATGTGCAAAAGTATGTACCACCTCCTGGCTTAGGCTATATGCCAAGCCATCCTTGCCCAATGGGTGCCAAAGGTGAGCACTCCAAGCGGTATGATTTAACAAAAGTTTGTCTCCAATTCAATATTTTGTAATAATGCATAGGGGATGCAGTTTATGCATTCAATATCTTTACTAACCTTTTTTGTGCCCTCCTAGTCCAGTTGACTCTTAATGTGAGGAGCCCTCTCCCAGTAGCTTCTTTCCTCATTATTTAGCATCAAATAACATATATCTTAGATAAAAACCATTAATTAAGAGTAGATAACATCTTAGATATCTTGTCAAGACTAGTACAAATAAAGAGAGAACATAAAGCAAGCTGCTTTACTCACCCTCCTTGCCCACTTCACCATTACTTGATTGTTGATGTGAGGAGCTCTCCTCCAATAACTTCTTTGTTATAGCATTTAGCATCATCTAACATACATCTTAGCCAAAAACCATCAATTTGACCAACTATAATTTCCACATAAGAAAAGACGCATACCTACTTGTGTGACCCTCACACTCGTTGAAGGAAGTGGAGGTGGAGGCTCGAGAGGATAAGTGGACTCCTCTAGTCCCAACCTCAAGATATAATAGAGACACCGGAGCAAGGTAGGATCATCCTACCTCAACAAGATGGGACCCGCAATCTCAAGCTTCTCATTCCCTCTCGCTCGAAGGAAGTATGAACCACTATATGTGGATAAAACTCCATACATGCAATTATTCAATTTCATGTATGCATGGAGCTGCAAGATTGTATCCAAATGCTCTAGTGATTGAGAACCAAGAGCCACAACATTGTCAAGCATTGATGAGTGACAATGTGCCCTGTGTTTTCATCTCTATGATAGGTAGTGCTCTTAACAGAGTTGGATACTCTGTCTGTGGCACATCCATCAGGGCAAGAATGAGATCGGGCTCTCCCATTAGTGTCTCAAAGTCACTACATCATCTATGAGGACTCTGTGAGTGCCCCAATTCCCTTGCCTCACTCTATGTAGTAGGATGTAGCATCTTTCGCGACACATTATTCTGGTCTATGCCCTATAGTTTTTATGATAATTAGTTAGCTTTCATATTGTGAATTCTATCTATTTTTATTTTTATATGTTCACATTGCTAACTAATTAGTTAGCTTTAATATTGTGAGTTCTATCTATTTTTATTTTTATATGTTCACATCGCTAATAGTCGTACCCATTTTAATTTTTAGTTTGTACCCTGGCTTTTATATTGTCAATTGTACCCAGTTTTATTTTTATTTTATGATATTGTCAGTTGTTTGTAACTCTTTTGGTGTCAGGGCCTTTGGAAGAGAAAAATACAACACACACACACACACACACTCTCTCTCTCTCTCTCATGCACACACACACAATGTTTTCTCTCTTCTTTAGTCCAAAATTTTAATTTGCCAATCTCTTGTTGTGAAGACAGTGAAGAAGATGAAAGAGGCTTGCATACAAGATTTTGATGTTTCTAGTATGCATGACGATTATGTAATGTGGTGCTACATTTCTTTCAGCTTTTGAATATTATACAATGTTTGTAGGTATATTAGAGACTTCAATTATTCATGATGCTACTTCAAGAAATTATGGCATTAAGTTGATAAAGATCACACAATTGTGTTTTGACTTACCAAAATCTTACACAAAAGCTATGTGTAAGGAATTTCAAGTGTTGGAGTATGGAGATCTGCCACAAATGTTTGTGCAACTGAGTCACTTATATGAGGGCATGCTGCATACTCACAAAGTCTACATTTCTACCGACAAAATTGCTATCATGAAATTTTATGAAGGAAATGAAGTAGATGCGAGGAAGTTAGTAGCTTGTTGTCTGCTCGAAATGTGGTATGATAAGTGTTGAAGAGACTATCTTCTACAACCATTTCAACTTGAAACAAGGATCAATGATGATGGAGGAAATTATTCATGAAAATGGTGAGGATTGTTGATCCATTCTTGTGAAATGGGTAGAGATCAAAGGCAAGTGGTGCTTTCATTAGGTAAGATATTTTCTAGCCTTGTTCTTGCAAGTGGTGAGTTAATAACCCCTCATAAGGCTAGCTCAGAAGGTTGTATAGTGCTTGAATTAGATACTGAAGAATGCATGGAAGGAATGCCAATCTTCTCTTTTATTGATCTTTTGAAAGAGCTTCCAATTCAATGCAAACTTTGTGAGATATCTCAAAATGTTGTAATAACGAATCGCTCCCTCCAACATTTAATGGAGATTTTCTTTTTGAACTTCCTCCTATCCATTCTAGGAGTATAATGAGAGGCATGGAACCATCAAGGGATCAACACTTTTGGGAAGCATATGTTACAACACATATTAGCTTCCCAAGCATATGGCATGGAACCAGCAAGGGATCAACACTTTGGGAAGCATATGTTACAACACATATTAGCTTACTAGGAATTATTAGAAGATCCATATGTGCTAGTCACTTGATATGTAAAAATGATGAATGTGCATTTTTCCTTCGTGTGGGAGAGAGAAATGAGAGTCAATGGGCTAGGAATATGAGAGGTAAGAATATTCAAGAAAAGGAAATTTATTGTGTTCATTGTAAAGCTCAGGCTGCAAAGGTAGGAACATGTTTTACAACCATCTTTTATTGCATTCCTAGGATTGAGAGGAAAGTGTATTCAAGGTGTGTAATACATGTCAGATGGGTGGACTTGATGTTCCTCATCGATGCCTTTTAGATGGAAGATGTGCTCCAATGTCTTTCCACCCTTAGCCTTTGGTCTAGCCTTTGGTCTAAAGCTCAAGCACTCAACTAAACACATAGGCCTACCACTTAAGACCCAAAACCTTACATGACTCAGACGAGCATTTGGGCTAACTTTTGACTTACTTTTATGTTAGCAGACGATCATCTCTTTTGACCTGGCCAAGCCAAACCATTAGATAGACAATCTCTTTCTACACTAGTCCCTTCGATCTCAGAACTTACACTCAATTTCATGAATACCTATTACCTAGGTGCCATTTAATGATCAAGAAAACAAACCATGGAGGTATACGAGTATATGAAATTTTTTAGATGCAAACTCTGCATCAATTGAGGAAAGGTTTGCCTTGACAAATAATTACAAGCAAGACAAGGCTTGAGAGCCCATTAGGCAATCCACTATAAATAAGAAATATCCTTCAATGGAAATGGAATAAATTTTCATGCATTTTGTCATGAGGCTAGCCGAGCCAAATACATTGCAGTGCCATTGGGGTGATTGTGGATTTTCTCACCAAGATAAAGCATTCTATTGGATAGACTTAAGTGTACCAAAATTTGTTGGCAATATTTCTAACATGGTTTTTAAGGTCTTTATGAAATTTTTAGTGAGAAAATCAAGGTTTGTAAATGAAAGTTATAGGCCCTGTTTGGAGAGCAATGTTTGTAAAGCTTTGTCATGAACTCATGATAATCTTCTAATTCCAGACAAATAAGTGGAGAAGAGACGACTAAAAGCAAAAATGTTGTAGCATATGTCTAATTATTTTCCAAATATTGCAATTACTTTTTTGCTGAGTAGATTATGTCCTGATGTTGTCTCCTTTATGATTTGAAATGTATGCCCTAATCTTGTGATTTCTTTGACGTTTGCAGGTACTACAGGCCTATAGTTTGAGAATTTGATTTTTTTCTAAGTGAACCCTGCTCACAGCTGTTGCAATTTGGTACAACATAAGGTAGTGCAGGTTTTATAGGTCTCCCTATTCATAGATGTATCAATCAAGTAGAGCATATGGCAAGTACGGGTGTTGTACAATAAATAGTAGGGGATTGTAGTGCGCCGTACAGTAGGTACGACCATAGGGGTTGTTTGTAACAACATTGTATAGCAAGTGCGGGCACTACCCATAACTTATGGGCATCGTACAATAGGTGTGGAGTTAGCAAGGTAGTACCTAGGCTTTGCCTAGCGATTTCTCATAGTAATTGCAATCAACAAGTAGGCCTAGGCAATGGAAGCATACAAGTCCTACGATGAATGTGCACAGTTGTCCCGCATGGATGCATCAAACATACGGGGTAGATAGATAGATAGATAGGAAGAGAGACAGATAGACAGATAGATAGACTGAATGATTGACTGAGAGATAGATAGATAGACAGATAGACAGATAGACACACACACATACACATGACACACACACACACACACACACACACACATAAAATACATTATTTTTTTAAAACCGATACAATAAGGGCTTATGCATCCAATGCACATAAAAGGACCATGGCATAGCACATTTCAAAATCCTAAAAAGGTACAAATCACATTGTTCACAAACATACATGCCACTGATCCTACACCGCTCGCTACACTACACCATGCTCACAATGATGCCGCCTACATTCTGTGTGCTGAAGTCATTGATCGCCCATCTCTTACTTTGTAGCTTCCCTCTGGGTCATTTCCCCTTCTCAAACATCAACCTCATGCCTCGATGCCTGAACCTCACAAGCCACTTTGCCTTCACGTTGCCATGCTTGCAAAAATGGTCATCCTTATAGCTCCATCGTTACTCGCCTTAGCATCAACATTCTACATGCTCGTAATCTCCAAAACCCAAAATCATCAAAATACCCTTATGCCCTCATATTTCATGCAAGGGGCAAGGTTTGAATTGAATTCCTAGGAATTGTTGGTTTCCATTGGATGGGACGTTGGATGATCACCATGAAGAGGGCCTCCATCTGGTTGCATGAACCACTTCCAACCTGCACTACTTTTTCATTCACCTAGGAAATGGTGGATTTCCTCCCCACTATTGAGGCACGTTGGTTCATTGCCATGTGACATGCTATCGGCGCCAAAATCCATGCAAGGGATCACAAGTGACTGTGACATGTTGATGGTCATGTTGCTCTCGGGTGGTGACTGGACCAAACTGTCTACATGTCCTGCCTTTTGTGCCTCGGACCCTGCTCCCTCTAGTGCTCGCCATGCAACCTTGATTGTTGGACAGTGCTTGCACTACCATGCTATCATGATGCACGTGAATCACACACCTTGCCATGCCCACCAAGCCATGCACCAACTAGATTCTCACACTGCCCACATGGCACTGACCTCTACCCATTGGTGGACGATAAGTGGATGATAGGCTCTCATTGCACACTCTACTTGCATGCTTCAACGCATGAACACATCTGTGATGCTTGTGCTTGCATGGCACACCACATGTCCAAGGTCCATGCTGGTTGCTCTCACCCCCTCTCCATGGAGTGTTACCATGCCATGTGCTCGCCATGTGTAGCCTGTCGGTTTCATCAATCTGCGACCAAACCAAGGGGTAGCCAAAATACCTTGCAAAGTTATCCCATATTCCAAAGGTGGGATTTGGATGTCATGAGGTGAATAATTTCATAAGATCCTCTCTAAGTGCTTTGTCTTGCTTCATTCCCAGTGCCCTTTGAGCCATGTCAGTATATCCTTGTTGTCTTGCTTGGACTTGATGTGAGTACAATGTCTCCCGACTCTATCTCCTTTTGGATCTTTCTCACACTGTCATCATCCAATCCCAACAAGTGTCTCATATATGTTATGGTCGGTTGATGACCTCTCTCCTACACCGATCTCAAAATTTGTATCCATTTTTCATATATGCCATCCTCATAGGTCACCATATGGGTGTCTTTGGTGGTGAAGTTGGCACCCATTGACATTTGCAATTGACAAAAAATTTTAAAAAGAAAATCATAGAGTACAAATAATAGATGAGATCGAGTCAAACATCCATATCATTCTTTTAAAATTGATGACACTTTGATTATTCTCACTTAAGAGAGAGTGGCATTAGTGCCATTCTCATGATTGTCTCTATGAAGAATGGCACTTCAACTATTCCTCCAAGGGTGTAGATTAAGAATGGCACCAGTACAACACTCTATTTTGTGAAATAATGGCACTAGATCCAATCTCCAAAATAAGTTGTAACTTGAATTGAAAAATATACTTGAAAATTTCATGAACAAATACAGCAATAAAAAGGTAGGAATACCTACATCCCAGTCTTAGTGATCTACATTACCTTGCACAAGTCCTAGAGCCGGCTTATTTGTTGGTTGCCCAAATGCCGTTCATTTGGGCCTTAAAAGCTCCTTAAATGCTACAAGATGTCAATGTATTTTGGTTCTTTAGAACTATTTGAGCCTCCATGTTAGCCATCAATGATATCTTGCATCTCACACTAATCGAAGCATTGACAACACTGCGTGACTTCCTCCTTGTATAGAAGCTCTTCCTTGCAGCAAACACTTATCCTTGTGGTGCACTTTCCACGAAAATTTTTGCTGCAAGTATTAATTATTAGCCTACAAGAATCCAATAATTATATTCCCACAATCTTTCCTTCTGTACCTCATCCTTGCACATTGGAGTGTTTGAGTGCATGTGGAATGGCATGAGATATGCGCATGTTGCCGAGTGTTTTGACATAGTAGCAAATTTGTGGACCAATTCATTTACATAGGAAAGATCAAGGTTCTATACACATATTGACGGGTGCTTTATGGCAATTCACAATCGGAACCGACACCTCAAACTCAAGACCAAATGGGAAATACTCTACATTGGAGTGTTTGAGTGCATGTGGAATGGCATGAGATATGCGCATGTTGCCGAGTGTTTTGACATAGTAGCAAATTTGTGGACCAATTCATTTACATAGGAAAGATCAAGGTTCTATACACATATTGATGGGTGCTTTATGGCAATTCACAATCGGAACCGACACCTCGAACTCAAGACCAAATGGGAAATACTCTACATAATCCATAAATCCTGACAAGCTAGTATCCTTCTTCTCAAATGTTTCAATTTTCTTTTGAATTGCTTTATAATCAATATTCTTCAAAGCTTTCTCGTGTGTCACTATTCTGTCTTCTATTCCATACACATTTGGGTTGTCCCCAAGAGTGCTTGTATCCCTAGTCATCTCTGGTCACCCAAACGCATTCCATTGGGACCTTAAGTCCTCCTTAAACGCTGCAAGATGTGAACTTTTTGAGCCTCCATGTTAGCCATCGACGATATATTGCATCTCACACCGATCGGAGCATTGAAAACAATGGGCGACTTCCTCCTTGTATAGAAGCTCTTCCTTGCAGCAACAAACACTTATGCTTGTGGTGCACTTTCCATGAAAAATTTTGCTGCAAGTATTAGTTGATGGGCTACAAGAATCCAATAATTATATTCCCGCAATCTTTCCTTCTGTACCTCATCCTTGTGCATTGGAGTGTTTGAGTCAATGTGGAATGGCATGAGATATGCACATGTTGTCCGGTGTTTTGACATAGTAGCAAATATGTGGACCAATTCATTTACATAGGAAAGAGTCAAGGTTCTGTACACATATTGACCTGGTGCTTTATGGCAATTCACAATTGGAACTGACACGTCAAACTCAAGACCAAACGGGAAATACTCTACATAATCCATAAATCGTGACAAGCTAGTATCCTTCTTCTCAAATGTTTCAATTTTCTTTTGAATTTCGTTATAATCAATATTCTTCAAAGATTTCTCATGTGGCACTATTCTATCTTCTATTCCAGACACATTTGGCTTGTCCCCAAGAGTGCTTGTATCCCCAATCATCTCTTTGTCAATTCCAGTTGTGTCTAACACCTTCTCTTTAGCCATTCCAGTGCTAGATAGTGGACTTGACTCTTTCTCCTCAGCCTTCTCTTTTCCTTTTTCTTCAATTCTCTGGAGTTTCTTTGATCTCTTATTACTCATGGCATTATCTTCCTTTAAAGTCTTCAACACTGCAAAAGAGGCATCCAAGATTTGAGTGTTTTTTAAATTTTCATGGTCAATGTTCTAGCCCTTGGATTCCATCGAGTCATCCATATTGGATATCATCCTGGCATTGTCATAGCAAGTGGGATCGAAAAGGTACACTATGCAACCACCGAGACAAACCTCAAGATAATCTGTTTCTTGGACTTTAGCTTCCACGATCTCTTTAACCTCCCCCACATCTTTAAATGAAGTTTCTAGAAGATTAAAAAAACAAGATCCGCTGCAGTTCACTACTACTTATAAATATGTGCAAGTACCATCCCTATCCAGTAGAGATTCCATCAAAAGTTGTCACCTTTGAAACCTTTCTCTTTCCTTTAGCCATTCCTACATGTGCAATTAGACATAATTATATTTAAAGGAAGTGAAAATCACATCATTTTGGGAGAGATTTGTACTACAAATAGTCTCTAGAATATGATGTTGAAATGTCTAAGACATTTGGTTGAGCTGTTTCCATCTTCTTCTTTGGCATGGCATTGCTTCCAATCTACTTAATGTTGACTTAGAATGAAAGTGCCAAACTAATTGGTGCTATCAAGATGAGATTGGTACTAGTGTTATTCTACAGAAACTTACATGGAGAATGGCACCAGTGCAATCTGTGGAGAATGGCATTGGTGCCCTTCAGATGAGATTGGCACTAGTGCCATTCTACACAAACTCACATGGAGAATGGCACTGGTGCCATCCTAATCCATGAGAGTTTGTGGAGAATGGCACTGGTCCCATTGTATAAAAAATATGATACATAAATCTTTCAGATTAGCATGGGACCATTGGGCAATCTACTGCTTACATGTTTTAATGTGAATATGTTATAACAGGATTTCTCCTTGGAATCTCCATTTTCCATGAAACGGCAGGATCAATAATATGGACTGTATGCTATACAGAGGGGTGAAGCCAGCTTCTCATCATGCTGCATAGGACCAAAAAATAATTAGGGTAGGGTATAAAGGAGGTACAAGAAGGATTGTTTTGCAAAAAATGTAAAATAATAGACACTTACTAGAGCATTGCAAGAATGATAGTATCTGAGAAATACTCATTCTTATTAGCCAATGCTGCCAAGCATGGTTTTGTCAAGTCAAAATCATTCACTAAAAATTCATCCTCAATATGGACAACTATATTAGGGCCCAGCTCCTGCAACCTTCTATGTATCTGCAGCTCCCTCTTTCCAGTCTCCACATCTATAACAGATTTTGTTTCTTTTATATGCTGCTTCAGTGACTCCTCATAAGTAGCCTTCCCTTTGGTGTTCTTTGAGTGGGTTACTTCAATAACCTTAACCTCATCTACCTTCAACTTCCTTGTAGGTGGAATTAATAATATGTCTCTCATCTTTATGTCCTGCCATTCCACAGGATGAACAAGCTTGTCATACCTCCATCTCACTCTGGACAAAGTGTTGAAGTCTTTGGCCATCAAAGTCACCCTGTGAGCATGGGCTGCTACCAGCATTGCATCTTCAAAATATTTTTCCAAGTAATCCTCTGCCATTTCCTGTAAGGAAAGAATGGCAGTCCTGTTCCACCTGAACCCAAGGTGCCAGCTATCACATATTTCTTTCACCAGTCTTTGAAAAGGTGCCTTGGGGATTGCAAAGCCTATAGCTTTCTATTGCTTCCTGATCTCCCTTAGCACACCTACACCATGATTCAATCTCTTGGCCTTTTGCTTGAGTAGGCTCATTGGCTTACCCTTCCTGCCATGTGCAGCTCTTCCCTTTGGAGGCACACTAAATTTCTTGGTACCTGCCCCAGCTGCTGTTGTTGCAAGCCCTGGCCCTTTGCCAGCTTTCCTTGCAGTTGACTTGGTTCTTGCCATCACTCTGACAAACTGCATACAAAGCAATGGAAAGAGATTACAGCCATGGAGAACATGGTATGACACAAAAAGGCAATCATAGGGGTGGATGAAGCAACATTGAAAATTTTGCAATAAAACGCGATATGAGTTTGAAATTCCTAACAGGTCCAAATCGCGTTTTCCTGCAAATACCTATGGAAGTCACAAAACCAGAATGACAAGGGTGGATGAATCAACATTTCAATATTTGCAACAAAATGCGATTTTGGCTGTTTGAAATTCCTAAGGCCTTCTCCTCACGTTTTCCTGCAAATTCATGAGGCAGCATGCTGGAATATGCCTTCAATCATTTGAAGGTGCTTGCATGTCCATGTAGGATGGATTGAGTCTATGGAAGGCAAGAAGTGTGCACAGACTGAAGGAAGAACCCATAAGTACAGTTTTACCCTCACATGCAATTATCACACTTGAAGATCTGCATTCCTATAGTGATTTCTCTGTCTTTACAACTAAATAAAATATGGATTGAGTCTATGCATTTCCATGCAGAATGGATTGTTTCTATGGTAGGCGAGAAGATTGCAGAGACTGAGGAAAGAACCCATTAATACTGACCTAAAATCTATCTGTGGGTGTGCTGTGCTGCTGATGAGTACCCTGTGCTAGGGATGAACCTGTGCTGCTAGTCAGGATGCTGATGTTGTAGAGTATGGAGGTAGGGAGTCAAGAGAGCTGAGACTGGAGGGCAAGACGGCTGAGACAGGATACCACAAATAAGTGCAAAATACAAATAAGGCAACTACTAAATCCCACACATGTGGAATGTAGTCGTTTTTCACACATGTGGATGGGACCCAGATCTCTTGGAGTTTGAAACTTGGCACATGTGAAAGGTACACTTTATGCCTTGGAACTTGTGCCATTCATGATTTCATAATCAATTCCACAACCACTCTTCCCTCCCCTGCCTCCCAATCTTTCATCCCTGCTAGGACCCTCGCATCTTCCTTTTCCTTCTCTCTCTGATCCTTTCCTACCCAGCACACTCCATCCAGACTGCAACCTGCCTAAAGACTACTACCACTGCCAGATCTCTAGGTTACCTAGAGTTCAAGCTAGTGAAAGAGCAGGAGATTCACCAGTGCAACTCCAATAGCATGGAAAAGGAAAAAAAAGGTCAGACTTCTAGATTGTTTTCAATGTTTTTTGACATATATTTCTTCCATCCATTGGATTTTTGATGTCCAAATGTCTTCACTTAGCTCCGCCCTTCTTGTTACATATTCAATTGATACTATCCAAGAATGTGGTAAATCACCCAGGAATTTGATTGGAGATGGATATGAATAGAACCTAGAAATTTGCAATAAAATGTGAGGAGAGTGCTTTATACATCTCTAGGTAGCCCATATCGCATTTTGCTACAAATTCCTGTTGTTGACACATTCCTCATGAAAAGCTTCACTTAGCTCCAGCCTTTCTCTTGCATATCAAATCATACTATCCAGGAATCAATGAGATGAACCTAGTGTTTGATTTGACATGCATATCAATAGAACTGGAGAATTTGCAACAAAATGTGAGGAGAGTGCTTTATATTTTCCAAATGGTCCCCCATCGCGTTCTCCTAAAAATTCCTGTGTCTCTTTTGGTTCTCACTTCTACCTCATTGTTTTGCTATCTTTGGCCCTGTGGAATTCTTCCTTGATGATGAGAAATGTTTTTGCTTTGGAACAGTTGACTCCCAGGCCCCACCTTTCAAGAGGAAGCTGGACTTTTCTGCTGCTATTATTAGACCACAGCAATCACCAGGTGAGTCATGAGAGCTCATGAAGGAATTTCTAGTGATATCTTATGCATTCACTGATTGCATATGTCAGCATATAGAATTCAATGTATATAAATTTTGGAACAGGCAAAAGGAAGAGACTGGAGCAGAATGCTGATTCTTCCATCACAAAACAAAAGGAGCCAGAAGAGGACAAGTCTCCAGATTTGCTCCTATTTGAGTTTCTTCACAAATGCAAGGCTCAAAGTAACTTCCACATATACCACAGTATTTTCAACATGGAGTTCACAATGACCTCTGTACTGGAGCATCACAAAGATTTTCTTTCAGACCATTGGGATACCTTCAAAGAACTGATAGAGGCAGGAAGAATTGTGGAAGGTGAAAAGGTTTTTGTGCATATAAATCATATTGTCTCCATTGACAGGCTGAGGTACCATGTGAATAGAAGATTTGACAGCCTACCTAATCAATATAAATTCAATTGTAACTTGCACACCAGAAAGTGCAGAGTACTTGAGGAAACCATGGCATTCCTTATGTACATTGTCTTTAGTCAGGACTCTTTGGATGAACAAGGGCAGGAGACTGAAGAAGAAGACACATCTGAAGCAGAGGAAAAAGAGGATGTTTCTTTGGTAACAGAAATGGCAGAGCAAGAAGAAGATATCAACCTTCAGGATGAGGGGCTGCAAGTGGCTGCTCTTGACCTTGTTCAACTGAGGACAAAAACTCTTAAGGGAGCACAGCTAGTTGAAGATTTTGATGTTCAGAGCAACAACTATGCAGTGCCCATGCTTCCAGGTGTCTTGATTGGTGGAAAAGATTATGTTTTCCTCCATGATATAGAGTGTATGTTCAATTTGAGGGAGGGCTATGCCATTTCCCTTATTGCCTAGGCTTCAAGGCTTGATAAGGAGGTTGGCATAGAGGATGACCATTCACTACTGGCTTTGGAAACAATTTTTGATCCTGCAGAGGCCCTTACTTTTTGTTTCAAAGACAGGAAGCTATGAATCTCTCAGCACTATACACGGAAAAGCTTAAAGAAGAGGCTGGATTGGAGGGGAGAGGAATAAATCTTTGGAAAGATGAACTGCTTGTTGCTGATGAAAATGAGAAGGTACTTCAAATCAAATACTTTGTCTTCTGCTTAAATGCTTTGTAGGTTGTGTATTGTCTCACTCCAATCTTTTGATATGTGGCAGCTACAAATTGAGGATGACACATTCCTCCAGAGATCAAGTGGAAGCAGGCCGGTTGGGTTTCGCAAACTGTCAAGCCTAGCTCATTATATTCATGATCTAGGCAGTGCTAAGATCTTGATTTACCATAGGCACAGTTGAGCAACAATGGAGAAGCCATTGTTTACTTCTTAAAATGTTTGTCCAGGGTTTTAGGTGGACATGATCTTTCATGGCAAAAGGAAAAGATCATTTTGATAGAGAGGTTGTCTGCCATAGATATATTTGGAGATTATGTGAATAAGCAAGCCTCTAGGGCCGCTTACTTTTTGTCTTACACTTCTTATGCATTAGCATGTGGTGTTAAGGAGCCCAAATGTCTGGAGGGCTATGGAAAACACAAGCTCATAAGGTTTCAAGAGCCACCCATGATTGCATGAGGCCACACAATCCAAGAAGAAGAACATGTGGAGACAGCTGAAGAAAAGGATACCCCTCCCAGACAAGCAATAGAGGCAAGCATTGATAAACAGACAGTCGACATCAAACCAATAAATAAGAAAAAGACTCCAATCAAGATCAAAAAGAGAGTTCCGATCGGCAGGCCCTGGGAAAAATAGGATTTAGTCATCAAATATAGCACAAACATTATATTGAAGTTGAACTGATTTGTACAAAGTCTTTGATGTCTGGTATGATCTTGTATAAATGAACAATAAGTTGAAGATGAAATGATTTGTACATTTAGATAGAGTGGTGTCGTTAAATATTAAACAAACAATATATTAAAATTGTGAACAAATTGTATTACGTTTAGATCATATGTTTCACAAAAGAAATACTGTTGATGGAGTCTCAAATCATATAGGCATAACACCAAGAGTCACTTGTTCCACAAAAAAAAATTCTATTGATTGAGTTTGAAAACATGTGGACATAACACCAATAAGTTACAAATGAGTCCTATTCATGTTTACTTGTCCATTTATGGTTTCTAAATATCTTCGATTCCCTCCATTGTCTATGTCTCCCTGCTGCCATTGAATTGTCTAGAGTTTGTCTTCGTCTTTGCTTTTGGGCTAGAAGAAAAGCATGCTTGATTTTGGAGCTAGCAACTTTTCTTTTAGCATGCAGCCTCTGTAGTATGCCTCGGTAAAACCATTGGAAGACTTCCTTCAGACTATTTGCCTTCTGAGTCCCTCCATAGTGTTGTGTGTGTCTGAAAAATGCATTACGTGCCATGTAGTGAGACTTCTCCATGCCTTGGGTAGACCAAATTGCTGGGCATCCATACTTTTTGACAAAATAGGGAAGGTAGTTGTAGATGATATGATGTAAGACATAAGAATGCATAGTAAGTAATAAAAAAAAGAGGATCACACTTAAGTAAAAGAAGAAGACAGAACCTTACCATGTAGTGAGTTATATTGCAGGCTGTCCACGCGTCTTTCATTGACTTTCCAAAATGTTTAATTGCCTCCTCAAAGTTCTTGTAATCACTCTTTGTCCATGTTACTTTGTCACAAAACATGAAGAGTTGATCAAGAGACCTCCACACCTCTGCCTTCACATTTCGTGCTTCCCCATCTGCTTCATGATTTTTCACAGCATTATGGACTTGCTTCCACAATCCATAATTAATCTTTGAAACTGTTCTACCTTGCCTTACTTACTTACTGTGTTTGGGTTGAGACAAGAATCTTCTTGCCTTAACACCACCAATAGAGGGCTTGATTGGTACCTCCTTGCCATTGGTAGACTTTTTAAAATCCTTTGTGATTTGAACATCTCCTCCATGCAGACTTATATTAGATAACACTTTTTCCAATGCTTGAAGAGCATCCTTTCTTTTTTTTTTGGGACGGAGTTTCCAAGCAAATCCAATATATAAAAATACCAATTTCTCAATAATTTGACATAGACCATGCAATGTGCAGATGTGAACATTACATAGTGGAATGTCCAGAATGGCCTTGAAGTCAGGGTCAACTTTATCTCTATTAGGTGCTCTCTTCCACCATTTTGAATCCATTACTTGAGCTGATTCTTTGTAGTAAAGGCAAGGAGACTTTGAGTTGCCTCCTTTACTAACGTTATACATGCACTTAAGTGTTTTAAGATCCTTGGCCATGTGCCACTCTACTTGAAAATCACCTTTTCCTGCAACATGGAGATTCTTGCCTTGCACTTGTCTTTTGATTATTCTTGGTATTTCCGTGTGGTGAAACATCCAATCTAGTGTTTCATGGTCTTCTGTCTTCACCTGCCAGATTATAGAAAACAAAAGTCTTTATATAACAGATTTGAAAACAATGACCAAAATCAAGTACAAAACAAAAAATGATCATACCTGGAACGAGCCTAACCACCATATGTGTTTCTCCAACTGCACACTAAAATACTTCGAACTCGCTTCAGTCAATGATGTATCAATTGCTCCATTCATCAATGTAATAGTAACTCTTTCCATTTTCTTTTCCTTTACAACCTCACACAGTTTGATAACAAATTTCAAAATGCCTTTGCACTCCTCAAATGTTATTCCATAAAGCTCGACCATTCTTTTTTGAAGTTGTTGTAGATCTACAAATATATTGTTCCAAGGATCATACACAGTGGTTCCTTTACCACCATGAAATATTTCTTCAATATGGATATATTGCCCAATAAATTCATCTATACTTTCATTCAAATGACCTCTTATCCTCCACACGGTTGCTGGATTTGGCAGCAAAACTCGTTTAATCCTTTGATCTTTCAAAACTGTTGAGGATATCGCATGGAAAATCGAATTATATCCCTTCCTTCTAACTCCACTAACATCAAGAGCCTCTTGGATTGTAGTGCCATCAACTTGATTATTGGATACAAAGTCCTCTACAACATTGCGTTTACTGTTTTGTATTTTTTTCCTCAATCAAACCTTTTGCTACACCACAAGAAAGCAATACTTTCATTGTTTAACAGGAAGAAGGTTCGGATCCATATTTTCTTTTGCAGGCTCCAATAATTTCCTATAGTAACAACACAATATGCCTATATCATTCAGCACCTCCATTCTTGTTTTGCGGTAAGGGACGAAATAGATATAGTCATTTGAGAGCCTTTTTGAGTATACAAAATGATAAATTTCAATCTAACCTTGCTTCCTGAATTCGTCACTTGCATCCACTAGTCCTAGCCTTCAAATTTGCAATGTTTTTAATCTTCCTGCTACGTAGTCTATCTCCAAGCACGGTTCTCTTCTTTCTTGCTCTTGTCGACTCTTTTTTACTCTTTGAATGCTCCTCAATTTCATTCTGTAACTGCTACTCCAATTTTGCATGAATGGCTATCTCCTGCATCTTGGCCCCCTTTTCTTGTAGGTACATCATTTTATACGTTTCTGCAAATGTAGACTGCACTGAAATATAACCAAGAAGTCCATTTTGTCCATCGTCGGCAAACCTCAATAATGTGGTGGGATTGACAAATGGAGGTGTAGAGTTTTTTACTTGACATTTTGGATATATGCTTCCATCGCACCATAAGTCAATATGTTGAAGCCCTTCTCTTCTCATATTTTCCCGCTGTTGAGCATTCAGCATCGTATCCTTTCGCCTTTTTTGTGCTGGAGCATATTGTTCTTCTAAGTCGATGTGAAGATGGTGTAATCACTTCTTCTGAGATAGTGACTCACTAGTATCGGCCATTTTTTGTGCTTCTGAGGTTGCGAAGTTTGCTTGTCAATCTCATAGTCATTTTGTAACATGAATCGTGGAAGTGTGGCGGTATCCATGTGAATATTTTGAAAACTTGCAATCACCAAGTTCAGTGATGGATTCTTTATGAAAGGCCTGCACACGTCGGCAAAAGAGATGCGGAATCTTTGGTAAGCAAAAAAAAATCTAAGGAGATATTTAATGCAAAATTGTGTTAGTCAGACAAAAGATTATCTTATTCCTTTCTGAATTGACAGTTCTGTAGTCCTTACTGACAGTTCTGAGCCACGTTTTTGTATTTTACTATTTTCGAGGTCTTTTAGGAGAGAAATAAATAAAAAAATAGTGAATTTCTTATAGGGCCCCAAAATGAGTTCCCTTTTTCCCTAATGTTTGCGTGCGTAGCACAACTTATGTTAGCACATTTGTCTATTAGCATACGTGGAACCATATCCACCATTAGCACATTTGTAAGCACATATATTGTTAATAGGTTTTTTATTAGCACTTATAGCATTTTATTATTAGCATATGTGCTAATCATCATATCTATTATTAGCATATGTACTAATTAGCATATATATTATTATCATGTATGTTATTAGCAAATTTGTGCTATTAGCATATTGTTAATAGCATGCCTATTATTGGCATATGTACTAGTTAGCATATCAAAGACCGTATTAGACAATTCAGGAAAATCCCAATCTTCAGCTTGGCAGTATTTTGATAAATTGTATCCTTCCTCTATGAAAAACTAGAGAAATAGGAGAAAGAAACTACATTAGCATTCACAAAATCATGAAATTTAAACTATGTTCTCCCTTGATAATTGCATCGTAACACAAACCATGCAATATTATGCTAAAAAACTTGAACATTTCATTGTGAAATCAAACATCATTAAATTCTCACTTTGTAGTATTTCTAGGGAGAATTAAACCAAACCATTCCTCCATAATTGTTTGCACGGAGAATGGTTCTAAAGTCATAGTCTTTAAAATAGCTTGGAATTTATGTAGTGAGAATAATCATGAACCTTTGTGGTGTTCATAAACACCTTTAATCATAGCTAACGGATATGGTTCATTCCCGATTCTAGTTTTTTTGTTGGAGCACATTTGTCTATTAGCATACATGGAACCATATCTATTTACTGCAGTCCCACTTAGGTGTCATTCACGATTGTACTGTGGAGTCTCAGAACTCCATATTGTACCTACACAAGGAAAATAAATCAAGACAAGAATTACAATTGTCAAATCAAAAGACTTTTGCAACTCATTACTCAGAATACTTACACACAAGAGCACGGATAAGGTGCAAAAATTGATAGATGTAATCTCCATTTAGCCCATGAAAAAATTCATGCCATCATACATGCTCTTCATATCCCAAGAAGCACACAAAGATCCTTTGTGGTCCATAAGCGCCCGCAACTTGTCAAGGACTTGGTGCATGTATCCCCCAAAAACACAATCTCAAACTTGGAGTTCCAGAATCGGAAATGAATCTATAAGAAAAATAGAATCGATCTTATGCATAATACATAGCTAAAATAAGTCTCACTTATTGCGAAAAAAATAAAGTGACAAAAGGATAGTTTATTCACCCAAGGTAAGATGCCATCTCTAGCAAGTGGACCAATAGCTGTGGTGTCACTAGAGCTTGGACCTGACTGACTATTTCTAAATGTCAACAAATATATTTTTAAATAAACTAAGTTAGCATTTAGTTACTAAACAAACATATACTTGTAATATTAGCCATCATCGCTGAGTCAGTGTGGTGAATGCGAATGAGTCATCCATCCTACCATGTTGCAATAAAGATGCACTATGTCAAAGTATATCTTTAATGGGAAGAATCCAACCACTGCCATTCCTCCATAATTCTATGCCAAGGAGAATGGTACCAGGTATGTATTTGTTTAGTCTACAAACATCTTGCCAAATGAATAGAATTTAAGGAGTGAGAATCATCTCATGAACATTGGTGGCATATTTACTTAGGCCGTCTATACATACTTCTCACTTATATTGACTTCATACCCCTATTAGAGGACCATACTGCCTTGATCAACCGCTCACTACACGAGGCTTCCCTTCATGCTTTCCCTCATACCACTCACTCCACCTGCCCACCACCACCTGGGACTGTACCTTGTAATAGTTGGTATGATGATGAGTGTAAGGCTTTATGCCGTCAAGTCAGATTCAAAACCAAAAACAATCTTTCGAGTGACGAACCAGAGACGCTATGCGAGTATCGTCAACTAGTACATTAGATTTCGTTTGCTCGAACAAGGAGGAAGTACTGAACATTTTGTTTAGTAACAACTCTACAGACTTTTGGCTGATATTTTTAGAGGGATGGTCCCCCTCACCACTCAATGACACTCGGGTCTAGTATAACTATGCACACACACTATACAATATCCCAAATTAGCCAGTTCATGACCTCTCACATATGCCATGCCCCACATCCTACACCCTCTTCACTAAGGAAGGAGTGAAGGATGCCGACACAATTCTCTTGTTTTTTTAACCACTCATCATGCAAAAGGATCAAAAAACAGGTGTCAAGATGCCTCATTCACATGTGCGAGCCTCCGATGGGGACATTATTTTGTATGTGAATTAATATCACCTGTTTTAAGTCTTGTGCATCCATCGGATCACATTTGCTTCATTGGGGTGCATTTTTCCTTATTTCTCACCATGCGTACCCTTGGGTTAAAATATTGCCATGTGGCATAATGCCACTTAAGCACATAGAAGCCCTTTCTAAGCACAGTTTTGCATGCAACATGTGAATTTCTGTGCCACATCATCAAAGGCCACCTCTTCTTCATAAAACTTTGATAAGCCATAACTTCCAATCCAGGAAGAATTTGCACACACTCCAAAAAGGAAAAGTGATCTCCTTTTTGAGCTCTACATGCTTGTCATATGAGAATCATTGTTAGCAATTCGACACTACCATTGAAGCAAAACTAAGCTCATGGTAAGACCTTTGCAACAAATGCTAAAGCAATGCATGAATGCAAAAAGCATGCCAGAAGCACAAGTGCATGAGATGACCATAGCACAGAACATGGCATCCACACCTAAAGCATTAAGGCACATGGAAGAACAAAGCATCATGTATCAAGCTACATCAAGCAAAGAAGAGAACGCCATCGACAACATGTATTGAGAACCAAAAGCCTTGCCACCTTTAGCCCACACGTTTGTAAATCAAGCTTGACCACCTGAGAGTAGCTATGAAAGCACCCAGGGGAGGTATTGACATGTAAAAACCACACTTGACCACCTTAAGTAGCAATGTATGCACTAAGGGGAGGTGATGGGATGTGAACTCACATTTGACCACCTTGCGGTAGCCAATGGATCATGGCACCAAGGGGAGGTATTGAGATATGGTGCCATAACCACATAGATTAAAGGCTAAGGTATGGTATAGGAAAGAATTAAAGTAGCCACCCTAGGATGTGGACTACATAATGTGGAGATGTGGATCAAGGATATCCACAAGGAGATATGTGGATCAAAGGATCTCACATGTGTTGACTATTCTAAGGGCACTCTCTATATAAGAGGCCTATCATGTATTGTTGATATAGCACATTGGAATAGATTGAGTGTTTCATACTTCCTGTCTCTCTCCCCATGGCTTTCCATACTTGGTTTGATCCTCCGTGATCTTTATGCTCATTAAGTGATAGGTTAGACTAGTATGATCTGCACTTTGACATCTTCACATTCTATTTTAGTCTTTCATTCTCATTCTATGTCAAGCTTTCCTGGATGAGAACATTCCTGGTGCCATCCCTCATGTGAGTTTGTTCATATGAATGACATCATTGGTGCCATGCTAATCCATGAGAGTTTGTGGAAGATGGCACTGGTGCCAATCTCATGCCACTATCCACAATCTAAGTTAGTTTTGCACTCTCATTCTATGTCAATGTTAAGTAGATTGGTAGCAGTGCCATGCTAAGTAGATTGGTAGCAGTGCTAAAAGAAAGATGGACACACATGTGTAACATTTATGCATAACATTTTTCAGACATTGACCACAGTGCCATTCTCCACAAACTTCCCTGGATGAGAATGGCCCTGGTGCCATCCCTCATGTGAGATTGTTCATATGAATGGCATCACTAGTGCCATGCTACTCCATGAAGAGATGCAAAGGAAACTCCCATCAGTATTTCCAACTAGTTCAGACACTGCAATTTTGAAGTTATCGATGTTTTGCTACTTCCATACCATAACAGGTATGTGGGTGATTGCTTCTTTTAAGGTTATTCTTTAAGATTGAGAACTCTTGTAGCCTTTGATTTCCTAATGCTTTTTTCCTTATGCAGTGACCACTAGAGTTTTTTCTATTGACATCCAGTAGAAGCAATGCTTTATATTCAACTCTCTTAAAAACACACACAGAGAGCTGAAATTGTAAGTGTTGTGTGTGCTTTTTGAACTTAAAACTTCATTATTTTGATATCATACTAACTAAATTATATGTATTGCAGTTGTATTAGAAGGCTTCTAGATGCATTGGATCAATGTCCTCCTTATGTCTCTCTTTTGGATTCAATAGAGCCAATAAATCTAGAGGTAAAAAGTCATTCCCTCTACTGATGTCTATTTCATGCTATGCCTTTGAACTTATTGAATAATTTTATTTTGTTCAGATGTTAACAGTTTCTAACACATCTTTCCAACTGTACAAACACCACAACAAGATGATTCAAGTAGCTATAGATGGAGAGTGCTGATCAATGCCAAATATCTACTTTCAAGCTATTTTGAGAAAGAACAGCCAGACCTTGTACGAAAAAATAATTTTCATTTAGCTTGAAGATAATTGATAGTGATACAAAGTGTTCTAAATCATCATATGCCATTGCAGATGAAAGAAGATAGCTTCAGCTCAAACTATGTATATAATTTCAAAGCTCATACAATTTGGAGGTTTTTGAGCTATGCCTCCCCCAAAATTATTGTACCAGCTACTGTCGAGTTGGGTGAGAGCTCTAAAGTACAAGAAGGTGTCATACACCTTGATGCCACAGATGAAGTTGATGTGGTGCCATAGGAACAAGGACCTAGTGCTGATGAGGAGAAGCCACAAGAGCAAGGACCTGCTGCTGATGTTGTTGAGGAGAAGATGGAGCAGTAGTAAACAGATGCTCCTTGGGCAGTAGAGGAGACAATGGAGCAGCACCAACATACTGTACAGGACAGGATGGAGCAGCAGAAAACAGATTCTCCAAAAAATGATGATAGGGATTGCTTGGACCATGTAGAGTAGCCTCTGGATCAAGCCTGAGCATATGGAGCAAGTTATGGCAAAGCATAGAACATGGTAGCTATGTTTGCATGGCAAGCTTACCAAATCATGGCGTGCTAATGCTGAAGGGCCACCCTGGAACCTATGCACCACCCTGCAACATTGATTTAGCCCTTTATTATAGGCCGGGGATGAGGAGGGGAAGGTACAAACTATGCATGCCCCTTGCTATTCAAGTCATGTAGCATCTGCAAAGCTAGAGTATGCTAGCCTCCCAACTCTGACAAATGCTTTGAGTGTAGGTCAACTACAACGTGCAAACATGATATAGCATGGACCAAGTCATAGAATTATTGAATGAATATATACAAACACAACTTGGGACTAGTGACTATTAAAGTTGGATGCACATGCATGGGCATCAAACAAGTCGTTCTCAGCATGTTCAGTGTCCAAGCATGCCTGTCCAAGCATGCCAGGGTCTTAGACAGATGTTCAATTGTCAATTGCATCTCAAACATACTCTTTGTATCTGCAAAGTTTGGCTACAAGGATCACAGTGCAATCTCTGCTTCCTCCTTCTCTACTCTAAGTTGCTTCACAACTATAATTACACTTTCCCAACTCCTCTTCCTAACCATTTCATCTGTTAATGAAGTGTTTGCCCTCTCCAATTCTTGTATAACAATTTTAAGCTTAGCATCAAAGTGATCAATCAAAGAAATAATTTTTTCATCTGCATGTGGGTGGTGAACAAGCATACGGCCCCTATTTTTCTTGCCATGCCCTATAAACTATCTCCTTGATATGGGGGTTGCTTTAGGATGCCCCTTCTCATCTGTTCCAGGGATGTCATCCTGAAAGTAATATTCCTCATCGTCATGGATTGCATAACTTCCTTCATTACTTAATGATGTGGCTCTCAAAATAGCTGCTTTCTTTAATTCCTCGACGTGCTGCTCTCTCGGGGGGTGCACTACTTAGAAACCCTATGTATCATGTGCATTCAAGGGGTATTAAAAAAACCCCTCAACTAAAATTTTCCCCCAATAAAAACACTCCTCTTTACTTATGAACTAAGTGATTTTTTTCTAAAGTTGAATTAAAAAACCCCTGTTGTTATTGTAGACCTGTTAAAATTTTCCAAAATGTTAAATTCAAATACCCCTCCTTTTGAATGCATGTGGTACACTAAATTTTTATGAGGTGAACCCCCCCAAGGCTGCTCTGCAAAAATTGCCTGTGCAAAATCGACTTAACTGCCCTACTCGATTGGAACCGGTCTAAACTGTTTTATGTATACCCTTTTAAAGGCCATTGTGACCTTATTAGTACGGCGTTGTTTTTGGTACACCTTATTGTGGAAAAGAAGAAAAACCCTATATGCTTCAGGGCGGACACTGTTGCACTTAATTCTATACATAGACGGATCCTTGGGAGTTTTAAACACACCCAACCACTCCCTCTCAGACAGATCAGCCTCCTTTAAGGTTTTTGGATCACGTCCCATCAAGCTAAGGCTGTATTCAGCGTGAAAAGCCTCCTTCATAAGGCACAACTATGTTTTGCTTTGAATACTCCAGTTTGGGAGCTTTCCATCGCCATAAACACAAAAGAAACGATGTGGAGATGACACATAGAGTAAAAAACAAACCTGTAGGTTTAAAAAAAGGACAAACGAGCAGTAGAAGAAGCTTGCATGTTGACTCTCCTCCTCTTTCGAGGGGTTTTTTCTTCTTCTTCAGGCGAACCTTTGGCTCAGCTACTTCCCTTTCTGTCGAGTCCGCAGGAGCAACTTCCTCTTTTCTACTGCTTGTGGGACTCATCACGTCCCCAAGCAGTGAATATATATATTCCTGGTTAGAAATATATTTCTCTGATAGAGTAATTGATAAAAATATATGTTGTGATGGTTGTCACCAAATAGAATTCTTGGGGGTACAATTACCATGTAAAGTAATGTTGCACATGTCCATTGAAATTAGTCTATCTATTGGGTTCTATGAATGCTACAAGGCACTGAATGTACTCAACTTGAGGTTCCTTGAGAAGATGCACATGATGTGTTGTGTAGTTTTTTCTACTATCCTCTTGTGCAAACATCTTTCTTGCTAGGAGACACCTATATTACCTGAGTCTAAAGTGCAAACACAATATCTTGTACCTCTTATGAAATGATGCTACATCATTGTTGTTCTTGTATTCGAAAGCTATTGTTGGCAATATTCTTCAAAGTTGGACCTGGAGGTGGCTCTTGCTTCTCTCGCAGGAGTAGCTTTCTCTTTTCCTGTTGGCAGTCTTCTTCGGAGCTAGAGCTAGAGGTGGCTCTGGCTTCTCTCGAACCTATTCTCTCTTGTGCTTCCTTCCCTCCCTGAAGTTGTGGAGCCCATGCTTGCCACTCCTTCCCTTCCTATCCACGATGATCAGGTTGTGTAAGCACATCACCCGTTACAGAATTCGCACTTTTTGAGCTACTCACTAAGGCTCTCAACTGTTGTTCAACTTCACTTGCATTCACTTGAGAGCAAGGCCATGCCTTATTATGATTATTCATGTACTCTTAAACATTATTTTAAAAAATAAAAATATCAAATCAACATGAATCATTCTCAAATGTGTGTGCTTTTAACTCATGCTACCTTGTCAATGCTAAAAAGCACAAAAAGTTTAGCGGGTTAATGTGCTTCCACCCATATATGAATTGCCACCATTTTCAACTCCTTATACCATTTTTTAACATGTGGCAGTCTCACAATGGACCCATAAGGGTTTCTTTTACCCATGTTTTAAACATGTGGCATTCTCACAATGGACCCACGAGGGTTTCTTTTACCCTAGCCCCTTTACATTATATACAACCATAAATAACGTTTGATGGATCTTGTAATAATAATATGATATGTGAATTGCCACCATTTTTCAACTCCGTATAGCATGTTTCTCACATTTGGCATTATCAGAATGGACCTTGGAAACATCTTGAAAGTGTACTTAAAAAGTCCTTCCCTCACATGGGTAGGAAGATATATAATCACAAGAACTCACTACACATCTTTGAGAAAGAAGTAAATGCCCATATTCAAGAATCCAAACTTCATGTGTAGATAATGCTGAGGTTGAGGATAAGCAGATCAAAACACAACCCATCATTCTCCCCCCCTTTCCCCCCTCTCTCTCTCTCTCTCTCTCTCTCTCTCTCTCTCTCATGCACACTTAGTGTGCACTTCTTGAAAAGCCTACATATGATGTGTTGTGCCCTACATTCCTTTCTATATATAAGCATTTAATTTTAAAAACCTTCGTTGTATATATATTTGATTTTATGTATTAAGAAACCACTTTTGTAGGTATTTTTATGTTGGATTAAGGAACCCCTTATGGTCATATAGTTACATTTTTTAAGGTGTGCCGCTTAAGCATGCAAGCATGCATCTAGGAATGTGGGCGAAAGACATGCATGTACAGACACAACTCTGCTTAAGCATGCATATTGGCATGAGCGCTTTTTGAAAAATTTTCAATTGAAGAATCACATGAACACAAAATCAATGATGAAGTCATGAAGTATGGTACGTGTACTTCTGATGGGCTAAGATGTGTTCTTTTAAAGCTTACTCAACTTTGGTATACCATATCAAATTTTGATATGAAGGACTGCGAGTCCACAAAGGGATATTCACGTAGCAGCTGGACATGCGCTGTATGATGCTTCCCCTTTGAAAATGGCCAAGCTGGAGAAATTGGAACACTTACGGCAGTACATGGATCAGTTCTGATAGAAAGAACGTATCGGTGAAGATGGTGATTGTAGGTGAGAGTTGAGTCCATGAGTCGGTTTAACCAATGAGCTAGCATCGTCAGCCTGCGGACCTGTCTAGCCTCTCCTTGTATCTCTCGTAGGATTTCTGCCTCTCAATCGAGTTCCTGTAAGATTCTTGCCTCTGCAGTTTCATCTGCTCGTGAAAACGTGCAATGAAAGCATCCGCCAACTGGTTCACTTGTTCAGCTGTGAGGCTGGGAATTCTCTCCAGACTGGCAGCTCCGGATTTGGGATCGCTTGCTTCAGACATCAGGGTCGCAAAACCCACAGGTGAGCGTCCTGCCGATGTCTCGTTTGCGCTTTGCAACAATCGAATCGGCTCTTTGTACTCGCCTCCGCGCATTTCATCGACTTGACGACAATGGTTTCTGGGCACCGTATCTGAGATCGAACGAAGTAATCTGGGGGCGGATTTACGTGACAGTTTGTTTGCCTCCATAGTCCTCTTACTGTCCTGTACCGTCTCTAGTTTGTTTGTTTCCATACTCCTCGTGTCCTGTACCGATTCTGCATCCATGGAAGAGCTCATCCTGTCGGCGTTGGATTTGGAGTGGAGGAGGAGGGAAGAGGCCAACAGAAGCAGAGCGGAGAAGGCGAGGCGGTGGTGGGAGAAGGCGAAGCAAGCGATGCAGAAGGCGATGAGGAAGGCGAAGGAGTTGAGGGAAGAGTGCAAAAGCATGATAAAGCGGGTGAGCAACAAAGAGTTCACCTGAATTAAGTCAGGAGCAGAGTAGCTCTTGATGGAGGAGTACCATCACTATATACCCATCAGAGAAATGTTTACAGACTTAGTCAGTTGCGTGATGAATAAGATTTGTCACACATGATGGAGGAGTACCATCACTATATACCCATCAGAGAAATGTTTACAGACTTAGTCAGTTGCGTGATGAATAAGATTTGTCACACAAAAACAACATGGTGAGGCCATTCTATACACAGTTATAAACTAATAATATACATGCCACATGGAGTTAAGAATGGAAGTAGTCCGGGAAGGTTCTCTCGAGAAGAACGTGCCAAATATATCCACATCACCTCTCACTACCATTAACTTAGAATGCCAGCTTGATGAATCAAAAACTCATCCCAAATGGAGTTAGAGGGCCTCCCCGTGTCGAGGCTAAGGCTGGGGAGGCTGTTGACTCAGCAGAGGTCTCTTTGGACTGGAACATGTCCCCGTATGTCGGTTTTGATCTGCTATCGACAGTGCCTCCAAACTGGCTGCACCGGGTGAAACCAGCATCTCAGGTCTCCACAGCATGCTACAGAACGTCTCAACTCTTAGCAATAGGCCATTTCAAAAATAAATGCCCGGTTAAACCAGTCCAGTTGCGTAATGCTGTTGAGAAATGCACGTAGCTAGGCTAGCATTCAACCGCCAGGATTTGAGAATAGTTCAGCATTTGCCAGCCAAGGGGTTGCAAAAATGCTATGCCAGTTAGGCTCCCCCAGCACCACTGGCTAGCGCGGGGAGGCCCTCTTATTCCCTACATTCCAAGGCTAAAAATAAATATCCTCGTGTGTAATGATGGCCTCATGAGTGCACAACCACGACCATAACCATCCCATTTCACATGAACACACACACTCAATGTTTTCATGAGGATCTTGCTTGCATCATGATACATGGAACCTCCTAGATCTAGCAACCCTGAGCAAGAAACCATCTATGCCTCTCAAAACTTGGCTGAGAAAACTAGCAGTCAATACGCTCAACCATTTTCCACTTTAGAGTGGCACATAAATCACTTACTTAGCCTAACACTAGCATTTGGTTAGTGAATCCAATCCAATTGCCAAGACACAACCTTACGAAGGAAAGTGTAACAAGGCATCAATGGTTTCAACATGATGCTCAAATTTGCTTTCCATACCATCACACACATTAGAGACACTTTAGATTTTATGACCGTCCTCTATCCCAACCTTCACTTCTTTGCACCACCTAATATTCATGTTTGAAGCATTCAACATAGTTTTACTTACAACCTACACAAACTTGTTTCCTTAAGTTTTTCGCATCAACCGCTCCCATTTTTCTTGTTAGCGTTAATTTTCTACATCACATGCTCACAAATTTTGACTTATTTCTTTTGATCATGTGATTGTGTTAATTATCCAATACTTCTCCTTGTAAAAATGTTAGCCAATAATCAGCAAGGGCCCAATTAGCACATAGTCTAAATATAATATGAAAAGAAAAAGGGGCCGACAACAATTGATATACTATTAAAGCATACATGGAGATAATAAAGTAAATCAAGATGCTTTACATGGAGTCAAACCCATTGTCATGATCAATATGGGTCCAAAACCAATCAATCTTAATTGTATAACTTATTAAACCCTTGGGGGGGTCACTTAATGCAGATGCCTATGCTAGGTGCATTCAAGGCCTCTTTTATAAACCCCTATGTGACCACTTTCTAGGTAAGTGTTATTAACCCCTCTATAATTTTTATGAAATTATACTTCCTTTTTTTGGTTTTTTTTAAAGGTGAACTTAAAAAATATCCTTCTATAAGAGGCAAGTGACCAAACACACTTCAAGCATTAGGTAGTGTTTAAATATAGCCTTCATAGGAAAACCACGTTCAACCAAAAACAAGCTATGAAGGAGAGTTCTAAATAAGTTGAAGACCGCATAAAACCCTATAACTCTCAATCCAATCTCACCCTCAAAGGCTATAGATTGCAGCTAGGACTAAAATCACTAATTGTCATTGTTGGCAACCAGTGGCATGGTCTCAAACATCAACATTAAAGAAAACAATTTGATAGAAGTTGTGTGCAAAGGAAAGAATGACGAGGTGGTTTACAAGTTATGAGTTACTCACAAGCACTTCTTGAAGCCCTTATCAGATTCAATTGAGGGATCCCAAGAATTACTTAGTGCCTTAGAAGCATTGAAGAAAATGTGGGATGCATTTCCAAGTGGTGGTGCTATACCTTCAGCAGCAATAAGTGCAGCAGTAAGTACGCCATCTATAACATATAACCCTCAAGTACCACCAATATCTGTGGAGGTAACTCCGGCAAGTGTAACTACAGTATCTCCAAGTGTACCTACACCATCGACTGCTGCAACTATAGGAACAAGAAGGAGTGATCGTGGAGCAGATTCAAGTTCTACGGCTATTCCTAGAAAGAGAGCAAAAATAACTCCTACTCCACGTGCAGATCGTTCAAGTGCAGGCTATTTAAAACCAGGCAAAAAATTGGATAGCGATGAAGAGGAGGATCCGCAAGAAGAAGATACAAGTCTCGAAGATTTTTCTATAAGTGTGGCAGACTTACATCCTCCAGAAGATGAGGGATACATTTGGGGATTTTCACAATTCAGCGTGGCCACAATGCTTATTGATCGAGCTTTGTTGTTCACAAATCAAAGAAAGCTAGATAAGACATTTGCACACAAATTGTATGAAGATACGAGGAAAACAAGAACTCCAGTTGCCACTAATATCACTCTTCGTCCTATGGTGTTTAAGAGACTTCAAGAAGATGATCCTACATTGCCTGATGTCACATTTCAAAAGCGCATGGACTTTCTTGATGCTTTTGAGAACTTTAGAAGGAGTGACTTTGTTTGTGGAGAGGCTTTGTACCAAAGCCGATATGGGACTGACATCGAGAAGAGATACATGCTAGCAAAGAATAGATTCTTGGAAAGATGCAGGTTTGAGCCCATTGATGGGCAACACTTTTGTGAAGCTTGCAGGATCGCCCTTGATGAGGGAAGAAAAGGAAACTTGCCACAGATTGAGTGGATGGAAAAGTTTCAACAGGTCATTTGTCATATATGCATATTTAACGATGACTCGAAGTACATTCTAGAATCAGAAAGGCTGAATTCTGCTCCATTTAGGTTGAAAAAAAGCTCTTCTCTTTCTGAGATCTTGATAAAGACAAGGGAGTTATGGATGGGCTGTGGAAAGCCACAAACAGTGAAGGACAGGAGACCTACATTTGAGTACATGGCAAAGAGGACTCGGTTCTATAGATGCTTGAAAGGTGTTGTAAGCAATACGCAAGGCATACCAAGTAATAAGGTTGAGGCAAAAGATTTGAACACTGTCGTTGCAAGATACAGGGATGTTACTTGCATTGTCTTCCGCAAGGACTAAGTGTTTCAGAGCATCGTGGATGTTTGCCAAGCATATGAAACAAGGAAGATATCCTTTGAGGCACCAGAGCACATTGCAACTCAGAGGAAAGAAATAAAGAAACCGATGTCTATTGTTTGGTGGAGAGCATTAAGGTTTGTTCCAGATGCAATAACAGAAGAAGTATGCAAGAAGATCCTAAGTGGTGACTGCTTCTTTGGAAAGAAGAGCAAGCATAGCAACTTGGATGAAGTGGTCACCCGAATGATTCAAAGTGAGGCTGCTCTCTCGGCACTATTATTTTTATTGAAATCTGATGATGAGTTAGCTGGCAAGTCAATTGATGTGGATAAGAAGAAAGCACTTAGCCTAGGTCAACTCCTTGATAAGACATGGGCTAGAAAGTGGTTGGCTTCAATGGATGCAGATGCCACACCAACAAAGGATCTAAGAGCTAAAATGCCAAAGGTTGTTGAGACAGAATATATGGACATCAAGAAAAAGGCCTTGCAGTCCACTACCCAAGGTAGAGCAATTGGTGGTTTAGATGATGGTTCTCCATTCAGCTTCTCCTATGATATCCTGCTATCATAGAATGATACAAAATTTGCACACATCAATGGCAGTGATACAGAGCATTTCATAACAATGAGCGGTCATGCTTGGGAGAAGCCATGCGTATTTTTCATAGATGAATTGCTTGCAGTGTCACAGATAGTTGAACTTGTGCGGATTATCGTAGAAGGTCCTATGGCAGATAAGAAAAGATCAACGTTGGTCTGTTCATGATAGAATCACAAAGGGATGCATTATATGCGAGTTTGACATCTGCATTTGGGTATTTACTTTCAAAAGTATACCATGGTATAGTCCTACGTAATCATATGACTGTCTTGGAAGGCACTGCCATTCAAGTCTTGCAGCCTTTCTTGATGTGCTTCTTATCGAGGGGTGGTGGCAATCTAATCCAAATTCCTTTAAGGACTCTCGAGCTTCATTACTTTGAGGACAATAAGGTTAAGCTTGATGCAGCAATGGTGGATTAGAGAAAGCCGATGGATCCTGATGTGATACTAGAGATGACAAGGAATTTATTGAATGATGGGTGGGAAGTAGCATTCTATCGAATGGGTTTTGCTGCTGAGAAATTGCTACGCCAAGGTAGAAATGTAGATGTCATTGATACCCCCCATTAAATTGAGTTCTTTGACACATATTATAGTTGCACTACCTTCTTTGAAGAGGAAAATGTCAAAGAAGAGGGTAGTGAGTCTGAGGGTGATGATTCTAGCTCAGGTGATGATGACGATGAAAGCTCTGCATCCGATGACTTATGGCAAGAAGAAATCCGCACAAAGAATAAGGGTGATCAACTGTCAACTAGAGTCAAGGAGGTTCCACTCATCATACGGGAAGGCTCGCGGAAGCAAGAAGTTACAGTAGTACAGCACATCACAAGAAAAGGTAATTAGGCTAAAGAGGTGGAAGCACTTCCCTTGAAATTAAAAGTGAGGAAGGCACCCTTGATCTTGGGTGAAGGACAGGCAAGTGGATCGATCTTGGGTGAAGGACAGGCAAGTGGATCAAGCAAGGAAGCCTTACTCAAAGAAGGTATGGACGAGGTAAAGCATGACCAGGAGTAGTTACCAGGAGGCATAGATGGTTCTTTAGCCATGACCTTACAGACTCCAGAGCAGCCTACTAGTCAGGAACCTAGTAGCCAGGTCCCTACTCACCAAGAACTTGGTCATGAGACTCTAGAGCAGCCTACTAGTCAGGTGCTTGGAACTGAAGAGCAAACTACTGAGGACCTTGCTACTGAGACTCCAGTCTTAGAGCAGCCTATTAGTCAGGACCCTGGTAGTCAAGGGCTTGGCATTGAGGACATTGGTACTGAGTAACATGATGGTTGACAGCTTTGAAATCACAAGTCTTGAACTTCTATGTAAAGTGAATATCTAATAAAAAGTTTACTACTTTTTTGATTTCTTTACTCTAATTATTGTGTATAAAGATTGTTTATGAGAGCCATTTTATACTTAATGGTGTATTTTAAACTTTATGTCAAATGTATTTTTATAGTTAAGGGTGTTTTTTAATACCAAGTGTGGTGTATATGTACACTACTTACACATAAAAGGATTTATCTACACTACCTTTCTAAGGGCTTTATGTACACCACCTTTCTAAAATAAATGGTCATAAAGGTGTGTACACACCACTTATACATAAAGGTGTTTATTTACACCACCTTTCTAAGAGAATTGGTCATCTATTATTGGTCATCTATTGATGTTCTTAGGTGATAGTAGCTCAATTCACAAGAAGTTATGAAGATGTTTATGTAGACCACTTTCTAAGAGATTTTTGTGAAGTTATGAAGATGTTTATGTAGACCACCTTTGTAAGAGATTTGGTTATGCATTGATGTTCTTAGTACTTAATCATCAAATCTTTTGTTTTGAGTTGGCAAATCTAGTTCAAAAAACAACATTACTAGTATATTCAAAATTTTTGGACTGTTTTTTAGTCCATTTCTCAAATTGGACTTTACACAAGTCCAAAAATTTTGAATAGTGTGTTAGTATCTTGGAAATCAAGGACAAAGAAAACAAGGAAGCACATGGGATATGATGTAGAAGAAAAAATAAGAATACCACTACCCATTATTTTGCACATTATAGAGTTTTTGAAGATGCTCGCTAAGGAGGAAGTAGAAGGAGATAGCACAAATGAAGAATGCCCATGACAATACCATTCAAGCATCCAAGCAAAAGTGATGATGAATCGGACATTCAAACAAACTAGTTACCTATTTGTACTTAACACATTATAAAGGCATAATTGAGTTATGATTTAATCGAATTTTTTGCATTAGTAGTGCACCATTATAGAGACAAATTGTGAAATTTATCATGTGGAAATGATAGTGCCAAAAAATGAACTTTTGATTCTCGAATGATATTTTCATAAAGTAAACTTTTCAATTGGGAAGGATTTTGGGGATTAGTCCAAGAGTAGACATATGAGTCCAAAATTAATGAAATAAGTGTTGTATCTAGAATTAAGACTTGTTTAATTTCGAATTGGACTTAAAAAACTCCAAATATATTTTAGCATGGTGAAAGGGTTTCATAAATGAACCTATAATGATCTATTAAGGCCCTTGATACTATTGTAGATAGAGTTGTTGAAAATACATGAAACAAACTTGAGTCTATATACACCAAATAGATCCTATTGAGTGATGTTATATATGCAAGGTAACGTATGAAAAGCATAGTTTCCATCACAATAAGAGTTGATGAGGTTGGAAAGTGATAGTGTATAGATTCAATTTTGGTATGAGCACCAAGTAGAGTAATACATATGCAAGAAAATGTATAAAACGCATAGCTATTATCACAATAAGAATTGATAAATGTTGGAGACTCATGGTGTATACTTTTTTGTTATGAACACTAAAACTAGTCCATTATAGTACAAGCTCCCATTCAAGAGATTTAGCTAGTGCATTACATATTTCAAAGGGAGAAGGTGAAAAAGAAAGAGCTTGTCTACCAATTCCACTCAAACACATAATATTGTTGTTGTTGTTAAAAATGTTGAATCTGATTGTGCACATACAAATGGAAGTCCTCAAGGTAACTGTGCTTCCATATGTCACATTTCAAAGCATTAAAAAAAGAAATTAAATTGTATTTGATCTACATGTTCTAGTTGATGAGAACCATATAATGATTGTTTCATTCAGAAATACATGTCAAGTTATCTTGTCTAAAATATCAAAACAATGCAACTAATCAAATATAAATGTGTCTAATAAAAAAAACAAGCATAGTAATCCAAGATGCCTATTGCTAAAGAATATATGAAAAATGAGGACATTTCCAAAGTACTTGTTGTATTGTTTCCTATCTATAAGAGCATACAGGGGCATTAGGGAGGAGCAATCTTATGTCTTGATAATAATTGACCCTTCTTGCAACATAACATGCTCCCAAATAATTCTGCAAAGTTTGCCTATAATGCATGCCCAAATGCCAAGTTCTTTCTGCTTGAGAAATGGGGATAAGAGAAAACCCATACTCCAATAAGTGATTCCGTGCCTAAAGGAGTTACCAATAGAGGGAGCTAGGTCTACCAAACCAATGCAAGTACTGAAGAATAGCCATCCACTCTTGGACCACACTATTATAATGCGAAAAACTAAGAATCTTCCCTTTAGCATAAAGAAAGTACCATCTTTGGCTCATACAGTTGGCTCATATAGAACCAAATTATATCATCAACATTGTTGAAAGCATCATGAAAGGCATGGATACAGTGTACACAATCAAGCAACATTTGTGAGAACCCCACCCCTTAGCAATGCATAGGATTGGGCACAGGCAACGCGGTTGAAGCATGAAAATAACACTCGCTTGAAGAGCTCAAAAATAGCACTCATACATTGATTTGATGAACAAAAATAGCACTTGCTTGACAATTTCATATCACTCTCATTGCTTGCTCACCCTCCTCTCTATCCATGTTACATTATCTACCTTGCTCTCTAGGCCTACGTCACTTTGTTGTTGCTTGCTCACCCTCCTCTATATCAAGGTTACATTATCTACCTTGGGAGTGTTCTCTATCACTCTAGACATGTCACATACACATGATTATATTGAACTGCAACAAAGTTCCATGAAGTTTACGAGTTGAGCATGATAGGAAAATCCCCATGAAGGATTATAGATGAGGACCTACTAGAATGAGAATGACTATCTTTATGGAGTCAAGAAAGCCAAAGGATTATAGAATCAAATCCAGAAGCATACGAGACGTAGTTCTCTAGAGGAAGCTATGGACTTGCACTACCATGTTCACTAGGAAGCTCCCCCCAACAGCCAGTTTGGGATGCATTTACAAAGGGCTTTACACTCAAGCATTGCTAGGCATCCAAAAATGCCACGAACAAGGAAGCATTCATGATCAATTGGGTGAGTTAATAGAAATTGTCATTTTCATGGTTAAGAAATAGGAAAATTTGGAGAGGAAAATGGAAAAATGGTCTAGAAGGAACAATCCATCTGTTGACTGTTTTGGAGGAAAAACACATGGTGCAGATTTTATTGAAAGTGGCTACGAATCCATGTAGCAAGGAGTAGCAAGCTTCCCCTCAATATCCCATCCATTGACTTTCCTCATGCACATGCACCACCATCTATGAGCTATAATTTTCCTTTGGTATTGAACTATCAAAATATGTTATTGGCTTCAAAGAAAAGAATGGATAGGTAAAGTGCAGAGCTAGATAGAGCTAGTAATTTAGTGGATAAGGCAAAGAGGGAGAAATTATGGCACAAAAACATTCATGTAGTGGTTGACAAATTAAGGACAAACTTGAGGCATGCGCAACTACAATTGGCAGATCTATACTTGATAGAAGCAGATGCAAAGCATCAAAGAAAGTTGGAGGTGGGCATCTTGTCCTTCACCACCACACGAATTCTAGGGTTCCATGTGAAGCTCCCAAGTTTGATGAGATAATACCTACATTGGATATGAGGGGGTCTTGCAAGTTTTGAATAGACCATGTCTTATGTCCTTCATGTTGACATAAGCAATGGCCTTCATGTTCACATAAGCAATGTTAATGCATCATTTCCACTTGTAGGCATAAGTATGGGAAAACTATATAGACTTTGAGAGGATCCGTGCTAAGGTTTGGTAGAAAAGTATTTAAATTTTAATCTTTGTAAGACTTTTCCATTGCTTTATGAATTCTCTTTTGTAAGTTCTTTGTGGGTGCCTCATGACTACTTTTTAGTGCTATTGGACTTCTTTAACAATACATTTGTCTATTTTTTATTTTTTTAGGGCTTTATGATTGCTTTGTGTGCTTTATGATTTCTAAGGTTTGGTACAAAGTTAAAAATCTTAGTTTTGAAATTGACATGTCCTTTCATGTTCTGTAGTCTCCATCGATAATTCATATGCTAGTTCATCAGACAAGCTTTGCAGACTTGCAACTCTATAGAATTGAGGAAGGCAATCTTGTTTTAAATAACTCACTGCAAGAGAAGACAAATGTGCAAAGCCCAGGGACAGACCTTGAAACTTCACAACACAATGTAGTTGCGACAATTGGTGGATAGATGCGACAAATAGGTACATGAGGCTATATAGCTTTTTGAGTCTAACTTGGTTGCTTTAGCAAAGGAAGTAACTAAGAATGTAGGAGTTGCTATAGCCACTCGGGGTGGGAGGGCACTATGTTAAAACCCCATATAGCACATGCGATCAAGGGGTATTAAAAAAACCCCTACCTACGATTTTTATAACCTATATACAGCCCTTCTATAAAATTTGAGATGATAAAGGTATCCCTTATCTAAGGAAATTTTCACTTTTTGAATTAAAAAAGGCCTTATGTATGTATATTTTTTGTAACTCCATAAAAATATTAAACCCATTCTGTTAATTGCACGTGCTATCTTACATATTTTGTAATGGCCCTCCCAGGTATAGCCACAACCATATACGCATGTGAGAGAGACAGAGAGAGAGAGAGAGAGGCAAAAGGGAGATAGAGAAGCCTGGGGCGCCAACTCAATAGGTAATATGTTACTACCCTTATCCAAAATCTAGGGTATGGCGGGACAAGGTCCATATATAATATGCATGGCACTACTACACATGGACCCTATTCCAATGCTCAAGCATCGATGTTTAGCGCGTGCGGGGTGCTAATCATCTCGGTAATCAAAGCACGATTAGTTAAGTGTCGCTACATAGCGACTTTACACAAGTGTCGCTATATAGAGACACTTACTAGACTTGTGAATGGTCGTTATATAGTGACACTACGATCGTTTCCTATAGCAACATTTTACAGAGAGTGTTTTTTCCCATACCGACCTTTAAAGATAGTTTTTCCTAATGACAAATTTTGAATCATGTACCACCATCTTGGATCAGAATGATCCGGATGAAAAACCAACTATATTGAAGATGGGTGCCAAGTGCCATCAATTATATATATGAAATTGTGCTTAAGTACATGTATCAATGGATCTTTAAACACGAAAGGCACTTCGATTAATGAAATCATTAGTATGCACCTACTCATCACAATGCTTGGGAAGAACAAAAGTATCACTTTCATCAGTCCAAAGTTTGGTGGAGTCTATTGCAAAGAAACTGCTATTGTCTTTTCTCACTGTCACATGGGGACCGTTGTAAATAGTTCTAAACCATTTTACATCAAGAATGAAAATACTAAATCGTCTGAAATCAATTTCATAGATTTCGTGTATGGTCCCACAATAATCCAACTACGAGGAGAGAAGATTGGTATCCGAAGCACTTGCTCGACTAAATTGTGTGAAGTTAGCCATGACTCCACAATCATATGTGACTCTCTTTGAATCGATGCGTTCCACGCAAAAATGTCATCCATATGACCATAATGCACTGTACTTTTTGTGTTGCAAAAGAGCATCATTAAAACAATGAAGATGCATCTATTTTATAGCGTATATTGCCACAAATAATTACTTAATTACATCAAGAGGTAAGAAACTTACATGCACCATACATCGAGATGATAACTCTCGCTCGTGCTCGTTTATTGTCTCTCCATCACATTCGGCTTTACGTAGAGCCAGTTGTAGCCAATCAAGTGACATGTGAGTGGGGAGAAGGGCGAGATCCCGTGGATATGGTTGCGATCTCCTATAAATTACTCTGAATCTCTTCCTTGCAACTATTCTTTCTGCTTTGGCCACTTCATATCTCTCAATCCACTTCTGCATCTCCTTGCTATTGAGGATACAAAGCTTATTGAATTTCTCCATTTGCTCTTTGCTCATCTTTCTTTCAATCCCTTTTCCTTGGGGAACCTCTCGCCAACGATGCAGTCATCATCCTTGTTATGCCAAGCATGCGGCATATCGGGATCCGTGGATGCAAGAAACTCCGTGATATATACTAATGACTCTTGCACAAGCCATCCCTCTACCATGCTTGCTTCTGGTCTTGCTCTTTGCCTTACAAATCTCTTCAAAGTTTTTATAAACCGCTCAAGAAAAAACGTCCACCAACTATGAACGGTACCTGCAATGGACACCTCATCAACTATGTGCACAAGCAAGTGTACTTGAGTTGTCATAATGCTCAAGGGAAAGTGCTTCTCAAGCAAGCATACGGCTTCGATGGAGTCCACCCTAGCCTTCTCGATGCTCGATATGGAGATCTCTTTTTGAGATATCCACCTATTTCACATGCCCATGTAAGATATATTCATAATCAGTCTACAGATTTTATTCAACTTAAATTGAAGAAAATGCAATCAATGCAATTTGATAGTAAGCATACCTCACAATACCACTGATCTTAAATATAGCGTTTCTAACATCTTCTTATTGTAAGCACCCTTTTACTGTAATTGGGAGGATGAACTATTAAAGCAACAAAGAAGTCATGTCAACAATATAACATAATCATAATTACACTAACGCATCACGATTATCGGTACACTAATCCTACAGGTTAGAAAACCTACTGTAAGACCTTGTGCCAATCATGGGACTTGAGCCCACTAAGCTTATTGTCCTTTGAAAATGCTCCTTTCAAGCAAGGCATGTACCCTATGGGTGTTCGAAAAGAGGCAATGTCTGCCTTGACTGCTGCCTCCTCTCTCTTGGAGAGAATCCATGTTGCTTTCGGGAGGACAACTTTTCCCGAAGCACGCACTTGGGACCACAAATGAACATCCTATTCATAGCACACAAGTCTTCTCAGAGTCCTCTCGAGTCTTTGGAACCAACCAAGTGTGCCCAAATAGTAGCCCCCACATTCCTGAAGATATGCATGGGATCCAAGAGACGATTGATTTGTAACTAACCCCAATAAGGATGCTCATGAAAGATGGATAGCCTCTTCATATCATGAGGAGGTTCCTCTCCATTCGCCCTCCAACAAGCCTGAATCCAGTCACTTGCCTTCAAATATGGTGGTGGTGGATCAAGCTGACCTCCACGCGTGAGATGGTCTAGCAGAAGGTATCGAGCATGACCTTCATAAACATTTTCCTTCATATGTTTGGAGTATCGTGCAAGTAGTTTCAAACCCGGTCCACAAATAGGACAAGCATAGTACCCACTTGTAACAAGTCCTGCATGCATGCATGAATGTGTTAGCATAAGACGCACGTGAAAGAGAGTCATAAAAGCATAATCCTATATTATACATGTAAAGACACAACCATGTGCCTATGCACTCTCCATATCCTAGGTAGTCATGCATGGTCCACATCAAGATACCCCTAACCAAAATATCATTGGTATGTCTAGGAGCTTTGGAAATATCAAAGGCCCGTACTCCTCTCCATAAGATCTGTAACTCCTCTATCAAAAATGCCATGTACATGTGTCCATATTTTTTGCCTTGTACTTCCCTGGCACAAGTAGTACAAGCATGAGGTGTCCCTTCTTTATTGTTAGCCATGGTGGGATATTGTAATTCACCAAGACTATGGGCCATGTTGACCAAGATGTCGAGCGTAACCTGAAAGGATCCACGCCGTCCATGAAGAGCCCAAGATGTAAGTTGCATGGCTCCCTCGCAAAGTTCGGCCACTGATTGTCTATGTGCTTCCAAGCTGCACAATCTACGGGAATCCTCAATGTGTCATCAGTGGACCGATGAGATGCATGCCAAGTCATCAACAGATTTGCATTGAAACATGTGCTGTATTCTTTCAATGATGGGAAAGTGTCTCAAGACCTTTACCGGTATCCGCTCACCCTGCAAGTCATCTCTATATCGTTGTTCCCCACACTTCGGACAACTAGCCAAATCTCCATGCTCATGATGAAAGAGAATACAGTCATTACAACAAACATGGATGGTATCATAATCCATACCCACCGTTATTAGCATCTTCTTCACTTCATCTCTTGATGCGGACATGGTATTTGGTGCAAGCAACATCTTCTAGAGGGCCGAGACACTTGTATTTGACCACCCATACTTTGCTTGTAGATTCAAGATTGAGAGACAAGCCCGTAGTTTAGACATCCTAGCACCCTTGTACAACTGTGTTGATTGCAACTCTCGCATATTGACCTCAAACTTGAACATCACATGTACATGTGATGTAGTGCCCCTAAAAATAGAATCCATCATGTCCATCATACCCTCATCGTCATCTGGCACATCCGGGAGACTATAGTCTTGCTCAAAGTGTGAAGGTATATGTGCACCCTCGCCACCCTCCTCATCCTGTCTCAAGATTTCGTGTAATTATAAGATCTTGTCTCAAGGTTTCGTGTCATAATGATATGCAATATTAATCCACTAACTCAAATAGCATTGACTTACCGATGATCCATCACCATGTGCAACACTAACAGTGGGTACTATTTCGGGCTCCTCCCCATACATCCGCAAGTGGTGCACGACAATATGACATTGATGTCGTACTTCTCGCTTGCAATGAGTGCAATGACAATACAACCTCTCCGTAAGCCACTCTATGCTCCCGGGCATCATTTGATGAGCTTCCACTCATCCCTTCCATCTGCACACCTCCAAAATCACAACATGAGCTACAAGGAAATCTATTAAGATTCATAAAATAGCCACCCCTGAGCTCCTTTCCTCTCTTCTAACAATAAGTGCCGTGAACCGTCGCTATAGAGCGATGCTTTGTCATGTTTTGTTCCTATATAGCGACGCTTTAGGATATAAGCATCGCTATATAGCGACTGACCAGCATCGCTATATAGTGATGCTAGGGGGCTAAAACCCAAAAGCCCGCGCAACGCCGTCTTTTACATCTCTATTGCGGAAAAAGCAAAAATCCCTCCACTTTATATTCGACGACCTCGCTTTCCTCCTCTCTATTCCCCACACTCCTCACCCCTGCCCAGCCCCTCTCCCAACACTTGTGCTCCCTCTCCACCCTTCTCCCTTTCTGCTTGTGTGAAAGGAAGTTTTTCAAGAAGGTGTGTCTCTTTAAGCAATGTAGGTTCATTTTTTATGAGATTTCATTTTGTGAGTGTTGAAGCATGTTTCTTCTTGTATTGCTAAGCCTATGTGCTAATTTTCATGCTTGATTTTCATAGGTTAAGGACAAACAACGAGATTTGGTGAAAGAAAAAAGACTCACCTCTTCTCTGTTCGGTATTTCTCTTCCTCCTCTTTCTCCTTGTTTGTAGGCTTATGCTTGTCTCCTCAATCCAATCCCTTTGAAAAGTTGCTTCTCCAAACTCCTCCTTCCTCTAGCTAGTTATTTGAAAAAATGGTATGTTTCCTCTTTTTTGTAGGCCAGTCCACGAAACACCGAGCGGGATTTTTCCAAGTAAGAAAGTGCTTCCTCTTTTTCCCTTTTGTTGTTTCCATTATTTGCATTGGCCTGCAACTAATGCCTTAAGTGCTAGCTGAGTAATGGGCGTAGGAACCCTCTCTTTTCCTCTTTTCTCTTATTCCCTCTTCTTCCCCTCTTTTCCTCTTTCCTTTTCTTATGCTTATGCTTATGCTTTTCCTTCTCATGCTTATGCTCTTTTCCCTCTTCTTTTTCTTCCCTCTCTTCTCTTTTCCCCTCTTCCTTATCTTTTCATAAGCATATGCCTATGCCTATGCTTATGCTTATGCATGAGCATATGCTCATATGCTCATGCATAAGCATAAGCATATGTCTCCTTCTCCTTCTCCTTCTCCTTTCCTTCTCTTCTTTTCCCCTCTCCTTCAATCTCTTTTTCTCCTCTTTTCATAAGCATATGTATATTTGCCTATGCTTATGCTTATGCATGAGCATATGCTTATGCTCTTTTCATAAGCATATGCTCTTTTCCTTCTCTTATGCTTATGCTCTTTTCATAAGCATATGCATATGCCTATGCTTATGCATGAGCATATGCTCATATGCTCATGCATAAGCATAAGCCTATGCTTTCTCTCTTTTTCTCTTATGCATATGTTTTTCCTTCTCTTATGCTTATGCTTCTCTTTTCTCTTATGCTTCTCTTATGCTTATGCTTATGCTTATGCTTCTCTTCTTTTCCCCTCTTCTTAGTCGTATTCGGTTCTTTTTTCACATGCTCCTTAGCCATATTTGGTTCTTTTTTTTTCAAACGGATTCTAAATGGAACAACCATGCCCTCACCCATGGGTGTCCTCCCTAAACCCCAACCTGGTTCCCCACGTCACAAGGATTATAGACATAGCTTCTCGGCTAGCTCATGTAAAAGAGAAGATTGTGCAAGAGAGTGATTGGGTGAAGTACAACATGGGGGTGCGTGCTTCTAGGTGGGGTCCAAGCCGAAGGGTAGTGGAGCAAGGGCGACTGAGGAAAGCACAACACAACCTACAGGATCTCCGTAGGTTGTGGAGAGACTGCCACGACCGGTGGAGCCTCAAATATGATTGTGTAAAGGACATAATGGATTGTGTAGAGGCATTCGTGGATTGCGAGTACATAATCGCTAAAGAGCATGACCGCATATTAGAAGAGGTGGAGGATGAGGTCCCCAATGACCCGCCTAGTGGTGTAGAGGAGGAAAGTACCTTAGACAGTAATGCAAAGCAGTAGACCTCCTCCATCATTTTGGCATTTTGGAGAATGTCTCTTTTGGAGAAAATTTTTGCTTAAGCATACTTTTGGAGACATATATTTTTTATATACATAATTTTGGAGACATACTTTTGGTCCCTATTTTATATATATATATATATGTGAAAATCTTATTGGATTCCACTTGTCTTTCATAAATATTGACATTTCAAAATTGGCTTTTCATAATTGTCTTAAGTAAATAATTGTCCTTTCATATTTATCCTTTACGCGTTGTGGTCATTTCATAATTTTCACAAGTGATTAATTGCCTTTTCATAATTTCTTGAGTGTGAATTTCATAATTGTCTTAAGTAATTATCTGTCTATCCGCTTCTTACCCGCTCTTGTTTTTTGTTTTTTGTTTTTTGTCTTCGTTTTTGTGTCTACATTTGTCCAATCCCCCCAAATTAGACATGGGATCATGTCACATGTCCGACGAGTACAAAAACCCTCGTAGGAGGAGACATCATGATCTCTACTCTCCAGATGACTTTGATTCCACTCAAGCGACACCTTGGGGGCCTACCCCTCGGGGAACTCCTTTGCTAGCAGCCCATGGCTTTATCAAGAGTCCCAACGAGTTTGTCGCACAAATGACCAATGCGGAGGCAGCAAGATTCTTCTCTCTGCTATCCCAAAAAACCTTAGCAAATCCCTCTCCTACATTGACTGTCCAGCCATCCCCTCTAGCCCCTTCGACTAAGGGGTCATCACATGGGCATGCCCATCGTAAGGGAAGGAAGAGTAGGAAGGGTCGCTTATGTTGTGCTGACTCGAGAGATGTAAATGAGTCAGCACACTCACGTCCCTATAGGCCTCCACTTGGTCTCGAGACCCAGTACCAGTCAGGTCCCTTGTCCTCTCCTACTCACATTGCTACTCCTCGCTCTATAAGCACTTGCAATAACACCACTCGCTCTGACTTTGCCATTACCATGAGTCCTCCTTACCCAGTCAAGGACCTGTCCTATGAAATCATGGTTGCTAGAGAGAGATAATAGAAAATAAAAAAAGCTCAACAGTGATGGCCACCATGAGGCGGTTGATGAGCCACCACTTCAGGAGCAACATAGCTACTGACTGGCAGTACCAAGATGACCAAAAGAAGTAGGCAGTCATTGATGAATTGAAAAGACAATATCCTAACCCCCCCAAATTGGGAGTTCAATTCGAATTACATGAAAGAGTGCATGGGGATCCTCTTGAAGCATCGTAGGTCAACCTTGCATAATTCCATCGCAAAGGAGAAGGCTAAACCCAACTGGGCAGACAAAGTTGGATGGAAGTTTTTCAAGAAGCACTATAGGAACCATCCCAAACTATTCGAGGGTCTAAGGAGGGCTGTGAGGAGATGGCTGGACTCCATAGGTACTTTGCACTTTGGTGCAGGTGGACGGTCGGCGTTCGAGGCAAGCATGGTAAGTCTACTTCTTCTCATTTAATATATTGTTCTATTCGTTTTACTACATATTGCATGCACTTTATCTAACTCTCGTAAATTGGGCCCACAGCAAGATGCGATGGGTCGCCTTCTCACATACACAGAGATCAGATGCAGGTTCTGCATAGGAACAAAGCCATGGTTTATATATGAGCAGGAGGTGCTAGGAGCGACAGTCGATTGGGCTAAGGTAGCTGCTCATATAGTATAAGTCTAATCCTACTTGTAATCTCACTTTTTAAACTGTTTTATTCTTTAAGTTCTAATCTAATTTCCAATTAATATGGTTTCACTCTTAGAATCAAAGCTCGAACGTCCCATCAATGGAGGTGAGTGGTGATGACGAGGGATTAGGCTTACACGACTTTGATGAGGGCTAGGGATTAGCCACAACTCACGAGGGCCAAGGATCATCAGGCGCAACCCATGAGGGTCAGGGATCAAGCCAGTGCGACGAGGACAAGGACGAGGATGACGATTCAGATGAGCAGTAGTAGTAGTATTATTAGTAGTAGTTTGCATATACTTCGCCATGTATATGCTTCTATATGTCGACTCGTTTGAGCGATTTTGTATCACCCTTTTCAAAAGGGTAATTTGGTAATAAACAATATTGTATATCTTTGACATGTATATGCTTCTGTCACTCGGCTCGTTTGAGCGATTTTGTATCACCCTTTTCACAAGGAAAATTTTGCAACAAAAAACATTCTTTTGTAATTACTAAAAAAAAAACATTAGTGGGGCAAAATAGGGCTTGTTGTGGCCTTGTTTATCCCCACTAATGTTTTGTTTTAGCTTCTGTTAATCGTCGCTATATAGCGACGTTTACCAGTGTCGCTATATAGCGACACTAATATAGCAACCGTTCTTTTTTGACGCTAATAGCGACGTAAATATCGACCTTTGCACCCGTCAAAAAAAAACTTTTTAGTGTAAAAAAGGTCGGTATTTCCGTCAGAAAAGGGCCTGCGCTTTGTATTGTGGATTTCCTTTAAAAAATTCAAATATGCAAGGGAAAAATATGAAAATTTCATGTAACCCCTCCCACAAAATATAAGGTATATACCTTGAAAAATATGCAAGATTTTAAGATTGTACATATTTTTCATAATATGTGAGGCCCAAGGGGGGGGGTCTTTTGGATGAGGGGGGGTAAAACAAAAAATACAATATGAAAACCCATCTCCTTTCAAATTAATGTAAATTTTTAGTGTGGTACCCAAATTTCAAGGTGTAAATACATATTTGAAGCTCTTTTAGTGTAGAACACAACCATCTTAATTTGAATAATTTATGCTCATATTATATTGTTAAATTCATATCATACTCAAGATTTTGATAGCTTTTCTTACTAAAGGGAGTTGGTGCCCCAGGTAGAGAAGGTGGAGGGATATTAGGGAAGGCAAAGGAGGAGGAGGAGCTCGAGAGTCATGGAGGAGGAGGAAATTTTGAAAGTAAGGAGGGAGTAGGAATTTTATGGGAGGCGGAAAAAAATAAGGTTTAGAGTAGCATTTTCGTTCGGATAAGTACAAGTAACATAACATGTGGTCCCATGGAACTCTCCCCCCAAGGGGCAATGAATCCTACCTTTAGGAGGCTCCATTGGGAAGGACTCCCATTAGCTGAGGACTTTACAGACCTTGCAAGCACTATACTCTTATTAGGGATGATAATAAAGTGATGGCAAGTTGATTGAAGTGAATAATAGTTGGTAGGGCCTCCATTGAAATCTATATTCCCAAATCACTAAGTTCATTTTGGTTTAAATATTTTTTGGACGGTTGCAAGTATCAGAAGCTTACAATCTTGACATACCATCATGCCTTTTTTGTTAACTTTCATAAACTAAATGGGATATTTTGATTCTATTAGTGTGCTGGGTGTTGAATTTTGCATTTGGATGTTTAACTCTCATGTTTGTAACAATTACACCGATTGCAACAACACACACCAATGGGTTTTGGATGTATTCTAAGTCTCTATGTCATAGTTTTGTTATGTATCTAAAATTGTTTCCTTTTTTACTATGACAACTAGATTTTGATATATCTTTCGATGCTGGTACATCAACTCCTTACTACCAAAATTATAATATTTGGATACTCTTGCACAAGACTCAAAAAGGTGGCACAATAAAACTCGGTTATGATTAGCCACTTCTAGCACCTCTTATGGTGGTATAAGACTTAAATTAGTGTGCATTTTCACAATTATTGATACACCATGAATTCTTTTATATATTTTCTTTTGTATTTTGAAGTAAAAGATATAATTCTTGGCAAAACTTTCTATTTTTTGGCATAAAAGTTTCAAATCCTGGCGAATACTTCAAACATTTATTTTTATTAGGACATATCAACTTTCAACACCAATATAAAAGTTTCACTTGTTAACAAAACTAACATGAAAAAAGCATCCATGATTTTCACCATATCATCATCACCCATGATTGGGTAGCTCTTGATATCAATGAAGGAATGGATGCTCTATTACTCATGCAATTAGATATTCTAGCCTAGTTTCTTTTATATGTAATAGTCCAAAAGGATGTTGATGACTCCATCTCTAGACTACATGGCTTGATTCAACATCATCAAGAAAGATGTGCATGCTCAGCAAGAATGGCCAAAGATCATGGTATGAAACGTAATATTGAACCATTGATAAGACAAAGATGTATACATCCCATGAGTCTTGGGCTCCTCCATCAGTTCTTCACCTCCATCAAAATGTTAGTATATGGATTTCCTCTTCACATACAAAAAAGAAAGGTCAAGTCCTAATCGGTAATTTAATACTCCTCAAATCAAGTCCACCAAGAATTTTGATATGTACAGATCCATTCATGCCTTCAAGATTATTGGATGCTACTCAAACATACTATGGTTTGATCATGTTTTTGGTCCCTCATGCATAATGTATAACACTTATTTTATGCATTTACCTTGAAATATTCTATGATTTGGTTCTTCAAATGCATATAAAGCAAAGCACAACAATCTATAAAAGCCACTGTAATCCACTTATTCTACAAGAATTAGATTAAGGAATCTATTAGCACATGGCTCTACGAAAGGAACCACCTCCCCTCCATGGATTACATGGGGAGCTATACTCTTATCTCTAGGAAGCAATGGTGCCTGCTATACAAACTAAAGAGGTTATGTAGCCATGTAAATGCCAAAAGATGGGCAGTGTCTTTCATGGACATGGAAGATACAAAGCTCATTGTGGTGGATCTCAAATAGTAGCTAGTGTTGATAAATCACTCATATTGCTTCTTCTATTCCCTCTAATGCTTGTATGCCCCTATGGCTAAGAGATTGTTTGATTATTCTTGTAAACAAACTAGTAAGTCTCTATTGTATGGGTGATACAAGAACCATGATTTTGGATGTTCACAGACATTGGAATCTAGGTAAAAGTGTTAATAACAATGTCCTTTTTATTATATTACATATGAGAACCACCTATTCAAATAGGTAGGTGCATCAAATCCCCCATTATCTTGTTTTGCTTTGATTCAAGAGTATTTCTAGCACCCAACTAGGATGATGTTGCTATTGGCTAGAATTTTTGCTCACATATTGTGCATATGCTGTACAATACTAAGTTGGCTTATCAATTTGAACCAAATGTTGACTATATATGCAATGAATTTCCATTCTATGTTGATGCACAATGGAATCATGTTGTCACATGCAAGTTTCATTTGGTTGGTGATCAAGCACTAACCAAATGTCTTGCTAAGGATTTGAATCATATACCTTTGAGACCATACAAAAGCAAGAAAAATGTAGTGTCATCACTAATTCTCTCTTTAATGGTCAACGTTTGCTTGGGTGTAGCCAATCGTGAAACTATTTTTGGGGCCATTTTGGGCGCGTTGGTGGGTGAGATTTTGAATTTTATGCAGACCTGTGCTCTCATCGAAAGTTTTTTTGGCATCATGATTGCCACACTAGTGTAATAATGAGACACAATCTTATCATTGGTCAATATCGTAGAGCTCAACACATGGCACTATATGCATTTACTCATAAGCACAGAGACTATTGCTCTGCCTCTAGCCTAACTACATCACATAGCCTTTGCCTTGCCATCTGTCATTGCGCAGCTTCGCCATCTATCACTGTTGAACACAATCTTTTGTTGCTCTAACCACTGTGCTGGTTCGAGCACAACAATGTTGGCCTAACTACAGCACAAAACTTTGCCTTGACACGTGTCATTGTGCAGCTTGCTATGCCACACAATCTTTTACTGCGTTGACAACCGTGCTATAGCGTTCAAGCAATGATGTTGCCATGGAGAGGCCACCACGTTGGCATGAAGACCACCGTGGCATGTCAATCTCTAAAGGGGACCCCTCAAGGTTCATATCTGCAACCACCGCACTAGATGTTGGAGCTATTTTAGTTCTAAACCAAGGAAAATAGTGCTATTTTGGAGATATTTTAGTCATATTACTCCTTGTGTAACAATTTCTCAACCACTGCACACGTTCTTGGAGCTATTTTAGTTTTGAGATAAGGAAAATGTAGACATTTGCAATTTATGATAGTTTCCTTGCAACCACCTCACTGGTTATTGGAGTTATTATAGTTCTAAACCAAAGAGAATATACTCCTATTCTGAATTTTCCTTGCAACCACCACGTTGGTTATTGGAGTTATTATAGTGCTAAACCACCGTGCTGGTTATTGGATTTATAATAGTTCCAAACCAAGGAAAATATGCTCCTAATTTGAAGCTATTTTAGTCCTACTAATCCTTGTGCAACAATTTCTGCTAGTTCTTAGAGCTATTTCAGTGCTATTTTAGTTCCAAGCTAAGGAAAATGTAATCCTATTTTAGAGATATTTTAGTCCTTTTGCAACAATTGCTTGTGCATCAATCACACTGGTTACATTGGTTGCAGGGTAAATCCTAAATGAGGGCATTTGTAAACCATTTTCACTACAGTAATAATAGTTTTTTCAACAATTTCTTGTGCAACAATCCCTATGGTTGTAGTAAAATGCAAACGAGGGTAGAAATATGCCATTTGTTTTTCTTTAGAGCCACTTTCACGACCGAAGTAACAGCAACAATAGTTTTGGCGATAATGGTACTACATTGAAATTGAAACAAAAGAAATTACATCCGATAGTTTTTGCAATAATGGTATTACATCAAAATTGAAACAAAATAATATACATCCGAAGCAAACATTTAACAAAACCGATTACATACAAAGATGCTAGCACTTTGTCTTTGTGACACTTCTTTAAACACTTTTAGAACTTGTCAACACCACCACTATGGTGGCCGGACTGGGTGTCACCTTTTGCCCTTGTTAGCACTTTCTTACACTTTTGAACTGGTGCCTTGTATGCAGGGGACAATATGAGCACCTTGTAGTGCTATCATAGGTAGGACTTACAATTTTGACCTGGAACTCCTCGTATGTAGGGGACAATATGAGCACCTTGTAATAATTGAAATAACCTTTTTCATAGCAACTTCTTTCAAGGCACTGGAAGAGGGAACTCAACTTGGCGGTGAGCTCAATCGAGCATAACATTTGACAGCGGAGAGAGAACTCAATATGGTGGTGAGCTCCAGCACACTGACACATGATCTCAGTGTGTTACATGGATGCTTTTATCACAGCTATGCTTATATATTAATATAAAATCTTAGCAAAATTTTATTGAGCAAATGTTTTAAGTTTCACAATATTAATAGAATGTAGTACACTTTTATATATTTTCTATTGAATTTTGAAGTTAAAAATGTAAATCCTGATGAAACTTTAATTTCTTTTGCATAAAAGTTTCAAATCTTGGCAGATCTTTCAAACGTTTATTTTTATTAGGTCATACAAACTTTCGACACCAATATAAAAATTTAGCTTCTTAACGAAACTAACTTGAAAAAATCATCCATGGTGTGTCAGAGCTGATCACCAAGTTGAGTTCTCCTTCCACAGTGCCACAGGTTATGTTCAATTATGAGAAGCTCATCACCAAGTTGCGTTCTCTCCTAGTGCCTGACGGAACAACGACGACTCGTTTCCCTTGGCTCCCCATCCTACAACTCCCTTGGTCATGAGGTTTTTCTTTCAAGTCTTTCAAGGAATTTCCTTCTTCATTGCAACTTCTTTCAAGGCACTAGCAGAGAGAACTTAACTTGGTGGTGAGCTCAATCGAGCACAACATTCAACAGTGGACAAGGAACTCAATCTGGTAGTGAGCTCCATCACACTAACGCATGCTCGCAGTGTGTTACAGCTTATCTCACCAAGTTGAGTTCTCCTTCCCTAGTGCTAAAGGTTGTGCTCAATTATAAGAGTCCCATCGCCAAGTTGAGTTCTCTGCCAGTGCCTGACGAAACAACAACGACCCATTTCCCTTGGCTCCCCATCCTGCAATTCTCTTGGCCATGGCTATGGCTAGTGAAGTGTTGCACGATGGAGAGTCAAGGCAAACAATAGATCCGAGGACTTGGGTAGCATTATGAAGGGGCATTGAGGTTGCAATAGAAGATTCATCATAGGGGTAGAAGGGGGCTTGGAGAGAGTGTGGAAGGTGGTAGGAGAGAAATTTTCCTGGGTGCAGTGAATTGTTTCTCTACCCTTAAGGCCTTTATATAGCTAGACTTGCCACACTCTTCTCCCCTTTGCTTCTTATGTTAGCTTGTGTGACTTTGGGTGCCTATCACTGCTAAGAGCACACAATCCACCCACTGGATTTCGCTAGTAGCCCAACCTAGTGTAGGCAGTCATCTACATCATCGTCTAGCCATGACGTGCAATTATATGGTTTCCATGCTAGAATTTCTTGGTCATCGGAGCCAAGATCATGATAATTCAATGGGATGAGGGGGGAGGAGCGATGGCAAATGCACCTAGCTTGCTGGTAGCCTAGACTAGTACAGTCATTTACATCATCGTCTAGCCATGACGAGCGATTAGATGGTTGCCATGGGAGAATTTCTTGGTCATCGGAGCCTCATCGGAGCCATGATCATAATAATTCAATGGGATGAGGGAGGAGGAGCGGTGGCACATACATCCATCTAGTAGCCTAGCCTAGCGTAGGCAGTCGTATACATCATCGTCTAGCCACATGACATATGATTAGATGGTTGCCATGGGAGAATTTCTCCATCATTGGAAAATTCTGACAGTCTGATATGTTCTTACAGTCTATCTCTAGCTTAATGCTAATCTAAGCATGCGAATTAGATGGTCCCTCATGAAAATTCATTGTTATTACAATCTGATTCCAACTCAATGCTAATCTGGGCCTGTGAACTAGATGGCCCCTCATGCAAAGTCATTGTTATTACAATCAACTGAAGAAAGGCAAGATCAAAATAGGACATCAGATTAGCATTGAGTCGGTTCATCAGGCTGTAATAACAATAGTTCTCATTCTAAACTATTGTTATTACAGCCTGATAAACTGACTGAATGCTAATCTAAGCTTGTGAACTCTAGATGGTCCCCCATGCAAAGTCATTGTTATTACAGTCTACTAATTCTGGCTCAATGCCATATAACAGAGCTAGAATAGCTTGGGTGAGTCGCTAGAAGGCTCGTGGCGAGGTATAGCAAAGGCTCGAAGCCCTAAAGAGCATTTATAGGCCCCCCCCCCATCTAGTCAACTGGTAGGGGCTGGCTGGTCATCAATTTTAAAGGGGGTTTAGTGCCCAAAAATGGGGGGCATTTGAGGCCTCCAAAGGCTTCACTTGGAGCAGCCACAAAAGAGTAGAATGGAGCAGCAAGACTAGCAGCATTTGGGCCTATTTCTAGGAGGTGAACCAAGCTGAAGAGGCTGCAGACTTAGCTCAAAAGTTGCTGCCCACCTAGATTGACTACCTGGGCAGCAAGATGGAAGGGATAACTACACAAAGATTCTACATATGCTCAGAGGAGCACGTGAGCTCAGAGATCTAGAGGTGCCAGGTAGAAAGTAGGACTTTTGATAAGATCAGAGAACCACAGTTTGGTGGGACGCAACATCCTTTTGTATTGTGTGGACAGATGGAAATATATCATTGTCTCTTTTCATTTGTCTTGGATGCACTATCTATTTACTGGCTTGCACACACATCTATGGCTGTGAAGTACACACAAGTTAAGAAATTTGATTCCATAGTGACACTTCCACATGTAATTGCTAGGCTTTTATCGCTCATCTATGAGTCTTCCGCTACAAGATACCCTTTGGTGGAATTTCTATTTTATAACACTTTTCCCACCTAACTATCCAAGGCCTTGTCCACATGCAGGATAAAGGTATTCACAGATAAATTTTGCAATTTCTTAGTTTAAAATTCACGTCCTCATGACAGTTTCCCTTGATGTCAAGGTCTATCTTGAAAGGGTGTCCATGGTGGAAGTGATGTCCTTACTTTCAAGAATTTATGGGGAGACCTTGCATCTAGGCACACTATGCCCGTTCATACATTGATGGATTGAAGATGTCATTAGGTTTCCCTTGGCCTCGAGGTTTACGTTGAAAGGGTGTCCATGGTGGAGTTGTTTCCTCTTTTGAGGGTTTATGGGAAGATCTTGTTGCATCTAGGCATGCTTCTTTATGTATGTCCATTCATACACTAATGGATTCAAGGCAAGGGTGGAAAATGGTGTTGGTTCATCTAATGCGTAGTATACGGTCACCTACTTGACATGGTGCATTGCTCTTTTTTTGATGTGTCTTGATGTGGGTTCAAGATGTGAATCTTATGCATGGACCCTCCCTTAGTTTCAAATATTCCCCTAGTTTCAATTCAGTGCTACCACACAGGTGCTTACTAAGGGCATTGATAATGTAATAACCTCCTACAAGATTTACATTACTTTTAGAAAGCCTATTTTTTAAATTATGCTTGTCGTAAATTATAGCATTTGCAAGTATTAAATAAGGTTGTGGATGTCTCTTTGCTACTAGACTTATGCAATATTTATAGAAGTTATGGAGATGCTAATGAAGGTTGGCGCTATTTGAGTGGGCATATTTTTTATACTAATTTCATTGTTTAGTTTTGTGGAAGGTGGTTGACCTAACATTGGTGGATTTTGTCTCGAAATTATGACCAAGTATTGATGGGTAACTCATAACAAGATTGTTGTTATCCTAACTTAATGGTCTATACTCTTCACAATATGTTTCAATATGATTGAAGTGCTTGAATTGGCTCTCTAGCTCTACATTGCCATGTAAATGGTTGAGTCGCTCCATGTTCAATATGCAATGCTCTCATCACAACATATCTACTGGTATGATGTGGTGCTCAAGATAGTAGTGGGAGTATGCGAGCCCTCTAGGGTGGTGAGGTTGGTCAATGGGTTAGGGATTGCAAGGTGGTTGACTCGGAAGGCAAGTCATAGTGATGTGGGTAGTAGGGCTATTTCAAGATAAACTATCACAGTCGTCCAAGGTTCTTGATTATGCATAGGGTTGCTTGAATAATTAAGACTACATCTTGTTGTTTTTTTTATGGGGTCATTGGTGCAAGCTCAATGGAAGTCAATCATGCTTATTCAAGGTCTTTGTTGGTACAGTGGAGTTACTTTCAAATTTGTATAGCCACAATTATAGGTTTTTAAATTCAACATGGCTTTTTGTAAGAAGAAATATATATGGGATTTAGTCCTACTTTTTTGGTTTTTTGTAGTTGGTTTTTGAGGAAAAGGTGGCAATCTTGAGGGATCAAAGCATCAACCTAGGGATGAAGGCCAGAGTCTATCTCCTAGTCGGATGATGAGATAGGAAGGACAACAATTTGTATCTTTATACGAAATCGTTGAATCCTAGAGGACACTAGGTGGATTGTTAGTGAGAGTCCAATTTGTAATCATCTTCAAAGAGACATGAGCGGAGTCCTATGTTCTATAGAGTTAGACTTGTTTTTATGTGCTATCCTTTCTTTTGGAAATGCTACATTGGATGCTTAAGATTTTTCATGAATAGTTTATACCCAACCAATATATTTCATTTATGGTGGATATTTATTCTTTATTATTGTGTAATGATATAATGTAAAGAAAGTAGGAAATTTTAAATTTATTAATTTTTTATCATGCATTAAAGATAAGAAGCTATTATTGATTTATCACATTTTTTTCACTTAGAATCATAAAACATTACTGGATGTTCATAACATAAGATATGAAAACTTGTCATTTTTTTTGTGCTATTTAGAAATGTAAAATGATAACTTTAGAAAAACATTTTAGCCATTTAGAACTTGATTACTATTCCACTTTAATGTCACTCTTTGGACACTTTTATAGCTTAGTGACAATAACTTTAATGTCACTTTTTACCATGGAAATTTAGTCTCACTTTGGGCATTTACAACATATGAAATGGCACCTTCACATCACTTTTTTTCCATTTTAAGACCTTATAAATGACACTTTTATGCCATTTACGACATAAGAGGAAAACTATGCTTTCAATTTTTGCCATTTATAGCATAAGAGATGGCAACTCATATGTCACATTTTGCCATTTTCAACATTAAAAATGCCAACTTTTATGTCAATTTTTGCCATTTAAAACATAGTAAACGGTAACTTTTACATCATACATTTACTATTACTTTCACATTGAATTTCAAGTCTAGTGCCATTTCAACAAAGCTTGGCACCATTTCATACACTATTAAATGGCAAAATTATACGGCACATTTAGTTGCCATTTCATACATAAAAATGGCACAAATAAATGGCACTTTTGGTTGCCATTTCCAAAAAATGGCGCATGTGGAAATGGCAGCACAAAGGTGTAGAAATGGCACTTTTAGGTTGCCATTTCTACCTAGATTTATAGTAATGTTAATAACTTGTTTTAATTCTATTAGCATATTGGGTGTTGAATCTAGTGTTTGAATTTTGAATTCTCATGTTTATCACCCATATCGATTGTAACAACACACACACACACATGTCGAGAATAATACACATCTTAGTCAACATATAAAATTGGAGGGAAACATAGTAGGTCACTAAGACACTCTTTCAAGAACATAGTTATGGAATTGTAGGAAACTTTCCCCAATATCTACTTACAAATACTGAGCAAATACTTGCCCACGCTACTATTTTCAACACTTCAATGAGCGCAAGTATACTTAAGCATCATGTATATATTTTTAATAAGCTAGAAATTTATGTGAGTCTTTGGGCAAATTTTTCACATTTGAATTTGTAAATATTAGCCCAAGAAACTTGGAGAAACCTTTAGATATTCCATGTCTAATATTTTTGTTTTTTATGAACCATTGTCTAATATTTGCCCCTATGTTTTCCCTTTACAATAATGACTACACACAACAACTAGTATGCACAATACACAGAGAAGAAATACAATAGACCATTAATGCACTCTATGTAATGGACCACAAAACACAAAGAGCAAGCAAGCAAGGAATGCACAACACACACCTTACACAAGCCACATACAAAGATCCCTAAAATTGGCTTGCAAGGATCTGGCTGAAAGAGAGAGAGAGAGAGAGAGAGAAGATCCCTAAAATTGGCAGCTTGCAAGAGATATATATATATATAGAGAGAGAGAGAGAGAGAATAATACACTCAGCACTATTCTAATTACAACGCGAATAAAAATAAAAAGAAATGGAACTATATGGAGAGTGTGTATTCGTGCATGTAAGTCGCTCTTTGCAACATAGCAATAGCCCGTTGGGTCCTCAATACTATTGCAAATCTAGAAAAGGACACAAAAAGGGAAGGGCACTTTCTCTCCAAGGGAAGAAATATGGAACACAAAGAATTTGTATGCCTTAGCTAGAAACATGTACTAATAGCGATAGCCCGATATCTCCTTAGGTCCTCAATACTATAGCAAATAGGTAGCAGATCTATAAATGGGCTCGAAAGGGGAAGGGCACTTTCTCCCCAAGGGAAGAAGATGGAACGGGTAGAATGGAAGGGCCTTCGCTAGAAATATGTACTAAGAGCTCAAGGCAAGGTATTCCTCTTAAATTTATAAAGATGGAATACTGAGACATCTGTTAGAGGAGCTTTGATCCTATGTTAGAGTAACATAATACATAAGCTAGAAACCTTCAACAAGGTTCTTAAATGTCAAATAGCTTAGATAATGGAGAATAATATAGAGCATCTCCTTAGCTACATTATCTAAGTAAAGGTTGACTTTTGCCTATTTTTATAGGCTATTTATTATTGGGGTTTTTTGTGAATGGAATTGCAAAGGGAGTTCTATCTGCTAGCTAATTTCCCTAGGCAATCACTGTGGGTTACACTTGAATGGAATGGTAATGTAACAAGGTAAAATTTTCACTAGGCCTCCCAAAGGACATGAGATGTGACAACACCCTCACCCTTAGATTATCACAACCCTTAAGCCCCTCTCAAGTTACCCTTCTATCATACCGAGCTTTTAAGGCCCTTGCACAATTCCCATAATAAGAGAATCCAAAACAAACGCTAAGGCTTGCCTTAGGCATGCCAAAAATGGAGGGAGTTCCTTAATTTCTCTAAAAAACTTTAATTAAACTTTATACAAGTCTTTGAAGTTCAAAATTTAGAGTTCAAGCATACATCCACACATTTACTACATCAATAGGCCTAACAACGTGAACTTGATATATCTATCAATCATTAGGCCTACATGTGTATGAGTGAAAGCCCAAAGAGAGCATAAAATTGGAGGCCCAAGGGTGAAAAGGAAGAAATGTGCAGAGAGGAGTAAATGGGAATGGTCCAAAAGTCATAAAAGGGGACCCCAAATCATCAATACTCTCTGCCAAGGTTGGGAGTATACTGCCAATGGAAATTTCGAACACCCAAAATAACAATGATTCCACCCAACAATTGCACTAACCATAAATTATCACGTAACACAACACAAATGATAACAATAATTTTATTTTTCCCATGTCAAAACCACAACCTTCAGTAAACCCAACCCATGGCAAGCCAAAAACTGAAATACAGATTCTGAAGTCAAAAGAAGAGAATAATTGATTGTTTGAACAAAAACACAAAAGGTTACATGAGTACATCAAGTAAATTAATGTACACGATGTACATTAATGCATTAATGTACACGAGTACATGAGCAGAATTGATTGTTTGAACAAAAACACAAAAGGTTGCATGAGTACTCTCAATTTCACGAAGCTGTTTTGAGAAGATGATGGAAAACAGGACGAAAATTTTGAGAACGCATTGCATACATTACACCTTGTACATGTTGGACCCGTTAGAGCTTCCGCCTTTTTGCTTCCCTCCTCTCTGCTCTCTCCTCTTCCTCAATCAAAGCTAGCTCTCGTGCATCTTCTTCTCTAGCGATCCGTGCACTCCTCCTTTCTTCCATTTGGATTTCATGAAAACCTGCTTCCATATTCGAATCATCTTCATCATCTAGGTCGCGGTATTTGTTTCTGTTGTAATGAAAGATCTTGCCAATCATTCTACTAACATATCCCCGGCCTTCATAACTTGTTTCTGTAGTACGCTCAGCAAGCTTGCTTGTGTAACGTAGCTCCCTGTCCCTGGCACTGGGGACTTTATGCTCTCTGGCCGTGGTGTTCAATTTCATTGGCTTGCTTAATTTCAAGGGACGAACTCTTTTTTGTGTTGTAAGTTCCGTTGCATGACGACTGACCTCCTTCCGTCTCTCTTTGTCTGCATTTCTCGAATCTATGGGCCGAGCAAGACTGACCTCCTTCAATCTCTCTTTGTCTGCATTTCTCGAATCTATGGGCCGAGCAAGACTGACCTCCTTCCGTCTGTCATTGTTCACATTTCTAGAATCTACGGGCCGAGTAACTTGTTGTGGAGACATAGTGAGATCTTCATCATGATCTAAAAGACATGAATAATCTCTAGATTCTTTTAAGACTTTCAGTCTCAATGCTATATCCATTCCTCGTCGCAATGTAGACACCTTGACAGGTGCTTGCTTTTCATTTCTAGCTATAGCCTCCTCAAGAACCCTCTTTGCCAGGATGGGCTTTGACTGTCCAAAGAAGGCCCCATAACCATCGCAAGCTAAGGATCGCTTTGTATCTAGAGCGCCTCTAATTTTTCCCAGCAATTTCTCACGCTCTCGTTCTTTCAATTTTTGCCTGTGCTCGAAGTACTGCCGACTCAAAGCATCTTCTTGTGTTTCTAGACCAGGTCGAGATCGACAAATGCTCGCTTCTTCGTTCTCCTCTACGTCACGATTGACAAGATTCCGGAAGGCTGCCATAATGTGAAACTGGAATTGTCTCAAAACTGCCGAGATGGTAAAGCGCTTATATAGTGAGCTGAAAAGAAAATGTACAAGCTTTTTAACCATCCAAAAGCACGCGAACAATAAAAAACTTGAGTAGCACGGCACCCAAAAGCATCAATTCTATTTTCCTTTTAAGAGAATGGGTATAGTCGTACAAATGCTCAAAGGCTTTTTTCCTCGTGCCTTAAGGTAGCCTATATTGACGTTTTTTGGTGTGCCCATGTATATTGACGTTTTTTGGTGTGCCCATGGGGAGAGGCTATAGTAATCGTTTTGCGTTGCCATTTTCGATGGGTTGTGTACTTTCTTTTTTGACTCGTATAGGGGGTGGATTGGCTATCAACAGAGAGAGCACGTGTGTGCTTGTTGACCAATCTTGGCCAGCTGATCTTTCGCCTGTTGATGCCACCTGTCTTTCTCCCACGCTGTGTTGCTGCCACATGTATCTCTCCACATTATTTGGTAGTTCTCCTCCAATCAAGGCAGAAGCTGCATCCATGCAGCTTCTCCAAACACAAGGAGACCCACATCCTCCGTCTTCTGAGGATCCAGAGACGACGGGAACGAGCCAGCGCTTCATGGAGGTCAGAGGCGGGAGCATAACGATTGTGTTGATGCAGGTCAGACGTCGAACAATGAATCAAAGTCCAGACTTTTGCAGCTTTTCGTGGACGTGAGAGGCCGTGAACAGCATGAGGGGGCGACGTAACGTATTTTGCTAGATATTCCCCGCTTCCACGATCGTAGGTGTCCATCATTGGTTGGATCTACCAACACTGTTGGAACTATTCCTATGTGTATTCTGTGTTTGCGCGATTCATCTTTTGGTAGAAGTTTGCACCTGGTAGCAAGCATCGACATATGCAGGTGTCCCTTGCAACTCCGGATGGTACATGGCGGTGAAGTTTGTGCGTTGGATTTGGGAAGAGGCTAATTAACAATCCTCTCCACAAGCAGACATATAAAAGGGAGTGCCTCGCTTACGAATTGTTAATCCATGCTCGTTCTGCAGTTGTTACGTTGCCTTGAAATAGACTTTTGACCTTCACAAATTTGTTGCATATCATTCTGATGGCCTTCAATCCAGTTATCCCTTCAGAATCCATGGACAGCTGTGACAGCATGAAGTTTGAAGAGGGTACTTTATCTTTGAATTTCATCTTCTGCTTCCTTCCTTCCTTCAGATAAACATTTTGATGCCTTGAATTGTGACTCTACCAGTAGTAATCTATATACTATTGCCGATAGAGTTAGTATTATCGGCGATAATATATAAATTACCACATTTGTTGCATGCATCCATTGAAAGAATCTTTAGTGCATCAAGTAAATCTTTAAAATTTTACATCGATGCATGATAATTCATTTGCACAGCATGTAATTACAAAAATAAAGAATGCATTGGGTGGGAGCTATTGTCACATGCCTGCCTACTCACAATTGTGTGGCAAATACTGGTTTCCAGTCTCGAAATGAATTTTCTCCCTCTTCTACGCTTGTAGATCGACCATACGTCCCCATTTGTCTATCGCTTCGATTCTTCAGGCTCTACAACATACGATAACACTGCGAACTCTTTTTTGCTTGCAGAGTTTGAGAAGTTCTTGGAATGTGGTAACATACCAGTTGGTGAAGAAAAAGTGGAAGACACAACTGGTAGGATTCGTGATACCCGTATAGTTGGAAGTGAGTAATATTACGAATTTCGTGCAAATATTGTATATGGTATTTAGCTTACAAACTTCTTTACGATTGTGTAAGTGGAGAATTGCTAGTTGAAGTGAAGCAGGAAGTAGAGGATCCTGATTTTTGGATGAGTGATTTGCCAGATGAAGCAAGCTTGGTCGCAGTAGTGAAGGAAAAAGTCAATGTGAATTTGGTTGCAGCAGTCAAGGAAGAATTCGACAGTTCTGCATCAGTGATTGTGAGGACTCTAATAGAAATAAGATGAGCAGCGTCATGCAAGAAACTCATGACAATGGTGAGTTATTCTCGTTCGTGTGATCATCTCAGTTTGTTTCTATTTCTTTGCTTCGAACCACAGTCGTGATTTGATTGAATGTAATGTAGCACCCTTCTGTGATCCTGTTATAATGGCTAAACATATGGAAGTGTGGTTAGGAAAGCTTTTGATCAACGAAGGAGCTCGCTTAGCTCGCCCTACCTACTTTGTGTTTTAATTTAGATCTTTGCCACAGCTTCCCCTACCTACTTTCGTCCACTGCACTCTGTCAATGGGGTTAGAGGTCACCAAACTCCAGTTGCTTTGCCTACATGTGAGAAAAGATCAACGGAGGGTTATGCAGAGCAAGAAGGACAAGAAAACATTAAAGAGATCGTTTCAGAGTGCTATTAAGTTTGCATATGAAGAAGTTATTGTGTGTTCTTTCAATTTTATTTTAGCTCATCTACTTAAAGTCTCTGTTCTTTGCATTTCCCTAGTAGTCTTTTATTCTTTAAATATTCTATATGGCTAGTCACTGTTTACGTTCCACCTGCAGCGTACTTTTTTAAAAATCGTCGTTTATCTACCTATTGTACCAAGCACAATGGTTGTTGTCATGTATTGACAATATTGTAATCCGTTCAGGATGCCCATCGTCTTTGTGAAACTTTAGTATACAATGCCTGTTACAGCCTAAAGCAGTCACGGTTTTTTGTAGTTTTCATATGATGTACTGCTATTTCCAAGTAGTATGAAATAAAGCAAATACATGTGACACTTAATATCCATTTCTTTAAGTTCTCTTGTGCAATGGTTGCATTATTAAATTGTCTTTCGAGTACTGTTTATTATGGTGTGTAATTATTTCTCTTCTTATGTTGCTTAATTGTTTTTTTCCATCTTAAAAATAAATGTACTTCAAATGTTTTTTAATTATTGCATCATACAATTTGAAAGAAATTATCTTCATAGTAGAGTTTCATAACAACTTCTTACGGGTTTTGGCGCATTTCCAGCATCAAAAAGGTCATGCATGAAAGTAGACACGCACGATGATATAACTTCAAGCCCACCAATTAGAGAAAGGCTATCCAATACACCTCCTCTACATAGTAGGCAATCTAGTGTTGGTCCCATTGTGCTTTTAAGTGAGAACTTTGTTGCCGAAGGAAACTCACTTCCGCCACTATCCATAGACCTTCTATCTGAGTTCATACGACATCATTTTGCCTTTGACTACAAGCTATTAGCTAAGTATGGCACATTTAGAGCATGAAACCCAAATTACCTTGTATGCATTCATGCTGATTTAACTGATTGCTGCAATAGTGACACCATAACTCTCATTGTTCCTCATGCATTTGTAGAACAATATAGAGATTACCTAGAGCTAGATTGTTTCTACTGCATTGAGGGAGCAACCGTGCTACCAAAGGCTACTGGGAGGGTGGGACAGCTAGCTACTCTCTACACATCAATGCCACCACCGCAATGATATGTGGGGAGCCTTTTGTTTCAATTTTGATGTAATACTATTATTGCAAAAACTATCGGATGTAATTTCTTTTGTTTGAATTTCAATGTAGTACCATTATTGCAAAAACGATTGTTGTTGTTACTTTAGTAGTGAAAGTGGCTCTAAAGAAGCACAAATAGCATATTTTTACCCTCATTTACATTTTACTGAAACCATAGGTATTGTTGCACAAGAAACTGTTGAAAAAACTATTGTTTACTGTAGTGAAAATGGTTCACAAATGCCCTCATTTAGGATTTAATGCAACCGGTGCGACCGGTGCAATTGTTGCACAAGCAATTATTGCAGAAGGACTAAAATAGCTCTAAAATAGGACTACATTTTCCTTAGCTTGGAACTAAAATAGCTCTAAGAACTAGCAAAAATTATTGCACAAGGACTAGTAGGACTAAAATAGCTTCAAAATAGAAGTATATTTTACTTGGTTTAGAACTATAATAACTCCAATAATCAGCACGGTGGTTGCAAGGAAACTATCATAAATTGCAAATGTCTACATTTTCCTTAGCTTGGAACTAAAGCTCCAAGAACCAGTGCGATGGTTAAGAAATTGTTACACAAGGACTAATAGGATTAAAATAGCTCCAAAATAAGACTATATTTTCCTTAGTTATGAACTAAAATAGCTCCAACAACTAGCATGGTGGTTGCGGATATGGACCTTGAGGGGCCCCTTTAGGGATTGACATGCCACGATGGTCTTCATGCCAACATGGTGGTCTCTCCATGCCAACATCATTGCTCGAACCAGCACGGTGTTCAGCACAACAAAAGATTGTGTTGCATAGTGATAGATGGTGAAGCTGTGCAATGATAGGTGGCAAGGCAAAAGTTGTGTGATGTAGTCAAGACAATTTGGTGGTTGCTCCATGCCAACATCATTGCTCGAACCAATATGGTGGTCAGTGCAATAAAAGATTGTGTTGCACAATAACAAATGGCGAAGCCGCACAATGACAGGTGGCAAGGCAAAAGCTGTGTGATGTAGTCAAGCTAGAGACTACGCTGTGCGAAGGAGGGTAGAGCAGTAGTCTCTGTGATCATGAGTAAATGCAGTGTCATTTTTTGAGCTCTCTCAGGGGGGTCACTATGTATAGACCCTCTATATCACGTGCGTTCAAGGCCTATATTTAAAATCCCTTATCTGTAAATTTTTTCATTAATAAAATGTACCCCTTTTCTATACAAATCTGTAAATTTTTTCCAAAACTATTTAAAATAGTCCCTTATGTATATTTATTTTTGTAAATTTTAGAAATAAAAAATATCCTTCTGTTGAACTCACGTGATAGGGTTACATATGATGAGTGACCCCCCCCCCGAGTGAGCTCTGCACTATTGACAATGATAAGATTGTGTCTCATTATTACGCCAGTGCAGCAATCATGATTGCAAAAAAACTTCCAGTAAGAGTGCGGGTCCACGCAAAATCAAAATCTCATCCAAAAATAGTTCTATGATTGGCTACACCCAAGCAAATGTTGACCCTATTGCCATATCCAGTAGCGACCTCTACAGCAATAAAGGACTACTAGTAACGGACTTACAATGTATGATCACTCATTGTTTGAAAGTGTTACGAGGGACAAGCTTGTCCATGCCTTTGGAAATACACACTCATTACGGATCAACTTTTTAACTACTAATATGATCAGCTGGAGGTATAGATAGAATGTCATGTCATGGAGAATGAAGTCGTTGCATAATTGTGTGAAATCGATGCTGAGACAGATTGCTGCATAGTTGTAGATGTTTGTCATTACAATGGGTTTGTCTCAGGGCACTTAACAAAGTTTGAACTCGTCTCCATGGCATGACTCTTCCTACTTAATAGATGGCTGCCCTCCTCTGATAAACTTACATGATGATTGCCATCCTTTGATAAACTTACACTGTCATTTCCATTTCTTTCACAACCTCAAGTATTTGTGCGAAAACCAAGTGTTAGAGTCTCTCTTCACCTTAAAAATCCCCATGAACAGAAACTATTCCATAATACGTGGACATGTGAAATCCTTGAGCAGCTCATAGTTAATTATGTATCTACATATGAAATGGGTTTTATCTCATTATGAATATTATGGGGAGATCCTTTATAATTTATTGCATAGGAGTAATTGGGGGTATTAATGTTGGAATTTCAAATTTATCTTTTTTATGGGATATGGCTTTAAGGGGCCTTTTTATGACATCTTCCTAAGTCTTTCATATGGCAAATACCTTAGTCTTCTTTGAGTCTTACATACGGTAGATTACTAAGTCTCCCTTGGTATATGTGTTGGGATTGTGGTTTACCTTGGAAATTATTTGGATCATATGCCTATTTATGGGATTTCATATAATTCCCTTGTTTAATTTAGGAGTTTTTTGACATTACTTTATGCTTTTCAAGTTATTTGCCCTTGGATTTTTATTTTATAGAGGATTCCCATGATTATCAAGGATGCTTAGTAGGGATGTTTCATGTTTATTATGTTAACTTAAAATCTATATGATAATGTTTTGAAAGAAGATTCTACACTACTCTCTTGGGAAGAAGTTGAAGAAGACTATGCTTATAAGGATCTTATTTATGATTCCTTGATGGCATATAATGGTTAGAGAAGGAACCATTATGCCCACCTAAGGGTTGACATGTATAATGATTGAGAAACATGGTTAGGGATTGTCTTGGATATGAGTGGAGTCAAGTCTTATTTTACCGATTAATCTATATGCACAATTTTATGCATCATTTTTTTGGGGTTCTTTCCTGCATGCCTAACATGAGGCAACATCATGACTGGTTTAGAATTTGTCAAAGGACAACAAGGCCTTTGATTAGTCTATATACTCCCTTGGCAATTGCTTTAACATTTTATAAGCATTTTAATAAATTTTCTAAATGCCAACCTCGTATTATTTTTGAATATTAGAATGCCAAGATTTGATTATGCTAGTCTAGATAGAGTGACATGGATAACAACTATGTGCCAGCATTGAAGCTTGGCTACCACATCTTGAATGAATTGTTCTAACTTTCATTTGGTTGTGATTGTTCCAGGTGAGTCAGCATACCTCTCTGTCAGCTTTGCACTGAAAAATCTAAGGCATGAAGATACAGTATTGGCATTCTTGAGGAGTAATCTATGGCAGGTTATCGCCAATAAATATTGAGAAATAGGATTGGGCCTTCTATTAGAGAGGATTGAAGGGTATTGTTGTACTTTTTACAAGTTACTGATATGAATGTGAGTATGTAAATTAACTCCCACTTTGACACTTTGTTAGAAGGGACGGTATGGTAACGGATTATTCCCACTTGTGCGGTGTTAAAAGCAATGATACATGGTTGCATTGGGTTTACTTGTACATTGAAATTTGAACACACATACAAAAACACACACATGCACACTATACACACACATGCATGCATGTCTGTGAGAGAGACAACAAGTTTCTCAAAAATAAACAAATTTGATGTTTCTTTTCCTACTTTGATTCTCTAAAATTTTCATTCCCCAATTTTTCTTGTAAACACAATGTAAACCATATAAAATGGCCACTACAATGTAATACTGACCTTTATATAAAGGGGTGGATTAGGGCTTGGCCAAGCCCTAATCTGCCCAAACAAAATTTTGTAAAAAAATAATAGCGTCAATATTTTCATTGAAACATCTTTGGGATGTTTTATTAGCGTGGATATTAGTGCCAATAGTTCCGTCGATAACTATTATCAATGTGAATATTAGTGTCAAAAATATTATCATTGCTGTTTCTACCATAAATATTATATTGATGGGATTAGGGATGAAAATATCAACGCTTTCCTATCAACATTGACATCAACGGTAACAATGACACTTTCTAGAGTTAGGAAAAAGATTTCCACTCGGGGGGGTCACTCATCATATGTAACCCTATCACGTGAGTTTAACAAAAGGATATTTTTTATTTCTAAAATTTACAAAAATAAATATACATAAGGGACTATTTAAAATAGTTTTGGAAAAAATTTACAGATTTGTATAGAAAAGGGGTACATTTTATTAATGAAAATTTTACAGATAAGGGATTTTAGAAATAGGCCTTGAATGCACGTGATATAGAGGGTTTATACATAGTGAACCCCCCGAGGATTTCCAACATGTTTTTCATTTTAGAAAAGCATAAAAATAATGCTAATGGTTGTGGTGTTGGGATAGTAATAATCTTTGATGGACTCCTTAGTGATGGGTACTAGCTTTTCTCTATTCCATGTCTTCTTCCTTTTGGATGCTCCAATGGTAGCTAGAAGATGTTGCTAATCCAATCTTACCCCATAAGAGAGCCTCTCATTTTCACTAGATGGGGTAAATTGGACAAAACACATTGTATGAAGAATTTAAAGTAGAAGAAGAAGAATGTGCACATGTGATTGGAAGATAGAAGAGCTAGAAGAAGATGAGATAAGTAGAAAGTAAGTTCTCATGTGTTTCAAGAGATGAACATTTCAATGATATAGAAAATACAAAGTAGAAATTTTCATGAGAGGTTGATAGATGCAATGTATTGCATTTGGTTATTAACATAACATGAAGACTAACATATGGGATTGGGATGAGGCTATTCTAACCCCTCTTAACTCCTAGTATATATGCTTAAACTCAAGTACTTTGAACTCCGGTCACCTCACAACACTTCCAATGCAGACGGTGAGGAAAGCTTTGATAAGGACATCCACCAGCTTGCTTTGGGTTGGACATATTGTAGAAGTACATCCCCTTGTTTGACATGATGCTTCACATAATCAAACTTGTGGTTGACATGTTTGGTCCATTCAATTCAAGAGAGGTTTAGGGCAACCTCTATGCTTGACTAGTTGTCATAGAAGAAGAGAAAGGGGCCAGCAATAGGAAAACCTAGTCCACTGAGAAAGCCTTTCGATCAAAGTCTATCGCAGAGAGTTATTGCATTGCGATATACCCTACCTCAACCATCAAGATTGCAATGAGGTCCTACTTCCTATTGTGCCATGTTATAGGGCTTGACACAAATTGAGATAAATATCCTAATGTCAGCTTGCGGGTGTTTGGGGCACCCCCCCAATCAGCATCACACCAAGTGGAGGTAGGAGCTTGAGAAGTGTGTGTGATGGGGTGAAATAGGCCCTTGACGGTGTGCCAATTTGGGAGGCCAAGGTTCAGTTTGTGTTGGGAAACTTGCAATCCCAGCATAGCCTATATCTGGTCAAATGCAAGCTATCAAATAATGGATCTTACACGTATAGCTTGATGATGTGGAATGAGTTGCATTGCTTGTTGTGCATCTTGGTTAGTGGAATACATCACTTTCATGAGCTCTAGGTTGAAATCCATTGGTGTATAGTGTGGCTTGCATTTTTAATTGATAAAGTACATCAAGAATATAACATTATTGAAGGAGAGTAATGGAGCATATGGAGAATCACGTTTGATCTAAATGCCAAAACAATATCGTGCCATGCCATTACTTATCATGGCAAAATCCACATACAATTTCAAATTTATTTGGATTAAGAAATCAAGGTCGTTGAAAGAAAGAAGTAAATAATCAACATACAAACCAAGAATGCAAAAGGATTGAGCGGCCTAGTTGATAGTGTTAGAAAGCATGTGCTTGAAGCCCATTTTGAGAAGGAATTTATAGAGGCATTGGTACCACACTTGGGGTGATTTCTTGAGTCCATAAACACTCTTAAGAATCAAATAGACTTGGTACTCATCCCCTATGCTTTGTACCCTAGAGGATACCGCATCTAAACTCTCTATGATTTCATAAGAAATCAATTCAAGGTGGTCATTTTATGGCCATCTAGTGGAAATGGACACTTTGAGAAGCACTAAGGGCCATGATCAAGCACAAAGACTACACTTTGACCATGGGTGCATGCATTTTGGTATCATCCACCCCTTGGATTTGTATGAAACCTCTTCAGAGCCTTGTAGTGAGAAATTGTACCATTAGAGTTAAATTTTGTTTTTTAAACCAATGATCTTTCAAATCACAGGAGTGTCAACAAGAATCTATGCTTGGTTTTGTGTTCGAGACATTGGAATTCATCATCCATCATGTTTCTCCAATGCAAGGAATCCTTGGAATGTAATGGAATGTCAAGGAGCATGTAATGATCTACACAAAATGCTTGTAGCATTGGCGGGGGGACATCATCATCAAGAGAATATTCTAAATTTTGAAAACATTTTACATAGGTACCCTAGGTTGTATGGGGTGATCTTTGGATTAAGAGTTGTTCTTGGAGCTAAGAATCAGTTGTTGGGGAGTGGGAGAGAAGGAGGACACCATTGAAGAGAGTGTGGGAACCAAATGGCAAAATGTTCCATTGAGTTGAGAGGAAGTCCTCTCTTTTATAGAATGGGAGAGAGGGTGGCCTAAATCAATGGCACCTCTCCTACATCAAAGGAGGTAACTCCACAATCATAGGCACCACCCCATGTGGGGGCCTTTGCATTACATCATATCATGGTCTATGGCACTAAGTGTGCCTCTCCTACACACACACACACAACCATATGACTACTAGTAAATGCACACATGCACCTAGCAAGCCCTTGATCACACATATCCCAACATACCCCCCCTCAAGGGTTTGCCTCTTGCTATGTCAAGGATACATTTAGTCACATAGTTTCACATGCCATCTCGTGATAAATTAAATCTATGGCTAGGATCTCATGCTAGCAAAGGTGCCCAAGGGTCAAGGTTTACAAAAATGGGATAGACCCCCCCAAACGGTTATCTCCCTTACATGTACAAGGATGAATCTTAGGCCTATGTGTGGACCTAGTTTCTCATGTCTGCAAGAGGTACCATAGGGGCAAACACATATCACATGGCCTACATCATATGGTGACCAGAGGTGATTTACAAAAGACAAAACACATAACATTATTTTTTGGAAAACTATTCTAGGCAAAGAGCCTTAAAATTTTGGCCAAGTGATGATAAATAAAGTTCAAAAGACAAAGTGCCCAAAAGGCGTAGTTTTTCTCTTCTACCACACAGTTTGATTCTTCATTTGTTGATGGAGTTCTCTCTTCAACTAGATTTGCCATGTTTTTCTTCTTCTCATTGCAAAACTTCTCTGAATGATTGTTCTTGCCACAATAAGAGCAATGATTGATCTTGTAGAAATATTTTTCAAGATGATTGGTCTTTCCATAATGCTTGCATGCCTTGTACTTGCTCTTTGATGAAAATTTTACTACAAGTGCTTGTGTGTGCAATTCACCTATTCTTGAATTGTTCTTTCTCTCTTCGCCTTATAGAGCACTGATGATGCCCTTCAGTGTGGGTTGGGGAAGATTCTTCAAGGTAATCACAATAATCATATTCTTGAGGCATACTCTTTAAGAGCACAGCCATAGCATCATCTTCAATAACTGGAGAGTTGATTGAGGCCAATTGTGTTATAAGACTCCTCAAAGTATTAACATGAGCTGCAACATTGTCTCCATCCATCTTAAGTTCAAAGAACTTAATTTTCAAATTCAACTTAGAAGTATGAGAGCTAGCACCAAATAACACATCTAACTTATGCCGGGCCTCAAAAGGGGGTTCCAAATCTGAAATATGATGCACATAATCATCTCCCAAACCTAATGCAAATAATTGCATAAGCTTTCTCCAGCCTTTTAGCATCCTCGGGGGGGTCACTATGTATGAACCCTCTATATCACGTGCGTTCGAGGCCTATTTGTAAAATCCCTTATCTGTAAATTTTTCCTTAATAAAACGTACCCTTTTTCTATACAAATCTGTAAATTCTTTTACATTTCATTTTAAATGCTCCCTTATGTATATTAATTTTTGAGAAATTTAGGAATTAAAAATATCCTTTTGTTGAACTCATGTGATAGGGTTACATATGATGAGTGACCCCCCCGAGTTAGCATCTACAGGTGTAGTTGAAGAAGAGTCACTTGCCTTCCCTTTACCTTTGGTTGTGGTGGATTCACCTTCTTGAGATGATTGATTCCTTTATTTGACCAAGCCCCATGACCAAGCCCCACAAATTCTCTTTCATAAGCACAAATTTGATTTTCATTTGCCAAGTGTGAAAACTTTGGCCATTGAACTTGTCTATCTTAAAAGGTGGCCATGAGAGGGTCTTACCTTTATGTTTAGGCAGTGTCTGCTCTCTTACAAATGGCTTATGAGTCTCAACCATACAAGTGCATATTGCAAGCCATAAAATCAAAAAATCCTAGACTTTTTGCATCAAAATAATAATATGGTTTATGTGACTTTTCGTTCACAAGTTTTGTTACCTTCCTATTGACATATCTAGGTGCTTGTTTCTTCTTCTTTTCTTTCACATATGAAGCATTGGAAGATGAATAAGAGCTAGGCATTGTTAACTAATAATTTTCTATCAAGTCAATAAGTCATCTCCAAGCTTGCATCAAGCATTCAACAATCAAAAATTCCCAAAATTATACAGTAAAAAATAGAGTAATTTGGAGGGCTTGATTCAAGCTCTATGAAGTATAACTGAGAGGGATTTTAATGCGCATTTGAAGACCTTATACTAGACAAATTGTCCACCTATGAGGTTGGCCAAAAAACGCGCAGAATTGCTCCATCAAACCAAGCTCCTGAACAGTGGCCGCCATAGCAGATCTAAACGAGTCTCCAATGAGCCACAAAGGCTTCTCTGCAGTGCCCATTGATACACCAGTCTACAGCGACCTACAGATTCTACTAGCTGCCTCTACAGTGCACAATGCATAGCCTCTCCAAGAAAGCTACTTCACCTCCATTGATAGCTCGTCCATACAGGCCGCCTCTGCTTCAACATCCATGAGCAACCTGGCTCTTCATGATCGCCGAAAGACTCACTCTACCACCTTCTACCAACGCTCACCTAGTGACAGACTCTTTCATGAGACTCTTCACGGGATGCTCTAGCCACCACGGCTCTTCGAAATGAGCTCCCAACTGCTTCTGTCGACGAACGGCACTCCTAGCCTACAACATTGTGGACTAGCCTCCACCGTCGACTTGCAACAATGAATAGCCCAAACGGCTCCTCTCTACCAACCAAGCTCCAAAGATTGCTGCATCGACTAGCAACGCCTCTAAATCAGAACAACAGCTTCAATGCCTACGTCCAACCAATGACGGCTCTAGCTTCAGTGCATTAGACGCGTAGCCACCACGAGTCCACCGGGCTCAACTGCCTCTCTCCAGCCTCAACGCTTCATCAACCTTCAAAACAACTGCTCACGCACCTTCAAAGCGCGACTCTAGCAGTGAGTCCACGCTCCATTACTCTACAGCAAGTCCTGCGACTCCTTCTCGGTCATCTCGTCCCAGCGCACATCCTTGCTCTCTACTGCAACGAGACCTGCGTAGCGGCCTTCGACGAATTCGCGACCTCCAAGCTCCCGGCAGCTGACAACAGCTCCAAACCTCTCAACGCTTCATCCCTTCTCTAAGAGATAAACTGCCACGTGGTAGATAAAGCCACGTGGCACTCCACAGACCACACCCACTTGGGGTCAAGGTAATCGGGTAGAGTCACTCTGGTTAGAAGGGATAGTGTTAGTCAGCCTAACCCTGGTCAGTTAACCAGATAAGTTTGGCTCTTAATTGTGGTTAGAAATTTGTGGTTAAGTCAAGTGAACCACGATTGAATCAGTTGGTTAGATTTTTGCCAGGTGGCAACCTTATCTCCAGTACCACATCACCTACCACATCATGAGTGCCATGTCATCATTGCCATGTCATCTACCACATCACTTGTGCCACCTCATCAGTGCCACATCATCAATGCCACATCACCTTGTTGACATCATCAGCAGTGCCACCTTAGCTATCCAGTCAGCACTGACCTCTACAGGCACACACAGTGCTCCACAGTCACTGCATGCACGACCACTCCTACCACCTCAGCACAGGGCTCCATTGGCACACCTCTTGCTAGGCACAGTGCCACATCATCACTGCATGTGACCCACAGTGACACATCATCATTGAGCACATTTGCACTCCTTTTGCCCCTCCACCTAGATCAAGTCGTATCTCTTGATCCAAGAAGAATTTGAGGGCACTCCAAAAAGGAAAGTCGCTCATTTTTTTGTGCTCTACATGCTCATTACATCATGCGCACATTTCGGTGCAAGTTACACTCACATTTGAGCCTCACCAGCAAAACCACTTCCTTCATGCACATTTGCCTCTACATCGACGAATCTGACCTAGCACTTAAAAAGAACAAAAGAAAAGGAATTATTTGATGTTCTTTCATCGATTGATGGTTGGTATAGATCTAGATCAGAGTATACTAGATCGCCATAGAGGGGACGCTTTGAATTTCCCCAAGTTGCCAATCTAAGCCATGCCCAAAATTCTCGACTAGTACCTACTCGAAGTCAGTCCATACGCTCACATATGATTTCACATCATTACATTACCTAAAACCTTACGTTCATCAATTCAGTGAACAGACTTCAGAGTTCAGAGGCATTGCAGATTGTTTCAATGGGCAGATAGCATTTGATTTCACACACACATGCCACCATTGTAAAGCCTATTCGGCTATCTCATGGCATCATGCACATCATTTCAGCCTTGTAAAGCCTCTTAGCTATTCCCAGCATCATTGCCACAAGCCTTGTAATACAGATCAGATTTTATATATTGCAGTTCTATCTTCACCGACGGTACAAAGATTTCACTTAGCATAGTCAGTGGATTTGTAGTTGATTCATACAGAGATTTTCACGACACTTTTGAGTACATTTCCTGCACCATGTCTACGACTAGCAACCTCAATCTGGAGGCATTTGCTAAGTTAGACAACTCCAATTATGGTACATGGAAATACCGAATGGAGACCATTCTTGTACTTCAGGACAAATGGGAGTATGTCGATGGGTCTATACCTAGAACATTGGCCGATCCAGCCACAAGTAGCTCTACTCCATCTATTGTCACAGCACCAGCAACGGGATCTACAACAAGATCTACATCTACACAAATAGTTTTTGCACCAGTAGCAGATCCTGCCATTGCCCGAGCTCAGGCAGAATGGGATAAGAAAGACAAGTATGCCTATCACCTGATCAAGCAAAATGTGCAAGATGTCATGCTAGGACAGCTCAACACAGTCAAGACATCAAAAGAAGCATGGGATATGTTTGCAGCACTCTACGAGTCCAAGAACACATCCAACATTCTCACCCTGAGAAACCAAATCAACTAGAGTTTTCGCAACAGCAGTGAAACCGGTCATGCTTATGTACTTCGCATAAAAGACTACAACAATCAACTTGCAGCAGCAGGAGAGACTATGAACCCCGCAGAAATGGTTCAAGTCATTCTGAATGGACTAGGAGAGGGATACAAGAATCTAGTCCAAAGTATTGCCATCCAATGGCAAATTCCAACATTGGAAGGACTTCAGTCAGTCCTACTTGGTGAAGAACTCAGGACTCAGGCCATTCAAGCATGTAAAGGTCATTCTAATGATCAGGCATTCATAGCTTCAGATAAGAGCAGAAGCAGAGGCAGAGGCAGAGGTAGATCATACCAGAAAAGTGGTCATCATCAGCAACAAAATCAGCGTCAGCATCATCCTCAACAACATCAAAATCAGCAAAGAGGAAATCATTCCAATCGAGGAAGATTTCAAGGACGAGGGAACGCATCCACCAATGTGTCAAACATTCAGTGCAACTACTGTCACAAGTTTGGACACTATGAAAGAGATTGCCGTAAGAAGCAGTACGACCAAGGCGGTCAATCTAGTAGCAATCGAGGGAATTCTTGAAACAGAGGAAATCATTGTGGTGGACATTCTAGTCACAGTCATTTTGCAAATGAACATGGGAATATGTTTCTTGCAAGCGAGGAAATGCATCAAACTGATACAGTGTACTCAGAAACTAATTTCAATCCCAAAGAGGATTTCAGCTATCAAGTTGACCAAGTTGAACAGGATCCTTGGTACATCGACAGTGGTGCATCATCTCACACGACAAATCATCAGGAATGGTTCACAAAGATGAAACCATTAGAAGGACATAAAAATGTCATCTACACAGTAGATGATACATCGAATTCAGTTCAAGGGAAAGGTGTTATCCCTATGAACAATTTCACTGGTACAAAAGGATTAGTCAAAGATGTGCTCTATGTTTCGAAGCTCAGCAAGAACCTTTTGTCAGTAGGTCAAATGACGGAACATAATTACAAATTCATCTTCGACGGTGATGAATGCACTATCAAAGATAAATCCAAAAGATGTCAGCTAGTAGCAAAAGGTGTCAAGGAAGGACGCTTATACAGAATGCTAGCTACAGTACCAGATAAGCATGCTATGTCAGCTCAACCGCAACAGATGCCACTATCTGCAAAATGGCACAAGAGATATGGTCATGTCAATTTCAAGTACTTGTTAGATCTTAGGAATCAGAATATGGCAATTGGGATTCCGAAGCTACAGTTTCTTGGAAAAGTTTGCGAAGCATGCTGCTTCGGCAAACAAAAGCGAACCAACTTTGTCAGAAGTACCTCTCATGCACTAGGTATTCTTGATTTGATACATACAGATGTATGGGGTTATGCCCAGACCCGCAGCATCAATGGTTCACTTTACTACTTGACTTTCATCGACAACTACAGTAGATATTGTTGGGTCTACTTTTTGAAAGAGAAATCTGAAGTGTTTTCCAGATTTCAAGAATTCAAAGCCATGGTAGAAAACCAGACAGGTAGAAAGATCAAGGTCATGAGATCAGATAGAGGAGGTGAATACATGTCTTCAGCATTCATGAACTTTTGCAGAAATCACAGCATTCGAAGACAATTCACATGTGCAGATACTCCTCAGCAGAATGCAAGAGCTGAAAGGAAGAATGGGACTTTAGCAGATAGTGCTAGAGCAATGCTTAGTGAAAAGCATCTTCCGAATCAATATTGGGCAGAAGCAATAGCTACAGCAAACTACTTGCTTAATCGGCTTCCTACCGAACTGATACAAGGTATGACTCCTTATGAAGCATTCACTGGACACAAGCCACACATTGGGCATCTCCGCATATTTGGTTGCATAGCATATGCCCACATACATGATGATCATTGCAGGAAATTGGATGCGAAGTCACGCAAATGCATCATGGTTGGCTATAGTGAAGAAAGCAAAGCATAAACCTCACCTACATAGGAGATAGAAGCATCGACTTCACAGTCATCTATAGAACAGGTTGATGAAGAAGAGCAAGAATTGCCAGCAACACCCCAAGCAGAGCCACAACAGCTCAGACGGTCTACTAGGGAAAGCAGACCTCTAGCCAGATTGACATATACTTAGAAAAGCAAAGCAATTCAGGTGGAAACCACCAACTATGCTCTTATGACTACCATCATGACTACAGAAGAGCCAGTGTACTTCGAAGATGCAGTAGACAAGCCAGAATGGCAAACTGCTATGAATGAAGAAATGGATGCTTTGTAGAAGAATAATACTTGGGAATTATGCGACCTTCCACTAGGAAAGAAGGCCATAGCAAACAAATGGGTATACAAAGTGAAATACAATCCAAATGGAAGTATTCAGAGATACAAAGCCAAACTAGTTGCAAAAGGATTTGCACAACAATATGGTCAGGACTATGATGAGACTTATGCTCCAATAGCAAAGATGGATTCCATACGGTTCTTGATATCACTAGCGACACTCAGCAAATAGAATGCGTATCAGCTCGATGTTAAGAATGCATTTCTCAATGGTTATCTAGACGAGGAAGTCTACATGCAACAACCAGCAGGTTATGTTGAACCAGGAAAGGAGAATAAGGTTTGCCATCTCAAGAAAAGTCTCTACGGCTTAAAACAAGCACCTAGAAGTTGGTACAGCGGAATCGACAAGTATTTTGCTAATCTGGGATACATGAAATCCAATGTAGATCATACTCTCTACTACAAAGTTTAAGGGGAAGATATTACTATTGCACTTTTGTACGTAGATGATCTGATTGTGACAGGAAGCAAGGATAGCTTCATCAGAAAACTAAAACTCTACAGAGTTCGACATGAAATATCTTGGACTTATGCACTATTGTCTTGGAATTGAGTTCTGGAGAGATTCAGATAGCACATTCATGAGTCAGCTCAAGTATGTTGACAGCCTCCTGAAGAAGTTTCATATGGCAGATTGCAAGATTGCAGCCACTCCCATGGAACAGAGTTTGAAACTTACTAAAGATTTAGAAAAGCCTACAGTCAATGAGAGATATTATAGGTAGCTCATCGGATCTCTTATATATTTGACAATCACACGGCCAGATATTTATTATGCAGTAAGCTCACTAGCACAGTTTATGGCAAATCCAAAACAGTCTCACTGGAATGCAGCCAAAAGAGTCTTGAGATACATCAGAGGTACAAGACAGTTTGGGATAGAATACAGAGGAAGTCATCCACGGTTGCATGGATACTGTGACAGTGACTATGCATGAGATCATGAGACTAGGAGATCAACACAGGGATATGCATTTTTCCTTGGTTAAGGTGCTATATCATGGTTGTCAAACAAACAGCCAACTATTTCTTTGTCTTCGACTAAAGCAAAATATAGAGCACTCACTACAGGTGCATGTGAGGCTATATGGCTCAGAAGACTATTGTAAGAAACAGATTACTTTGATGAGTCAAAGCCAACAACAATATACTGTGATAATCAATTGGCTCAAGCATTGGCCAAAAATCCAGTATATCACTCCAGGACAAAGCACATTGATGTCAGAGAGCACTTCATCAGAGAAAGAGTGTTACTTGGTGACATCACACTGCAGCATTGTGATAGCAAAGAGAATGTTGCAGACATCTTTACCAAACCACTCAGTAAAGAGCTATTCGAGAAACACCGACTAGCTCTTGGTTTAGCTCTTGGTTTGACGCAGAGGAAGGGCATTCCCATTAAAGGGGTGTGATGGAATGTAATGCTCAATCCTTCTTCGATTCCCCAGAGTCATCATCATCTTGAGGGAAGGCCTACTTCATGATGTTAATCTTGAGGGAAGGTGTTGAGAGTTTACGCTCAACATCCTGTGATCATGTGTGCATAGCACCATCACGTGATCATATGTGCATAGCACTAACCTTATAGAGTGCTATAAAGGAAAGGGTTAGATCCCCTAGCCCTAACCCTAAATGGGTTTGTATATATTCTATTTTTTCAACTAAATCTAGTGTACAGTTAGTCATTTGTGGTGTGCTCTCTAGCTGTGCCCTCTCTCCTCATCTCCACTCTTCTCCTCTCCCCTCTTCATATTTTGTCACTCTTTTACACACACACAACCATATGACTACTAGTGGATGCACACATGCGGTCTACCAAGCCCTTGATCACACATATCCCAACATCAGTAGAGGGGTTTGCATCGGGTAACTTTAGAAGGGTGAAAAGTAAAGAAATTGCACATTTTGGAGAGAATGGATCATCACCAAGGTCATTACTTGGGGCATTGATTGATGCGGGAGCTATGACAAAGGTTAGACATCTATGAGAATTGTTGGATAGTGGTGTTATTGTGGTAGCAATCTAGCTTGTTGCCTATTGATTGGAGGAATTGGGGAGTAATAAGAAGTGTTGGGTGGAATAGGCTAAAGAGCTTGAATTTGGTTTCTTAATGGGCAATGTGTGGCTAACTAAGGGTCTTTGTCAATTGTGTAGATGAAGTTGTCATCCATTGAGGTCATGTTCTTGTCAACCAGATCCAAGTAGTGGTGTTTACAGAAGACAATGTTTTGTGAGTAATCGATCTTATGCCATTGTTGGTTAGATATTTGATAGGCCTTAACACCGAATGGGTGTCCATCTCTAATCAAGATGCACACCTAAGCTTTGGGATCTAGTTTTATATAATGCTTGTTTGGGATATGATCCTATGCCTTTAACCCAGAAACTCTGGTGGAAGGTGGCAGGTAATGACCACAAACATAAATCATGAAGCCTAATCACCTCTAATCACTCATTACCATTGCAAGGTAATATTGCCACCTTGAATTAATCAAAATTCAAACCAACCATCGTGGTGGCTCTCACCTTGACAGTTCCATTTCCTTCATTGTTTCATCCTTGCAGTTGGCCTACAAACTTAAGCCTCCGCTATTCCATTCCCTTCTTTGTTTCGTCTTCTATCCCTCTCGACCGTTTCTTTCTCCCTTTCATTCGAACTGCAAACTTAAGCCTCCACTATTCCATTTCCTTCACTATTTTTTCTTCTATCCCTCTTGACCTTTCTCCCTTGTACTCTTCCTGCAACTTCTATCCCCTCTCATAATGGATCCCCTTGGACACACTAGGCTCCAAAACGTGTATGCACAGTTTGAAAGCTCCAAACATAATCTTTCGTTCTCCTTTGCACAGTCCGTGAGCTCCTCACACAATCTTTTCTCCCCCTCTGCAACATAGCGCGAGAGCCTCTCCTCCCTTGATCTTGAAATCGTGACATATGGGAGCTCTTCACTTGCTCTTTAAAAGCCCAATTTGGATGCTCTCACCAACTTCACCAGGTTGGTACAGGAGATGAACATGAAGGAGGGACACATAGTTTGTCAATGTTAGAAGATTAACATCACTAAAAGCATGTTTAGTAAAATAACAATATATTGATGTTTTGTTGTGAAATATATTGCTATTAGTTTTTGTTTAACCACGCTAGTTCAGGACAATAACATAACTAGTGTTTGAGCTTTAAACCAACCACTATTGCATAATGTTCCAACCACCGGGTTGGTTTAGGACAATAACAATATATTACCGTTCTGTTGCGAAATATATTGCTGATAATTTTTGTTCAACCATGTTAGTTCATGAGACAATCACATAATTAGTGTTTGAGTTGAACCAGCTACTATGATTGCATGATGTTCCAACCACCAGGCTGGTTTAGGAGAATCACATTAAGTCCAAGCCAAGTTGGTTTAGAAATGAAACAAGTAAACTATCTCAAAGCTCAATCACAAGCAACCACTAGGCTAGTTTAGGCAACCATTGACCTGCATTGTATCAAGCATGTGTCAAAGCTCAATCACAATCAACCACTAGGCTAGTTTAGGCAACCATTGACCTGCATTGTATCAAGCATGTGTATGATGTGCTTGTCAAACATCTTGCATTCCATTCGCTTTCTACAGATGTCATTATTATTTGGAGAAACTCTCATATTTTCGTGCCAAAACGTCATCATTCTAGCAATGACTTTCGTACTTAGGCTGTCTCTCCTTTTGCGTTCTATTGAAGCCCACAAACTTCTCAGATCAAGATGATCGTGCATTGCTTCTGCTCTACATTCAACCAATGGAGCCGCGTTGGTCCTTCTAATTTACAACATCTTCAATACTGTGCACCCAAGTCGTTTCTCTTTTGTTTCAGGGGACACCAGCATTGCTAATGTCACCCTCTTTGCAGCTAGTTGATCTAAGCTGTGCATCCCTTTCACTTTTTGTAGGCCATTTCTCAGGTTAGAGAGCATGGCCTCTCTTGGGCACACATCTCCTGAGGTGCTGGTAGGGTTGTCACTCTACAAACTTTAGGGTGTAGTACTCGAGGCTGGTATTCACTTGAATGGCCTGATGTTGCTGCCTCAAATGCTCCCACCAATCGTGACACCACAGCTCGTGTTCTTCGCTCCGATGGCTATGGTGTCAATACCACAGCTCTTAGAGAGAGAGAGAGATTGTTGTATTTGTATCTTCAAATAAAAAATCAACTTAAGTCAATTAATGTGATGATTGATTACATTGATAACTTAATTCAATTAATTTAGATCATTTATGAATACAGGCACTCTTATGGCTTCATTGGGATCATTAGAAAATTTATTAAAAGGCATACAAATGTTGAAATATGTAAATATAGCTAGTCGCTTTCAATGTGATGAGGGAGGGAGAGAGAGAGAGAGAGAGAGAGAGATGCAATGCTAGAAAAGTCAATTTTTCCAATTAAAGACCCTTCATCAATTTTATTCCTTGAATTAAAGACAACCTATGATCCCAAACTTTGAGACCCAGTGGAGCGGGCCTCTAAGTCATTGTAGATGGGTCATACTACTCATTATTCTTATAGAGAAGGTGCCATGTGGTGAGCAATGGCACCACCCTTCCCTACTGCAAGCTGAGGCCCTCCACTTGGCATGCCTCCCCTCTAATTTCAAAATCACCGCCTAAATTCCCTAGCGCATTTAATGCCTGTGCATATCACGGGTACAGAACTAGTTTAATTTAACAACATGAATTTCATTCATATGGCTTGCCAAGAGAGAGAGAAGAAGGAGAGAGAGAGAGAGAGAGAGAGAGAGAGAGGGGGGGGGGGCGGGGGAGGGCGGGGGGGGGGGAAGGGCTTGCCCATAGTGAGAGTGAGAGTGAGAGTGAGAGAGAGAGAGAGAGAGAGAATAGAAATGGAAGAGGAGAGAGAGGAAGTGCATTAAGGGAATGAATGCACGTCCAAAAAAGCACACCCAAATTTGAAAGAGATGCTCTACATGCAACACACAAACAAACCAATCATGGAATTTGCCCAAAAAAAAAAGCACATTGAAAAAAGCTAGAAATTATTTTCAGCATCTCAAAGTTACACTTTCACTAAGGCTACCTAAGTGCAGGCCAAAAACCAGGCAATCCATGTGTGGCAAAATCTGCTCACTTCAAAGGTTGACTTTATTTCGATTAAGTGAAAAATTTTATATCTACAACACTCAATGGTCCTTTAAAGGTTTAAGTATGATCAACGTCAACTTGCGGATCTGTCTAGCCTCTCCTTGTATCTCTCGTAGGATTGCTGCCTCTCAATCGAGTTCTTGGAAGATTCTTGCCTCTGGAGTCTCATCTGCTCGTGGAACCGTGCAATGAACGCATCCGCCAACTGGTTCACTTGTTCAGCTGTGAGGCTGGGAATCCTCTCTAGACTTGCAGCTCCAGGCTTGCTATCGCTTGCTGCAGCCATTAGGCTCGCGAAACCCACAGTTGAGGCTCCCGCCGATGTCTTATTTGGGCTTTGCAACAGTCGAATGGGCTCTTTGTATTCGCCTCGGCCGTCTCGTTGACGATCATTTGTCGGCAGTGTGTAGGAGAGCGAACGAAGTAATCTGGGAGCGTCTTTGTGTGAGAGCTTCTGTGCTTCCATACTGCCCTTACTGTCCTCTAGATTGTTTGCTTCCATACTCGTCGTGTCCTCTACCGTTTCTGCATCGACCGAAGATGTGGTACTGTCTGCTTTGGGAGGAGGAAGGCGTCGTGAGGCAAATGTGTAAGAGGCCAACAAAAGCAGAGCGGAGAAACCGAGGCGGTGGTGAGAGAAGGCGAAGCAGGCAATGCAGAAGGCGATGAGGAAGGCGAAGGAGTTATGGTAAGATTGCAACAGCATGATCAGGAGACGAGTAGGCCAGAGGAAATGCTCTTAATGGAGGAGTGAGAGCGCTATATAAGGATAAGGGAACGCCGACAGAGGAAAGGTAATTGTAGAAGCATTCAATTGCGTGGAAGACAAGCACCTTAGCCACTCTGTCTCGTGCTAACACAGATTTCAGTAGTGGACTTTCAACAAGGTGGTGGAACCAGTATAGGCAAAGATTAGTGACTAGACGGCAAAAGAGAAGGTGTCAAATATATTAAGATGAACATATGAACGAAAACATATATATTCTATTAGTTGAAGAATCAATCGGCCACTCTGTTTCGTGCTAACATAGATTTCATTAGTGGACTTTCAACAGAGTAAGCGTGACTAGATGGCAAGGGAAGTTATATATAAAAACAATTTGTTCAATTTCGTGGAACAAACCATAGCCCCATATGCTCAAGAATGTCGCCTTAGTAAGCGTGACTAGATGATGGCAAGAGAAGTTCTCAAATATATAAAAACAATTTGTTCAATTTCGTGGAACAAACCATAGCCCATATACTCAAGAATGTCGCCTTGACCAACGAAGAACTCAACCCAAATTCAAGTGCCTCCTAGTCAACATTCATCAATTATTTATTAGGGATACACACACACACACACACACACATGCAGGCATGCACACTTCCTATCCTTTCCCCTCTGTTTCTTCCTTATGTCCCCTCTTCCACCCCCTCCTGATTTCAAGTTGTTTTCTCAACTTTTGGACAAAATGGTCATGATTCTTGATTAGAATGCATTTTTTAATAGTTTTAAAGTCCCATAGTCTAGTAATGACTATAACACATATGCTTATATTTTTATTGGAGTTAGTCAATCATACTTACTATGATTTAATGGACTCAAAATTAAATTTGTGAAAGCTAATAACTAGGCAAATTTGGTCTTTTGCGCATTTATTTGACAGGTATAACAAGTTCCAAAATCAACCATACTTTGTATATGTCTTTCATATCATATTATAGAGGAGTGTGAGTTTTTAGGTGACCTAATATGATATGGACCAAATTCATACCTTATTTTGACTGTTAATTATGTGGCAATTTATGCTAACTTTAAGATACAAGGAATAATATTTTTATAGAGTGGCTCTAGTCATGAATTAGTGATACCAATAAAAAATTCTTATATATATAACACTTACGGATACCTCAAAATTATAAAAGTGAGACCTTCTGTGAAACCTGTTTTCAATCATGCCTGGCTAGAAAGCTATATTTGTAAAAATTTGTGACCACTTTGTAATCATGTGTGATGCTACTTTTACACACACATGCGCACGCATGCGCGTACATGTGTGTGTGCACGTGTGCACATGTGCATGCACAAACACACACACACACACACACACACACACACACATCCTCCCATTGTAGGAGGTGTTAATAAATACCTCAATCTTATTGGGGTTTTTCTCAATTTAGTACATTATTATGTGGAAATGTTGAGTAAATAGTACCACATTTACCAAATTATGAGGATGTGAATATTTCAACACATGATTAAGGCGATCAATTATAATAGGTAATGTTTAATATATATGGACCAAAGAGAATGGAAGATGGCTAGCATTTATATGCCAAAGGTATTTTCACATTTGATTGTAATATATCTATTCGAGCCATGAGAACCGGAATTCTATATGATGCGTGATACGAAATTATATTGCAGTAGTATTGATGGAGGTAATTAGAGGTGCTAAGGAAAAGAAAATTGAGAGTGCATTAGCTCGTTGCTTCTAGTCATTTTAATGAGTGAAATTACCCTCTATACTACTAATGGACTATACAGTGGAGTCATCAGACAACAATGATTATACCATGGATATTTAAAAGAGACCTACAAATACCCCTAGATGTCGATATTATCCAAGGGATCCCAGGAGGGGACGAAAGGGTAAAGGGAGGACTAAACGTTCTAATTTGAGTTTTACATTAAGAGAAGTCCCGATCCCACCTTATCGTTGTATATATGTACACTAGGGTATTGAATGGACTCCAGTGAATACCGCACTATGATTAAACTTGAGATCACAGCTAGAGATTCTCACTGACTACGATAAGGGAATGCAGTAGCAGCCAAGATTTAATACTGACAAGTACCAAGGGACCTCCTTGGAGGGAACGTCTTCCCCTTCCCGTAGGAGTTTTGGCATCCAAAGGAAAATCTAGAGCAAGGCAGTAAAAAGGATATGAGCGGGGGAATTTCAAAGTGAATAGCTCGCTGCTACCTGGGTGTGTGCGACGAGAACACTGAAGGAAAGGACTTGACATAGAGAATGGAGTATGGAGATAGCACAGGTAAGTTATTACCTGGAAGTACTCAATGCTATAGTAGCCAAGATGCGGCCCGCGAACTACATATGATATGTCTTATTTCAGGAGGCGGGAGAGCGGCCTCTACAAAGGAGGTTATGAACAATAGTATGTTGGGAACACAGGTTTCATTAGCAGTTTCATTATGCTAAGTCTTGAGATAGGCAATTCTGCGGCACGTAGCCTCCGTCGTGAATCGTTGAACCCTTTCACTTGAGCATGGGGATACTTCTAGTGTCACTGAGTCTCTCTCTGTGTCCCACTACATAAGAACTAGTAATAATGAGAGACATTCATCTTCTTTGTGTTCCATTTGGCATACTTCTAGTGTCACTGAGCAAGCATATTTGCAATCTTGCACTATAATCATTTGCTACACCGTGGTGGAGGGGCAAGGATATACTAGCCTAAGGCCAGTGAGCCCCTTATTTTGAAGCAGAGGGAATGCAGGACTCTGATCGGCCCACCCCTGGCGTGATATGGTGCGTCGATTGTAGAATGGGGAACCAGCTTCTCCTATATGAGAACTTGGATGCCTCCCTCACTGGCGGAGAGCTGAGTTACTGAAATGACCCCCACTGCACAACCTCTAAAACTTTATCTCCCATGGTTGCGAATTGTCTATTCTGGTAGATTTCGTCGAACTTCTTGCATGTGGCCTCCGGAATGACAAGCCACTTTCGTGTATGTGGCTTCTCGATCTGTTTCGTTGTCTTTCTGTTGTAGATGAGGCCGTCGTGCAATTGTAGGTAGTCACAAGCTGGTGTACTAGTTGTTTTCTTCTACAACAACATCGATTCTACTCGTAGAATGAGAGCCGGTAGGCTCTACACTATGAACGATTTCATACGAGAGGATATGATGAAGGACGATACTAGGCTCTGCTCTGGAGAGGTCTGAATCGCATAGGAAAGCACACATGATGTGGCAAAGTCTAAACACTAGAGGCTCGTGTTTTGGTATCCTACATGAACCTAGCTACTGCATTGGCAGAACTCCATGCATTAGTATATGCATTTCATCCCTAGTTACGTTATTAACGAAGCTGTGCCTTGCTCACTACAACTCCTGAGAGAGTTGGGAGCCCGAGATAGTTATGGTTAGAGCCACCAACATTACTAAAAAGGGCTACTCTTAGACCTGCATGGGCTGCACCGTGCAACAAACCCAACATATGGCTCATCGTCTAATGTTATGAGCTGCTGTGATCTACAAAATCATAACACAGAGAGCTTACCCCCTCCACTCAAGTGTGATGAACCTGGTTCCAAACATCACATAGTTAGGACTTAGTTGTTGGGCACCACGATCTTGGGAAGAGCATCTGGCACATCAAGAATCACAAATATGCTCAAAACTCTTGATATGTGATGTGATAACACTAGTTGGAGATAGCTTGAGGTAGAACGATCAGGAAAGATTTGGATCTGTTATTTGTGATTGCCGAAATATCTCTCTACCTTTGACTATGGTTGCATTGAGATATCCTTTGCTTCCTCCATACTGAACTATAGTTCTCTATTCATCAAAGATTAGGAGCTATGTTGGCACCTAGGCAGTAGAGATTATCTCATATGTATTTTCTAGAGTTCACACAATATGCGCATTCTTAGTACTATGGAACATGCTAAACTTGGGAGATTGATTTTGCATGATCTCATTCATTTGTTCTAACATTTTGTTAATGTTAAGAGGTATTAATAGATTGATATTATAGAGATGTTACTTGTGAGTTATATACCCTATCCTAATGCTACTTTATGAACTATATACAAGAAAACTGAATACTTTGTGATGGAAACAAGATCAGAGTCCCTTTGTATATTTGGAGTATAACTATATAAGTGTAGCCCCCTAGAGGAAGCTTAGAATACTCCATATACATTCTTTGGAAAGTATTAAGGAAAGGGGCCTTTATTCGATTTGAGAAGTAATGTTTTACATAAATGAAATAAGCAGATAGTTCTGGATCTAGTAAGGTTGTATGGATTTTTTTCGTATGTTGCATTATTGAACTGAAATACAAGTTGGATATATAGATGTCCTATCCCTGATTAACAGTGTGAAAGAAGCTTGGGAGAGTAATGATTATATCCATGTTCACATATAGATGGTGGTTATAAAGGAATACACAGGAATCATTCTTGTTTATAATCTGTATTACCAGGAATGTTTACTGCCACTTACTGAATATTTTTATTCCCATTTATTGAATATTTTTGGGAGTTCAAGTGACATAATGTGAATTATTGCAAATCAAGTTGGGTGACATGGATAGCAACTGTGTGCTAGCATGGAGGCCTGCAGTCCCACATTAAAAGGTCCTTGTTCTAACTTGCCCTTTTTGTGGATGGATGGACGTGAGTTGGCAAACTTCTCAACCATATTTGCAACTGAAGGTTTTTGATGATTATACTGGCACACTATCTAGTACTGGCGGGATGGATATACCTAATTATCCTATAGTACTAGTTATGCTTTTGCATACAACCTTCGGATAACATTGAGAATTTTGGGAGGTGATCTTCCTATGTATGGATGTACCACATACATGGGTGTTTTGTGATGACTTAGTGATCCATAGTTATAGCTGTTATTAAAAAGTTTTTTGGGAAGACCAGATATGTATCCCTTTTCAACTTCCCCCCTATTTACTGTATGAGGGATTTGGAGAAGAAGGAATGCTAATGACAAATTTGGGACAGCTTGTAACCCCTTTCCTACTGATATGTGCATGCTCTTACCACAAAGACTTTGTATTCTGCAATGTTAATATACATATCTATATTGTATTTTGATCCCTATGAATGGAAGATGAAAAGACTTGGAAGAAAAAGAATTTGGAAAGTGTCACATATGAAAGATATGATTATTGGAGCTATGAATGGTGGATTTGGCGTTATTAAACAATTCTAAAGTAAGAATTGGTTAAGGGTTCCTGGAAGTAATGAAATAATAGGATTCTAAAAGTGTCAATGGTATTTGATTGAATTATTGAAAAGGTTAGTAGAAATATAGGAAAAACACACACTAGCCTAACCATTGTGAGGTATGATAACAAGGTTTAGGAACTTCATGATATGAATTTATTGGCACCATTTGCACCAGACATGTGGCCATTTTTGGCTGATCTTCTAAAACATTGAAAGTAGAAGCAAAAAGGCAAGCACAAAGCTTCAACATTAGCATCACACATAATCACCCTCTTTCCAACTTTTGCCCCATGTCACCTTTTGTATAGGCAGATGCCCTTCCCCCGTGGGTGTTTTTGGGAGATGTAAGAGCTGGATATCAGAAACGGAAAGGAGAACTCCTAAGTGCTTGAATGATATTTTTAATGTTGGTAGACCTTATATTAAAGGTAGATGCTTGGAGGAAAAGATTAAGTGCAGAGCACAGGCTTTATGGTTCGACCATGGAATTTGGTATATGTTGCACAATCTACTAACGTTCTTTCCCAACATACCATTAAAAGCTGTGATTCCTTTTATTCATGAAGGCATGTATGATGTAATTTCATCCATTGATGCATTTGATTAATGTTATATTTGAGATTGATGTTACTAATATTTATGATCTTTTGATTTATGAAGGCTAGTGATATGGTTACATTCTACATGGCTTCTCGCACATTCCACTACATGAGGGAGCTGGCTTTATTAGCCGCCGTTAAGAATTCGGAGAAGAACCCCCTTGCTCCATTATTACCACAACCATCACTAGGAGTGATGTCTTATGGGGAACTCATGCTACAGTCGCCTAAGATGCTACCTTCTAGAGCATTTGGATCTCGAGCGAGAGGGAGATTAGCAGGATGCATCGGGTATACAAGGGGCTGGGGGCGCACATCTTATTATTCACCTAGGGATCACTATTCGAGTAAGATGATTGAATGGCAACCCCCTTTAAAGAGGTCAGTGCATCTGGATAGTCCAGAATCCTAGGTACGACCATCAAAGATCTTAAGAGGTGGTAAGACTATGTCGTATATTGATACAAAGAGTAAGAACTTTCCTGTGCAACACCTGCTTTATGATGACAAGGACTGATTGCTGACAGGTATGTGATAATTTAGCACCTATACTTTGTAAACCGGGGACGAGATTTACGGATGGATTAGAGATTGCATCTCAATGTGAAACAAGTACTTTTAGCAAATTCATTAAAATGGAATGGGGACATGCGTGTACTATTGATAATGAAATTGTAGCTGAGGACACATTGAAGGGATATATGAAGAAGGGATTAGGGCATATCCTTAGTAAGCATTTGAGTATTGATGGGACACTAGCTACATTATGTATGATTTGGAACCAAGTAATCACACTAAGTCCTTTGTTTCCAAAATCGCTTAACCCATTGGAGAGGGAATTTGGATTATTATGCACTAACCACTTGAAGAGTTTGACAAAGAGGAAGAAACTAAACATTGATGAAAAAGTGGATCCCATGAAAACACCATCTACAATAAAGGAGGTTAGGAGACTAACAAGATCCCTTTTTATTACTTCCACAGGTAAGTCAGCTTTGACTCCAGCTTATATATGTAAGAAGTTCATCTACAATCAAGTAGTACTAAGGGTATCCAGCCTCGGGATTTTGCAAAAGTGGATTACCCATACATCTTAAACATATTCAAAACTTTTACTTAAATATTACTTTGGACTCTTAGTCATTACCATATCTCATGGCTACCTTCAAAGCTCACAAAAACACTTTCAGATGGATTACTAATGCACATCTTTGTATATTTTTGGAATTGGCTTCATTAATCACTTTCACATTACAAGCATGCTTAGATCCCATCATGGAGTCATCCAGGGATATGCAAGAGCAAGTTAAATTGGAAGCCAATATTACCATGAGTGCATTTTGGATAGTCAGTTCCATTTATGAGGTAAGACTAAATTTACCAAAAAATATCTACTCAGACTTCACTGCGGATATTGGAAAGTGTTATGAAAACATCCCTTTAGACGGAAGATATGGGTTGAAGAAGATTATACAAGAAATCATTAGCATGGCTTATGGAGGGAAGCAAAAGAAGTATTTGAACCTAAATTGGAACCGGAAAAAAGCTTCATGGAGCAATAGATGAAGTAAGACCCTGATATCATGGTCTAGTTGAGCAGGAGTGTATCATGGTCAACATGAGCAGAGTGCATTAGCTCGTTGCTTCTAGTCATTTTAATGAATGAAAGTACCCTCTATACTACTAATGGGACCAGCATGGGTAAGGGAATGTACCATGACTATGAGTGAGAAATATAGCCGTGAAGGGTCAAATATGGAATTAAGTGTAGACCCATGAAATAAACCACCGATTATACAATGGACTATACATTGGAGTCATCAGACAACAGTGATTATACCATGGATATTTAAAAG